>NW_024081474.1:368788-784058 GCF_003009895.1 Hyaena hyaena | reverse complement strand
GTATTTCTATACGACAGAATACTACATGGCAATGAGAAAGAATGAAATCTGGCCATGTGTAGCAACATGGATGGATTTTGAGGGTGTTATGCTGAGTGAAAGAAGTCAGGCAGAGAAGGATAGCTACCATATGTTTGCGTGTATAGGAGGATTAGGAGGAACTTAACGGAGGACCGTGAGGGAGAAGAAGGGGGAAGATGGGGGGCAGAGGGAAGGAGGCAAATCATGAGAGACTCTTGAATGTTGAGAACAAACTGAGGACTGATGGGTATGGGGGAGAGTGTAAGGGGGGTGATGGACATGGAGGAGGGCACTTGTGGGGATGAGCACTGGGTGTTATATGGAAACCAACTTGACAATAAACTATTAAAAAAAAAAGTCCTCTGGGGTCTCTTTTACAAGGACATGAATCTTAATTGTGAGGGCTCCACCCTCATGACCTTATCACCTCCCAAAGGCCCACTGCCTAATATCATCACACTGAGGGGTTAGGATTTCAACATATGAATTTGGGG
This sequence comes from Hyaena hyaena, assembly GCF_003009895.1. Lineage (NCBI taxonomy): Eukaryota > Metazoa > Chordata > Mammalia > Carnivora > Hyaenidae > Hyaena > Hyaena hyaena. Next base: position 783,543 of record NW_024081474.1, on the reverse strand, counting down.
GGTGAGACAAACATTCAGACCATTGAATACCATGACCAGGGAAGTTTCCTCCTCAATGAGGCAAGACCATTGTAGTTGCAGGTCTTACAAACCCAACTCCAGGTAAGAAGCACACAACACACCAAAAGGCTTTATTGGCTTGCCTACTGAGAAAGTCTAGGAGTGGCTGACTTCAGCCCTGACTGAATTTGGGACAGCGTCATTGACTGTGTTATTTGGTTTTCAACTGTTTTTCCTTCTGAGAGCTAAGAAGGCATCCTTGCCTTTCTTGCTCTGCGGCTTCAGAGAAGCATCGTGTTATAGAGAAAACAGCAGGCATTGCCTGTACACCATTTGCCTTTTGTTTCCCCAAAGCATGGCATCCTTGAGAGGATGTCTGGGTTTGGGAGCTGCCAAAATAGAGTTTAAGGCAAGGATGGTGATGTCAGGAGGCACTGTAGGAGAGCGGGGAAGTAAAGAAGGGGAGAGCAGGTTTATCCATGCAGGCAGCTGGGCTCATGCCTTCAGGCGAGCTTTGGGAAATGGTGTAAACCACACCTCTGAGATATCCCAATCAAAAGGCAAAGCGTCCAGGGCATTTATCCACCACATCTCTTCCATCAGTGATTGAGGGCTACTCCTGGGGGGAAACTGACAGCCAAGTACTTCAGTCAGCCCCAAGACTAGGTGGGTATCAACAATAGAAATTTATTTCTCATGGTTCGAAGGCTGGAAGTCCAAGATTAGGGTGCCAGTATGGTCTGGCTGTGGTGGCCAGAGAAAGGAAGAATCTGCACTTGCATTTGTAAGTGGGCTTCCGGGGTATGTGAGTAGGATGAAGGCCAGGGGGGCTTGGGTAGGACACTATAGTGTCTGCCACAGTGTCCAGGGGAAAAGAGAAAAATGAGTGCCTTTAAGGACAACAGGAGAAAGGAAGAGAGCTCCAAGGAAGAAATGGGTCATGGAGAATCCACAGATTGCAAAGTGGAAGGTGGTCAGGAACTAAGGCTATGAGCGCAAGAGAGGTAGAGGCTCAGACTGGTCACCCTGTGTTTGTCTTCCACATTTGGGGCCTAGGAATTATTCCTGGTGCTGGAATCCAACCTCCTTAGTTGACCTTCACAACTGCCCATCAGAACAGGTGCCCAACCAGTCATAATGCACATTCAACCAATCAGAATAGATGCCGACAAGTTAGAACTGACAAGTTGTCAAGTCAAGAACCAACAATGGCCGTTAACAAGGCGTTGTTTCCCTGGAAGAGCTCTAGCTGTAGGAAAACCCAGAGTTAAATACAAGCTTGCAGTCAATGAGCTCTAGCTGCCTGCTTCCACTTTCTGCATCCTGTTCTCTCCCTCCCACTCTACCTTTTTCAGAAATTCAGTATTTTCACGTGGCCCAGTGCTCTTTGCTTCATAATTCTCACTCAGGAAATGCTCGTGTGTCAGTCATTTACACTATAGTATGAAATTAAGATATTAAACTATCTGAATGATGAACTTCATCTTGACTGTGGAAGAAAAGGCAGAACCTCCATGAAAGACACATTCGCAACAGAGGGGCTTTGTACAGTAAGCCCACAGTGGCATCCCACAAGGGTAGGCTCTAAAGCAGGCCAATCTTAACTTTAGTGTTTTGAGGAAGCTTGCTACCTGTCTTCCCAGATCTGTCTCCTGGGATACCAAGTCAGCTCTTCCTCAGTGCCAGGCAGCCACACATCACGCCATCTCACCAGAACCCAGCCCTGTGTTTTATTATTCCACTAGCTGGTGAGGAACCTTGGGACTATTCTAAATAGAAACCTTGCTTTTATAAGACTGTGCCAGCTGGGTTCCAAAGTACCCCTGCATGTGCTCTGTTATCTTGGATGGGGCAGGGAGCTGTGGAGGACGAGGAAGAGCTGGCTAACCTTTCACTGAAATACCGTGTGCACTGGCCCCTCCTTACAGTCCCCACGGCCATGTTTATCCCAGCCTGTGTCTCTTCTACATCAGTCAGAAAAAGACTTGGCGAATTTCTCCCCCACCCCACTTTGCAGCCTACACCCACCACTCTGTCTTGGATTGTGTTGCAGATTTTTCTCCTAAAAGCACAGCCTGAGGTAAGATGTTCCCTCCAGCAGACTTTCCAGTGGCTTCCTTCTGCCTGCTCCTAAGTTACATCCCCAATACCAGTCTTGGCTGCAAGGTCACAGAAGCAAGAGCCTATGCCAAGCAGCTTTCCCACACTAATGTCCCAGTTTCACACAGTCCATGGAACAACCACCGTCACCTGATGGGAGGGAACAACAATCCTTTGACACGATTCTGTGGGTCAGGAACCAGAAGAGGAGTTCAAGAATGGCTTTCCTCTACTCTGCCATGTTTGGGGCATCACCTGGGAAGACATGGAGGTTGGATGCATGTGAATGGTCTGGCAGGAGGTCAGGACTGACCACCAGAGCATCTACGTGCAGCTGCTCTGTTTGCAGTCTTCTTCATGCTCACGGAGTAGGACTTCTTTTTTTTTTTTTTTTTAATATTTTTATTTATTTCCAGGAGAGAGAGAGAGACAGCGTGAGCAGGGGAGGGTCAGAGAGAGAGGGAGACACAGACTCTGAAACAGGCTCCAGGCTCTGAGCTGGCAGTCAGCACAGAGCCTGACGCGGGGCTCGAATCCACGAACCGTGAGATCATGACCTAAGGGAAAGTGGGACGCTTAACCGACTAAGCCACCCAGGCGCCCCAGCGGGGTAGGACTTCTTAATGCAGATTCGGGACTCCATCTGTGAGTGTTCCCACTCACAGGGCAGGAACTGCAACTTCATTTATGGTCTAGCCTTGGAAAATATGGCATCGTCATTTATACAGCATTCCAGTGGCTACATGCAGAGCACCAGCCCCACACTTCAAAGACAGGGGAGCAGAACATGGGGCATGGAAGATGTTGTTGGGACCATCTTGGCAAAACGCAATCTGACTTAATACCTCAAAGCCAGATGGAACCACCAGCTGTTAGCGAAGCATGCCCACACTCTCCCACACTTTGTCCCCCTGTGTCTAAACACAGCCTATCCTTTAAGCTCCTCCATGATGCCAGTATCCCAGCTAGGGTAAGCTCTTCCTCCTCTGCTCTCCCCACATCATAGCTGTTCTTCCAGGTGCCCACCCACTTCTACCTTGTGTGCTAGGTGTCTGGGCCTGCCTGGCTCCCCTGGTCATCAGGGCTCATGCCCCACACCTCTTTGTGGTCCCTCTGTGTCTGGGAATTGGCCTGACCCACGGTAGATTCAAACTCTGGATGTTGTCCAAGAGCACACCATGATGGGCGGTGTAATGGGAACAACATGTACTAGGGATAGGTCTGCTCGCAAAACATGTCTCTGGAAAGTTTATCGGCCTCTGAATGCAGCCCCAGCCCTGGCCCAGCCCCAGCCCTGGGTCAGGCCCAGCTGGCAAGCTATGGAGACCAAGCTGGAAGAGGTGGACATCGTGACTTATACTGTCCAGGCCCTTACTCCCATTCATGGCTCCTTAAATACAGTGCTCTGAAACAAAGTTCCCAGCCCCCTGGGCTAGACAGACATGGCCCTTGGGGCTGCAGAGAGCAGGCTGGCACTCAACACTCTTGGCTGTACAAATTCTGGGTCTTTGATCAGTTTGAGATGTCTTTTCTATCTGGACAATGGTATTCATGGGAAGATGATGGCTTTTCCACCTTCTTTTTAAAAACTTTTCCAGCTTTATTGACGTATAAGTGATAAATAAAATTGTCAGATATTTAAAGTTGTACTTGGTGATGATTTGATATTTGAATACATTGTGAAAGGATTCATCCCATCTAGTCCACTTTCTTGACCAAGCTTGGCCAACAATACCTGGGGACCGAATCCGGCCTATCACTCTTTTTGATAAATAAAGTTTTACTGGAACACAGCCATGCTCATTTGTTCCCTCTTGTCTATGGCTGCTTTCCCATTTCAGTGGCAGTGTTCAGGAGAATGACAGAGATTGTATGACCTGTAAAGCCTAAAATATTTACCATCTGGCCATTTACAGAAAAGGTCGGCTGATCCCAGCTCTAGACACTTGTAGAGGACTTCACCATCCCTCACCAGGGAAGAAGAGTCTTAGTTGGGCATGTACAACTTGTGACTCAGCCCAGGAGTACAAGCAAGGGAGGAAAGTCTACAGAAAGACCATTAGACAGAGTCCCACATTATATTAGGTCACAGGCATTACAAGAAACAGACTCCAGGAACCACCAGGCTTCTGCTTCTCCCTTCTCCCCTAAAGAAATGGGCAAGCTGTTTTTACCTGACTCAGCCAAGAGCCAGGCTTGACATTGTATTAAAATAAAATCCAGAGAGGGTGCCTGGATGGCTCAGTTGATTAAGCAGCTGACTTTGCCTCAGGTCATGATCTCACAGTTTGTGAGTTCAAGCCCCGCATCGGACCCTTTGCTGACAGCTCAGAGCCTGGAGCCTGCTTTGGATTCTGTGCCTCCCTTTCTCTCTGCCCCTCCCCCAGCTTGCATTCTGTCTCTGTCTCTCTCAAAAATAAATAAATATTAAGAAAATTAGAAAAGAAAAGAAAAGAAAAGACAGAAAAGAAAAGAAAAGAAAAGAAAAGGAATGGAAAGAAAATCCAGAGAAATAAAAAATTGGGGTGGTAGATATCAAAACTTGAGATCTAGCTTCAATTGGTTCAGTGAGAACAGTCCCCAGCCTTGGAGCCCACAGTCCCCCACAGTCCCCCACTGCTGGAGAGCAGTGGCCTACTAGCCACAAAATCTGGGTCCCGGACATAAGATTCAGGTCTGCTACACTGGGTCCTGGTTGTCTGGGGTACTTTTCCAGATCACAGCTGGCACTGTAGTCCCAGGGCCCCCTCCGATGGTACCAGTAGACCACAGCGAACCACCCACCAGGTGACTCTCATTTACAAAAGGGACACCTCTATTGTCAGGAGAGAGAAGACGACCCTACCCTGAGCCCACGGAAGGCTCAGGTGCTTTCCTTCTCAGGTGACCATAGCCTTTTCCTTCAGGAAGGAAGCCTGCAGAATTCTGTTCCATAAAGCTTTCACACAAAGAGTTCCAAGAATGAGTCTGTCACTTGCTGCTTTGAACTTCACACAAATCACTTAAATCTCCTGAGCCTCATTTTAATCTTCTGGAAATGGGATAATAATACTCACCTCATAGGATTAAATGATTTTTTGAGGCTCTCACTGGAGTGGGCAGTGCAAAGGATGAATGAGGGCTTTGAACAAATGGGGTTAATAATAACCGAAAGGCAAGGGAAGTGTTGTTCACAGTACCTCTGGGGAATATGCCTGTTTTCTCCTTTATCCTATTTCATTCAATTTATCCTCATTTATCTCCACAGAAATTTCTTTCCCTTTTTGATTCTCAAGGCAATAAAGAATAAGAGACACACTTGTAAATTAAATCTATATTTAATTATATTATACTGAAACATGAAATTTGGCAAGACAGCCGTACATTCCTGCTTCCTTTCTTTCTTACTTCAGACCAAAGTTAGCCCCCCTATAGGCAGCCAGTTTGATTAATGCCCAATAAAGATATGCATGTGCATCTGGTTTGCATAAGGAAGTAACTAAATAAAAATTTTAAGTGGTTGTACTGAGTGTCCAAAGACCGTAGATATTCTGTGTAACCTGCAGAAGAGTCACTTGACCTCCAGGAGCCTCAGTTTCCCCATCTGCAACAAAAGGGATCTGGATTAGATTCTATTATGTCTGGCCCTATTAGAGGATATAAAATTTGAGGGAAAGTATCAGATTCTCATGTATTCTTTTGGACTGAGATTTTTTTTTATCATTATGTGAGATCCCTTTTCATTTCTGACAACTTTCCTTGCTTTGAAGTCTGTTTTCTCAGAAATTCATACAACTACTTGTCTTCTTTTGAATGGTGTTAATGTGGTGGATATTTCTTCATTTCCTTATTCCTAATCTATATGTGTTTAAAGTGAGTTTCTTGTAGGTAACATAGAGTTGAGTCTTGTGTTTTGATCCACCCTAGCAATCTCTGCCCTTAAACTGATGCATTTAGACTGCTGATGTACAGAGTGGTTACTGATAGAGAGTAATATCTATCACATTTGTCACTGTTTTCTATTTGCTGCCCTTGGTCTGTGTTCCTACTGTTGTCTTCTGCGCTTTTTTTTTCTCTTTGGCCTTGGGTGGTTTCAGTTGAGCTTTTTTATGTGGTTTCATTGTCTCTCCTTTCTTAGCATGGTGTTTTTTAACTTTTTTAGGGGTAGATTCAGATACTCAGGAATCATACGCTTTATACTCTGAAGTGCCTGTCAGTGCAACCTCATCTTAACAGTTATACTCTGCCCTGCATTTCTCTGCGGACGAGGCTCTGGCACTCACATGATGAAACCATAAAACTCTGGCCTACACATGAAACCTTTTTCTTGAGCCGATATAGCATTCTGGATAACTGAGATTTGGGGCAGACATTTTTTTATTGCAAATTTTCAGTCTTCCTCACACACAAACAGAGCTGCATTATTCATAACAGACCAAAACTGGAAACAATTCAAACATCAACCGGTGAATGGGTACATAGAAGGTGGTATGTCCATATAATGGAATATTCTTCAGCAGTGAAAGGAAAGAGACTGCAGCTACACAATGAGACATGGATGGAGCCCAAACATGTTTTGCTATGTGAAAAAACTAGACACAACAGACTGCACATTATATGATTCCATTTATAAATAATACCTGGAAGGGGTGCCTGGGTGGCTCTGTCAGTTAAGTACCTGACTCTTGATTTCAGTTCAGGTCATGATCTCTCAGCTATGAGATGGAGCCCCACATTGGGCTGTACTGGGCGGGGAGCCTGCTTGAGAGTCTCTCTCCCTCTCCCTCTGCGCCTTCACTACTTGTGTTCATTCTCTCTGTCTCTAAAAAAAAAAAAAGGGTGCAGAAAAAGGCAAATCTAGAGAGACTTCTTGCCTGGAGATCAGGGAGGGGGAAATGGGGATTAGCAGTAAATGTGCATAAGAGATCTTATTAGAGTGACAGAACTGTTCTAAATGTAATTTATGGTGATGATCACATGACTTGGTAAAGTTACTTAAAAAAAAAATCATTGAACCGTGCATTTCAAATGGATAAATTATATGATATGTACAATATGCCTCAATAAACCTTTTTTTTATTTTAAAATTCACAAGCCTGTATTTTAAAATACTTTTTGTGTGACTCTGCCTCCCAGTCTCAGTCAGTCGGTAGTGTGGACCATACTACATTTTCATGTAATTATTACTGAAGATTTTACACTAAAGGTTCAGAAGCTTCAAGTACAGAGCTAATATCCTGAATCCCATGGGACCTATCCAGAAAGCTTTTTTAAAATTAATAAATATCTGGCTTCAACACACCTGCAAAGTGTTCATATTTCTGTAGATTGAGTTTTAAATTAATCAGAATTTTTATCCTATTTTCTTCTCCTACAGAATCCTCTCCTGGGGAAAGAGAGTCAGACCATCTGAGGCAATTTCAGATGGGGGTCTATTCATTGCTACACTCCCCATCGTTTAGCACTTAGTAGGACCTCTATTACTGTGAAGCCATAGAGAAAGGCAGGTCATTTGGATTTCGTCTGGGAACCATTCATGACCCACTTCCAAAGCACCTCCAAGTGGAGCAGCTGGCTAAGCACAGCACCAGTGACTCAAATTTGTGTTTGCAGGAAAAACAAATAATTAAAACAGATCAAAGCGTCGATGTGATAATTAGAAACATGCTCATCACTGTTCACACACTGGGAAGATCTCCATTCTCCAAGATGGAGAAACAGTCACAGGCACAGTTTTAAAACAGTCCTCATTCCCAACCCCTACCACTTGGGTTCATTTTCTTTTTCTCCTGATGGGGTTCAACGTTTCTGCTAGCCATATTTGCAACCTAAGGATTCATCTTCTTTCTCAGCCTGTTGGCCTCTTACATATCCTTTAAGACGACCTCAAATGTCACATGGTCTGAGAAGCTGGTCTTAGTCCCTTGGGGCTCAGGCTCATGGCCATAGTTGCACTTCCTTCTTTGGGCTTTGCTGTGCAGTCAGGATGAGGCTGCAGGTTTAATCACTGGGCCATCTGCTCCATGAGGACCAAGTCTCAGGCACTCACCTCTGGGCCTTTGCACAGCCACTGGGCCCCAGGACCTGGCAATTGTGCAGTGTGGCTCATCCAGAACATGCAACTGTCTATGCAGTGTCTTTCCCATTCCTCCAAGAGCCACCAAGACACCCTCAGTGCCTATATTTCAGCCTCCCTTTCCCTCCAGACTCACAGAGAAAAGAGAAACATTCAGAGCTAGTATTTTCCCTAGCCAGGTCTCACCTGTTCTCTGAATGTCAAAAAGAGGAGATCCCCTTCTTCTCTTTAAAGTTAAGCCCTTTCTTCTGCCTTATCCCACCAGCTTCATGGAGTATCCCCGGATGCTTCTACCTCACCCCCCTGTACTTCTTACCTCACCTCCCAACAAACTCCAGTTGACTCCACCTTGATCCCACCCAGGCACATGCTCGCTCATGCATTTGCCCACATGTGGTGTGAGACACTCAGTAGTAAGGGAGAGGCCAGGGAGGGAAGCTGAGAGAAGGAAGTGAATAATTGGGGATGACTCCTGAGGGATCACCTTTGGCTTTCCCAGGTGTCTGTGCTCCTCTTTCTCTCAGTCAACCTCATTTCCGGCTGAGCTGCAGTGAAGAACTACACCACGCTCCCAAGCCACCCCTAACTTGGACTTCCCCTGAAGGTTCTACAAACAGGTAAAACTCTGCCCTTCCTTTGTCGTGTCCCATCCATTCCATCCCCCTGGCAGGCCCGTCTCCTTTCACAGCATCACATCACCCACCCTGTGGCCCACACACAAATGCTCAAGACTTCCCACATTTCATTCACCAAGGCCCAGTTTCCAAGCCTCCAAAACAATTATTGGATCCTTCTCCCCACCACCACTTTGCTTACATGAGAAAGCCCACGCCAGCTCTCACTGACTCCAGTCTCACATGACATTTCATCATGTCACCTGCTTGTAAGCCTTGGCTGGTCCCTCATCACTCAGAAACCAATGTCCACAATCCAGCATTTGAGACCTTCTAAAATCTCCATCCTGAGCCTCCCTGACATCCCCCATCTTGCATTCCAGCCACACCAAACTACTCTTACCTCCACCAGGCCTGCCCCAGCTCTGTGCCTCTATGGGGGCTTTTCCCCTTCTCATTCTTCAAGATCTGGCTCCAAACCATCCATTCCAGCTCCTCTCCCTTGCTGTCTATGGCACATTTGTGAATCTAGTGTTTCCTGCACTGTGCTGTCAATCTGTGTTTTCTTGTCTGTGTTGACATGCAAACTGTAAGGATCCTTAGAGCAGGGACTCTGTTTTGCTCATTTTCACATGACAGTGCCTAGCACATTTTAATAGGTTTGAATATTACTCAGGTATGCCAAAGCCAACAGACAGGAGAGGAGAACCGTCAAAAAGAATTTACTACTCACACATCCCATGAGAAGAGGGTACGCCAAGCCATGGTGGGCCACGTGCGGAAGCACCAGAGTTGGTCAAGAGGCGGATGGAGTAAGGGAAGAACATGAGCAAGAGACTTTATTGTGGTTTCTACGGGGAGGAATAAGTGAGGAGGGTGAGCAGGTTTAGGATTGATTCATTGGAATAATTTCAGGGGACAGCAGAATAGAGGAGCCGTTCCTAGTAGCCTAGCATCTGGCCCTAGGGCGAAAGGGTGGTAGATAGTGGCCCCAAGTGTGAGTCCAATAAGGGAGGTAGCTGGATGTGTAGACTCTGGATTGGCTTCTTTGTGTTTGAAAAGCATACCTGTATGAGAAGGACTCCTCCCAAGGATCTGGGAGACATCAAGGGAGGTAGATGCTGAGGCAAAGTGATCAGCTTGTCCAGAACAATGTGTGATATACATGCAGGGAAGATGTTAAAGCCTCAAGTTTACAAAAGATAGAAACATGGTTAATATAGTAGGTGCTTAAAAGAAGTAGAAATGGGGCACCTGCATGGCTTAATTGGTAAGTGTCTGACTCTTGATTTCGGGTCAGGTCATGATCTCATGGTTCATAAATTTGAGCTCTGCATCGGGCTCTGCACTGACAGTGAGGAGTCTGCCTGGGATTCTCTCTCTCCTCTCTCTGCCCTTCCTTTTCTCATTATCTCTCTCTCTCTCTCCCTCCCTCTCTCCCTCTCTCTCTTTCTCTCAGTAAACAAACAAACAAACAAACACTTTTTAAAAAAGAAGTAGAAATAATGACCAAATGGGTGGATAGTTGGGTGGGTAGATGGATAGATGGGTGCATGGATGAGTGGATGGGTGGGTTACTGGATGGATGGGTAGATAGCTAGATAGGTACATGGATGGGTAAATGGATAGATAGCTTACCTGCTAGTAGGTTCAGGTAGTCTAGAAAAACCACAGAGGCATTTTGATTTTCCATCCTTTAGAGTTTTGCATATTTCAGTGGGAGAATTAGGATTTCTCCCTAAAGCAATGCTTAAAAAAACCTGAGAAATAACAACAGTTTTCTTTCATAGCCTAGTTATGACAGAGATATTTTACAGATACAATTAACTCGCAATTTTTCCTTCTAATTACCATTAAATATAAAATTCATATTATAGTTTTAATTGGGGGTGGGAGGATCCATGTTCACTATCCCAGTAAATGCAGTAAAGACTGTAATATCCTACTTTTGAAGAGCTCATTTACGCTGATAGAGTCCAGACCTGGATATGGATGTTCAAGGTCAGAGACAAAGAGGCTTTGAAGAGATTGAGACTTAGTGTGGTTTCATGGCTTCAGAAATGGCTAATACTGAGACTGCCAAGTCCCTGATGATGCCTGATGCAGAAGCACACCCCAATCTCCCTCCCTCCCAGTGCAAATGCCAAATTTTTGTCACCAATTAAAAGTTACTGATGATTTTATAGTCTTTTCAGTTTTAATTTATTTATTCATTTTAAGTAATCTCTACACCCAACATGGGGCTTGAACTCACAACCCCAAGATCAATAGTCTCACATTCTTCTGGCTGAGCCAGCAAGGCACCTCACAGATACCTGATGATTTTAAACCTAATGCAAAGAAGTTTCAAAAGAAAGCCACACTCTGGAAACAGCAGAAATCCAACTTTCAGACGCATCCCAGAAATAGCCCTGCAGCGCATCCGCCACTTTAATCTGTTTTATGTGATTATAAGACTTTAACTTTTTTTTTCTACATTGGCATCATCAGTCTCATTAAAAAACACCCTGCCAGCTTACATAATACAAGTTAATATAAATCCAAACAAATACAAAAGGAAAAGAGATTGCATTTATAAGATGGAAGACAGCAAACCACTGTCATTACTGAAATCTCATTTTCTGTTTTTTTTTCTTTTTGAAATGTCATTTTTGATGGCGTTGGTTTACCACTGCAAAAGCACTGGAAGACATCTGAGATGCTCAAACGGCAAATGTGAAGCTGAGATTTCCACTGCTTCCAAAAAGAAGGCCACGGGGGCTCATGTAGCATAGCCCTTAGCTGAGAGCTAATAAAAAGTAGGGAAATAAAACACATTATTGCAGGCAGTGCAAGAGAGACTGTATTCCATTAAGCAGGCCAGAAAGTTTATTGCTTATTTCTCAGGCCCCAGTTCATTAAGTGTCGCTGTTGAAAAGGATGGTGGTTCCAAGTTCTAAATGAAGTGGACTCTCCTGGCAATGAGAGCCTCGGGGAACTTTGGACCAAAGCTTTGTTTGGTTTTCTCCCTGCAGGGCATCAGAAACAGGGCTACAGAGCCCAGGGAGCAGACACTGGACCATCAGCATGCCCAGCCCTTCATTACAGAAACACAAAGGGCCACCTGGGTGGCTCAGGTGGTTAGGCATCCAACTCTTTTCAGCTCAGGTCAATATCTCACGGTTTGTGAGTTTGAGCCCTGCATTGGGCTCCATGCTTTCGGTGCAGAGCCTGCTTGAGATTCTCTCTCTCCCTTTCTTTCTGGCTCTCCCCAACTTCTTCTTCTCTCTCCCTCAAAATAAATAAATAAACTTTAAAAGTAAATTTAAAAAAAGGAAACAAGAAACACACAACAACTCTGCGCAAAGGACAGGCGTCCTCAGGAGCCTATGATCACCTGCCCCTCTCTCCAGCCCCCAACTCCAAAATCACATCTTCTGCAGCATTGTTAGTTCATTGCTTGTTTTCTCTCTGCTGGGCTCATTGCAGTAATTTCCCTGGTCCACATGGCCATGTTTCTCCTTTCTGCCCTTCTGTCTCTGAGCCAGGGGCTCCTCAGTATCTCGTCTCTAAGATACGTGCTAACCTGCAGAACAACTTCCAAGTTTAGAAAAACCCTCCCCACCCACCCTTTGACCCCCCACAGTTCCTTGAAGAATTCTGAATCCAAGACCCTGAACCTATTGAAAATGTAGCCCCAGGTTTGTAGCCAAGATTGAGAGCCCTGAATGATTATCTCTATATATTATATAATGAAATAATACTTTGCATATACTGGCTTGTTTTGAATATGGACTAGACATTAGATGATATGATGAAATTATCAATAATTTTCTTAGGCATGATAATAGTGCTTCGGTTGTTAGGAACACATAAATACACAGTCATATACGTAGAGAGAGAAGGTCTACATAGCAAAACAGAAAAACTTGAATCTGGTTGGAAGTATTCAGGTGCTCATTGTACTATTCTTGCAACTCTTCTCACAGAGGGAGCATTTTCCTAACAAAAAGCTGCAATTAGCAAACAGCCAAATAAATACTATTTGTACTAGAATCAAATACTTATCATAACTTACAATTTATAATGAGAAAAAATGAAATCTTTATGATGTGAAGATTTCCTTTGTCAGGATATGCTAATCATTCAGAAATCTGAGAGAAGAGACTCGTGGACAGTTACAAAGATCTGTGCACAGGGCAGCTCGGGACTGTGTTGCAAAAGCATTTCCCCAGCAACTCCACCACTGAGAGTCTAGCTGAAGCAAATAGGAAAACATAAGGGTGAAGACATATGTAGAGGAATGCTTAACGCAGCACAGTTTATGAAGGAGAAAATAACTGGTAACCAGCCCACAGCCCCTCACTTGGGGCTGATAGAGCCACGGGATGGAATGCCATTTGGTCACCATGATTTAGGATATAGAGCCATAAATGTGAACCCTGAAAGATGTCCATACCTGGAAAGGGCAGGGTAGATAGAAAGAGATAGAAACAGACAGAGACACTATAGCTTTCTTTTTTCTTTTTTTTTTAGGTCTTTACTGTTTCCTGAAAATTTTTAAAATGAACATTCACTAGTTTTGTAATTAGGGGAGAAAATGACCATATTCCATTTGGGAATCAAAAGGTTACATGCCTGGTTACCAAGAGTAAATCAGCAGGGCACAGGTGAGTCACACGGCTCCAGCAAGGGGAAAGACCATTCTCAACAGGGTCCCTGGTCAGCGGCCACTGGGGGAATACATCCTCCAGGACCCCTTCCAGGGACTAATGAGTTAATCCAGTGTGCAGTTCTTAGGTGAAAGGAGAGCACACAGTGTTATTATTTGCCTCTTTCTCTCCAGGCATGCCAGGCTGCATTTCATAGTTTGATTGAAATTGTGCCATCCAGTCTGTGTCTCCCCAAACAAATGGAATATTCTGAGCTTCCAGCATTTGGAGGCACACAGCTTGCATCTTTTTATGAAGAAAAATAAACACGGTGTATGGTAACAACGAAGTCACGATGGGCAAAACATGCCTGCGATCCAGAACCACATACACAGCCCAGGCAGCAGACCCCAGGCAGGTGAGGCCGGGCTGGGCGGTGATGGGGAGCATGTGGGAAACATGTGGGAGCTGCATGTGGATGTGGGAGCGGGAAGGACACCCTTATCTGGCGACGTCCCCACCTTTCCCAAAGGACAAAGGCCACATGTTGTGTATTCCAATGGTGACAGCCAATGGTGGCATCCAGTTCCTCCTAAGCTTCTCATCTGCCATGACTCCGGTAGTTCAGAAAGGGCCTTTCCCCCACGGACATCTGGCCGCTCTGGGGACTGGAAGGAATTGAAAACCACGCACATATGACTTTCCAACCCATTTCTTAGGATGGCTGAGCAGTGGTTCTCTCAGGGTGATCCCTGGACCAGCAGCACCCACACTGGCAGAAGCTAATGAAAAATCCAAGACCTACTGGAGGGGGTGGGTGAAGGGCAAAGAACACATGCCAAGTGAATCTGTACCCACATATAGACTTTCCAGAAGGTTCACCCAATAAGTTCTACTGTGTCTCATTAGTCACAACCATGTTGTATGAACACTACTCACTGTAAGGGAGGTGGAACATGTAAATTTTTGGTGGGGCCATTTAGTTGGGATGCATAACACACACATTCCCAGGAAACTAGAGCTGTTTCAGTGTGGAAGAAGGGGGAGGAGGCTGCTGAGCCGTGACCTGGGAAGTCCCTCTGCAGTGATTTTGTGCCTCTTGTTTACCCTTCCTCTCTCAACCCCTATAGGCCAAAGACTAAGGAGAACTGGTCCACCATCTACACATGGGCAAACTGGAGGGTCCTGGATTCATCAGCTTTCCTGCTGGTCAAATTTAGTTTGTCTCTGATCACCTTTGGCATTCAGGGCAGGAGAAAGTTGCCCCTCTCTGAACTCTGTCTTCTCTCATCTTTGATAATAGTCCCTTCTTTGGTACTTCACTACTTAGGTGTGATATTGAATCTAGAAGGAAGCAATAGAAAGCCATAGTAGGAAGTGGTAGTAGAAAGATGTCTCTATCCTTAGAAGAGTGTCTTTTTCCTCACAAGTGCATTTTCTGTGTTTGGGAACTGCCCATGTCTCCATCGTTCTCTCTCTGTGCCAAGAGGTTGATTGTGTGACATCTCACTGTACCTCAAACCTCACTGTGCTGGTCTTTGGTATATTCGAGGCTCTGTTTGCTTGTATGGGATATTTTGTCATTGTCCTTGCAACGCATAAAGCTTGCAAGCCCTGTTAAGTTTGTCCATGCAAATCCCTTGAGTTCCAGTCTACATTGTTGCATAACAAAACACCTCAGAACTTGGCTTAAAACAATAACATTATCTCCCATAGTCTAGTGGGTTTGCTGACCTCAGCTAGAGGAGGCTCTCACACTGTTGCATTCAGATGTTGGCTAGGGTTGTATCCTCTGAAAGCTCAGTTTCCCTTGGCATGTCCATAGCAATGCCCTGGGGCAGGTGCTGGGTTCTGGTTGCCAGCTGAAAGGTCAACTGGGGTCAGACACTGGAGTGTGTGCACAAGATTTCTCCACGTGGCTTAGGCTTTGTCCCAGCATGGTGGCTGGCTTACAGCAGGGCAGGGGGTGGGGGTGTGGGGGTGGGAGTGTTCTCAAGACCAAGCATTTCCAAAGGCCCACACAGAAACTGCAAGGCACCTTAGGACCATCTCAGAAGCCTCAGCCACATTGTGTTGGTCAAACAGGTTACTAAGGCCAGCTCAGATTCTGGAGGGGTGGAATCAAATGCCACCTCTCAATGGAAAGAGAAGCAAAGGTTTTGTGACCATCTTCGATCCACCATACATTGTTTTCTCAATGAGGACACCAAGCACCAGGGTGGGTTTATACATAGCTTCCCACACTAATGGCAGATTCTGACCTGAAACCTCATTCCACGCACCCCACTCCAGCCCAGTAATCACCACTGCTGTTGATAAAGGGGACACAGTTTTCATCGAGAAACACAAAAATCGACCTAATTACAGAGGGAGAAAAAAACTTTAAGGAAAAATTCCAGACTTTGTTCCAGGAATATTATTGAATATAGACTTCTTCACGAAATGTCACAAGATCTCTCCTTGTTTCAAATATGATAGAAAGATGTGGCTGTCCATGAAGGGAGAACACTCACTTGTAATATATAAATGGCAATAACCTCTTGTGGCCACTCAATACAGAACTAGATCCTGGGGAAATTCTCAAAATATTTGTGACAAGGGTTTATTGAGCCTCCACATTTACTGAGTATTAAAAAAAAAAAAAACAACAGATCATAAAAGAAGATCTCTACCTGTTGGCGGGGGGTTGGGGGGGGGGAAGGGCGTGGATATATTCTATGCCAGAAACTAAATAAGCAAGTTGTCTTAGAAATCAAACTATCCTAAGTGCCTCCCTCACCACATCTGTCTCAGATACTCCAACATTAATCAAAAGCACTGGAAATTCTTTTCCAAAATGGCCTCCTAGTGATGTCTGCAAGTTGAGTGTCCAATGTTTCCACAAGCTTTATTTGACTATGTGGCCAAAGAACTACAATTCCCGGCAGATCATGCAGCTAGATTGGCCCTTCACATAAGAACTACGATTCCCAGCAGACTATGCAGCTAGACTGGCCTTGTGACCACATTTGGACCAATGGGATATGCACTGTCTGGATTGTGACCTGAAAGGGAAGGGGCATGTTCTGCATCTCGTCTGTCCCCTTTCTTCTGAGTCAAGGCCATCCCATGGGTTGGAAGGCCTCTGTGAATGGCTGCACGTGGCAGCCCATTAGCCCTGCTCACCAGCACTCACTTCTCATCTCTGTCCAGGCACATCTGTAGAGTTTCTGCCCATTGAGCTGTGTGTATGTCAACTGCTGGTATGAGGCCTCTACCAGGACCACCAGATGTCTTCCAGACCAGCCTGAGTCCCATATGAAGACAACATCCCTCTGTTGACCCTCAGTAGATAGGTAGCATGAGGGGGAAATGAAACTGATGTTTTAAGCCACTAAGATGCGGGCATTGTTTGTTACTGTAGTATAACCTCACCTCTCCTGACTGATATACCAGCCAGCGAGACAGAGGGATCTGGGGTTCCTTGAACTCACTCAATTCAATCACTCCTATATTGCTCACACCAGTAAGAAAAAAAAGAACTCATCTTTTTTAAAGGCACTGTTATTTTGCCTGTTCTTTGGCAACCAAATCATTTAATCCTTAATACAATTCTCTATAAAAAATCCAATTTTGGAAGACATCCAGGCCCATGTTTATTAAAATAAAAGGTGGGGAGGGAGGATTGGGGGGCACCAGGAAGCCATACAGTTGAGTTCTGATCGTATCTGCATGTCCAAGTTTGGACAAATGGAGTTTAATTCCATAAAGGAACTCTGAAAGTCGGTGTCGAAAACTTTAGTTATCCCACCCATGGTGTAGTGAGGAAGATGGGGTAGGTATCCATTAACTCCTGAGAATCACTGGTTGTGTAAGACTCCTGGGACATTAAATTTTCAGCACTTCCGGCCTGACATACTGGCAGCAAATCCAGGGTGGAAGAAAGAGAAAGCCCTCAGATGAGTCCATGCATGTGCTGGCATTGCTGCAGGGTGGACCTGTGGGCACTGGGATGCTAAGGACAAGATCCAGACGCGGTGGCCGCCACACAGGCCATGTGCCTGCAGGTCCCCATCTCTGTCCTGAGCCTGAGCAGGAGCTTCTATGTGCAGGTGCTGACAGGAAGGGCATCCTCACCCCAGGAAGCGGAGTTGTGTGGCCTCATGTGGCCCAGCCCCCACCAACCTCTCTGGCTTTCTCATTCACTCCTCACACATTCTGCACTGACCATCACGAGCACCTGCGGCTTCTCCAGTGCCCTGTGGGTGTCTTCAGCCTTCTGTGTATTCGGCTCCTGCTGCTCATGATTCTCTTCTTGGGGTTCAGGGTCTCGAGTTCACTCTGTAGGTCTTAGCTTACACGTCATTTCCTGAAAGAAATGCTGGCCTAACCACTCTGGTCCAGGTAAGATGTTTCCCCTCACCCAGTGGCTCCTCAGCCTACTTGGCCATCATTCTTTGCTGCTTATCCCCTCACCCTCTAGACCACTGACCCAAGACTAGAGCTTGACTGGTGTGTGAAGCAGGCAGGTCAGCAAACACCAACAGTAGACAAGAGCCTCATCCTTATCAGAGGGAACCCTTCTCATAAGGATACCTGACCACTGACCCCAACACCACGATCACCAGATGGGTCTTTTTTTTAAGTTTATTTTTATTTATTTTGAGAGAGAGATAGAGAGCAAGTAGGGGAGGGGCAGAGAGAGAGAGAGAGAGAGAATCCCAAGTAGATTCTGCACTATCAGCACAGAACTCACGAACCATGAGATCATGACCTGAGCTCAAATCAAGAATTGGACACTTACCCAGCTGAGACACACAGGTGCCCCCAGATAAGTCATTTTTGGGATGCTTTCTTCCATAAAAAGAAGTCAGTGGGATAAAGGGACTATATGAGCAGTAAGCAGAAGAGGGGAGGAAGCTGGGTCCATTTCCAGATTTTGCACAATAGTAGAGAGATTACCCCCCAGCTCACCCAAAGCTGACAACCACATACCCTCTCTGAGAGGAATGAGCAGGAGCGACCTTCCACACCAGGCTCTGAAAGCAAGGTCTCAACTCTCTCCCACAGGGCCTGCTTCTCTCCCTTCTGCCCGGGAGTTGTTTATGTGTCCCCCAAAGTGATCATCAACTGTCTCCAGCCTCTTATAGATAAATAGAGAGGAAACCCAGGCAATGGGGCAAAAGGGAAATAATATGGTAAAGAATGCAGTTCTCACCGAGAGGCCAACCGACTGTTGGAGCCTCCCTTGAAATCCTGTTGTTTCTCACCTAAATTCCAAAGCAGGCCTGGGTTGTTCTGGGAGCACTGGGCATGAGAGGCGACCTTCTGCTGTTAGACAATTTCCAACCCCATGGGAGAAACCCAGTCTCCAAAATCCCCAGCCATTTCATGCATTATGTCAGGACCTTACTCATCTGCAAATAAAACCCCCATTTCCCAAAGAGAGGTGAACCCCTACTCCCCAAGAGAACAGCCACATTCTTTCTCCTTCTTCCTCTCACGTTCCTGTGACTTTATTTCTCCTGTGTGTTCTTTCTCACTTAAAGAGAGCAGGCCAGAATAGTGTGGGGAGGTCCTGGTAAACAGTGGAGGAAAACAGAACATGGTGATGGAACCAAGTCAAAGGAAAGGAGAGACAAGAGTTAGTGCATGTTTAACCTAGTCTGTGCCATGCATTAAAATAGCTGCTCTTATTCATTATCTCATCAATACCCACAACAATATTCTGCAGTCAGTATTGCCATATGCTACAAATGACTGAAAATCAGAGAGGTTCAGTAATTTGCCCAAGATCACACAGCAGAAGCAGAAAAGCCTAACATGATCAAATTGTTGTCCTTATTAGGGTTTTCTCCTCACTTTAACATGGCTGCCAGCTTTCTGCTCCTCTGGAATGCAGTCCATCTGCTGTCAGTAAAAGACCCTTCCTGCCTTGCCACCAGCTCACCCAGTCCCACCCAGGCTCGTGTCTATTTGACAAACTGCAGGAGAGAAAGCTGCTCTAGCACAAGCCCAGGGCTGCAAAGTTCAAGCTACAAAGCTTTTGGGAACAAGGGGTTTTAAAACACTTTTTTTTTTTTTTAATAATCCCAAATCTGGGAGAAACAAAACCCAGAATTCCTTAGCTGTGGTCTACTGGGATATCTGGACACTCTTCCCAGCATCCTGACATCATTTTCCTTCCAGACTTCGGTGTTAAAAATAGCCTCGCAAACCCTTTGAACCATTGTCTTCTTCAAACACAATATGGATTGTATGTGTGTTTACCACTTTGAAGAAACGCTGTGTAACGGGAGGCAGGCTGCTCCAGTGGCCTGACGGATTAAGAGGATCCGCAGACTCACTGAATTTACACTAAACAGACACACACGCGCGTGCACACGCATACGATCAGGCTGCTCTGATGTGGGACCACCATGTCAAACCTGCAGCTAACATTTGTTTATTATTATTAATGTTTATTTGTTTTTGAGAGAGGGGTCAGTGTAGGAGCAGAGAGTAAGGGGGACGGAGGGTCCTCTGCACTGTCAGCACAGAGCCTGACGTGGGGCTCGAACCCATGAACCATGACATCATGACCTGAGCTGAAGTCCGACGCGCAACCGACTGAGCCACCCAGGCGCCCCCTTTGCTTTTTAATGTTTGCAGCTAACGTTCCTTTAAAACAACAACCTGTGAGGTGACCAAACCGCAGCAGGAAGACCCAACTTTCCGTCTCCATTCAGGTGGAGGATCAAAAGCCTGATCAGGCAGAATTTTTTTCTGATGTTTTATTTATTTCTGAGAGAGAGAGAGAGACAGTGTGAGCAGGGGAGGGTTAGAGAGAGAGGGAGACACAGAATCTGAAGCAGGCTCCAGGTTCTGAGCTGTCAGCACAGAGCCCGACGTGGGGCTCAAGCCCACAAACCGTGAGACCATGACCTGAGCTGAAGTCGGATGCTTAACCGACTGAGCCACCCAGGCGCCCCTGATCAGACAGAATTTTAAGAAGCCGCCATCTTAATATTTCTAACCGCTTTTCTGTCTGGACAGGCGCAGCCCATGTTGTTCAAGAAAAAGTTGCTCGGGTGACTTTCTGGCGTCTGTAAGGTGAGGCAGTAAGCCTCCTCTGCCCTGGCGCCTTAGCAAAGGCCTCTCTTTCTGGAACTCCGGACGCAGAGCAGGCTGCTGATAGGACATGAGAACATTTGCTGGGAGACAGAAGACCTCCTGGGAGCACAGGGGAGGAAAACTGACCTGAGGGGTTGAGGTTCATGATATTAGAGCCCCTTGGCTGGACTGGAACATTCTACCACGATCAGCTGGCAGGAGACCAGTATGCATCCTAAAGGGCCGGGGTTTGACTGGACAGCCCAGCTCAACACAGACCAGCTAGCTGGGCAGCCCTGCTAAACCAGACACCCGGACACCAAGCCAGCAGAACGCTGAGTGAAGCATGTAAACAGCTTTCCTCAGAGAAGCACAGAGGCTGCCAGAACTCCGGGTGAAGGGCTCCTCACCGCACAGAGCTCATCATCCTCTCAAGGACAGTTTTTAACAGCAGTTTGATAGTGTGGTAGCAATTGAAAGAAGTACATCCCCTAATTCTTTTGTGTGGCGAGGAAGGCCCGCCATGGGCAAACAGAACTGATCCTTTTAAGTTGCACAAACCCCAGGTGGCAAGGATCTTCTGAGAACATTCAGGAAGGTAGGGAAGTGGGTAAGAGCAGGCTCACTGTGAATATTAGGGAGGATGTCACATCCTGTCTGTGCCTGGGTCCCAAGCGGGTAAAGCCACTGATTCAGACTATCACACTCATCCCTCAGCAAAGAAGGAAAGAATGAGTGTCCATTTGCCTTGACTTACTCCCCCTGCAAAGACTTCTGGGTCAAGGGGCTACACTGCAGAAACGAGGCACGCTGATAAAATCCATATAAAACCCCGGTTGCCCAGTTAAATGGGAGTTTGATAAATAACAAGTAAGGTCTTAGTGCAAGTATGTCCCAAATATCACACTGCTGTTTATCTGAAATTCACATTTCCTTGTGCGTCCTTCTCGTTTGCTAAATCTGGCAACCCTGGCCTCATTGCAAATTCTGCTATGGGCCTCTTCCTGTGAGAGCCTCCACCTTCTTCCCATGAACCAGAGGAAGCAGTGGGGCCAATCAAGGATGAGTGTGGGAAATAGGAGTGTTTTTTTAATTTAGTCAGGACAGGCATGATATGAAAGGATTGATGCCTAAGGCAAACAGGTGTAAAGACCGAGAAGGACACTGGAATCTGTGGACTTGAACTTCTACCTTTCTTTATTCCCCTTTGAGCCCTGGGGTGACTTAATGATCTCGTACATTTTGTTGTTGTTTCTATCTTTTCCCCCCAAATCTTAAATCATCAGTAACCAGGGCACCGAGTGCCAGGACCAAGCCCTACAGTTACCTGCTAACTGCCCCCGGCAAGGCCTCCATGGCCAGGCCCTTCCCACTTGCAAAAGTTCATGTCCACCTCACATCACAGCAGAGATGACTAAGTCGGGGAAGACTTGGCTGGGCCTCCTGTGAGAACAGAAGCAGGGTGGCCTGAAGGTCAAGGGCCCTGTGGATGGCTGCACAGCTGCACCTCCTTTGGGAGGCCTTGGGTCAGACCCAGTGCACCAGCTTGTACAACTGCTTTTGAATGTCGCCATGCCCGTGCCCAGAAGGAAGTGGTGGCCAGAAGGGCAGCCTGACTGAGTCCACGAAACTGGAGATTAGATGGGGGAGTTCAGCTCCATGTGCCACCTACCTGCAGGCTTTGACCTACCTCCCAGGGCCACCTGCAGCTGCAGACCACCCCCAACCTGCCCCCCCACTCCTGAGCCAATTTCACCTACCCACCTCTCCAGGGCTCCCAGAAGAGGAAGAGAAGCCCCAGGTTTGGACTGGTTTTAGGGAGCATCTGTCTGCTGTAATTTCCCATCTCAGAGATGGGGAACTCACTCCTTCATGGCTGGCTTATTCTACCAGTCATTCCCTACACTGAATCCAACTCCATTGGTTCTCACACCTTCACCCAGAACCGGGTCACCTGGAGCCCATGTAACCTTTCTACAATATGATGCCTGTACCAATTTATTGGGCAGTTCTCTACTCGGTGGGGGTAGATGCATGAAACAGTTTGATTTTTCTTTATTGAGGTGTAATTGGCATACAACCTTAAAGCTTATTATTTTTTTTTTAGTAATTTCTAAACCCAACACGAGGCTCGAACTCACAACCTTGAGATCAGAAGTGGCATGCTCCACTGACTGAGCCAGCCAGGTAGGAGCCCTGACCTAGAACTTTAGATTAGTTTCAGATGTATAACATGATTCGATAGTTGTATATATATGAAATGATCACCACAATAAGGTCTAGTTAGCATCCCTCATCAAAAATAGTTTAAAAATTGTTTTTTTTCTGTGATGAGAACTTTTAAGATCGACTTTCTTAGCAACTTTCAAATTTGCAATAGAGTATTATTAACCACAGTCACCATGCTGTACAGTACATTCCCAGGACTTATTTATTTTACATCCAGAAATTTGTACCATTTGACCCCCTTCACCTATTTGGCCCACCTTTTATTATTATTATTATTATTATTATTATTATTATTATTATTATTTTAAGTAGAAGTGAGATCCTATAGTATTTACAATATTGGTCTTTCTCTGTCCAACTCATTTCTCTTAGCATAATGTCCAGGGATTACCTTCTATCACACTGTGTCAGATCTCTTGTTTCCTTCCCTTGATGACATTTTGAGTTCAGGCCATAGACTTAACCTCAAATCCAATGTGAGCTTCATCTTCTCCCCTCCTCAAGGACTGACTTGACCAGACCCTGAAAGTGTGCAGGGAGGGGTCGAGGTTGAGCTCTGAATTGGCTTTCAGTCTTCATCAACACTCCTCTGGCATGTTGGGTGTGGACAAAGGGGGAAGGAAAAGGGCCAGTGTTTCTTTAGCTCATTGGGCCCCAATGTAGTCCCTTGCCTACTGGTTACCTTCGCTTCTTAGACTAAGAGTTAGGGACAAGGTCAGGCCCGGTTGTAAACCTCCCCGTTGGTGGTTGCAGTTTTCTGGCTCACACACAGCAGCTACTGGGGGTAGGTGTTTCAGGGGCCTGTGTCTGAGTCCTTCAGAAGAGCCTAGGGTGGGGAACCTCCTTGGGGCTCCATTCCCTGCCGTCTCTCTAGTGCCCTCTAGTGTTTGTCCACCAGCACACACCCCAAGTCTCTGGGGCAGTGACCATGCAGGGAACACTGGAGAACCATGCGAAACCTGGCTGGCTCCACAGCTCCTCCTTCCTGGACCCATGGACACGCATGTGTCACCATCTCACCTTCTCTATATGGTCCATTGGCTCTGGGAATTGTGATCACATAATCCCACCTGCGGAGGTAAGACCACACTGGAAATCTCCACCTTCCTGAGATAAAAAGGTTAAAAGGGCCAAGATCATTCCAACAAAATGGAACACTGTAGTAGAATCAAAAATCAAGGAAAATAGCCTGTGTGGCTGAGAGCCTTGTGGAGTTGTACAATTCTAAGAACATCTAGAATCTAGAAAACAGGCTACAAATAGTCCTCACAAACATGGACGCCCAAACCGGCTGAGATGTTCGAGCCCAGCTGGATTCAGGCAACTCCCAGATCTGCAGGCGGTCATGAAGGATGGCCCCGGGCTGCCTCATACTCAACTCCGATATGTTTTTATTTCCGTCCCCCAAAACTTAAACCAAACTATCATTCCACACAGAGTGTTAATCTCAGAGAACACCTTAAGCTTCAGTGCCATTGGAACAATGTGATTTTCTTAAATGAGGAAAGAATATTTTCTCACAACTCAAAAGGGGATTCAAATAAACTCTCCGTACACTCGAAACAAACAGAAAGCAGCATCTGGAGGCTGAGGCCACACATGAAACTTTGAGCTCAAGCAACATGGAAGGTGGTTAGTGTTGTTTATCAAGGGAGTTGTGTTGCCAGCCGGCAAGAGACAGGCAAGATCGCTCGGTGGTAGCGAGGCAGCTGGTTTTCGGGTCTTTTCCCTCCTCCTCCTCTTCTCCATATCCCCCTTTGGATTTGTTTTCTTTTTTCTTTTTCTTTTTTTTAACATTTATTCATTTTTGAAAGGCAGAGAGAGACAGAGCATGAGTGGGGGAGGGGCAGAGACAGAGGGAGCCACAGAGTCCAAAGCAGCTCCAGGCTCTGAGCTGTCAGCCCAGAGCCCGACGTGGGGCTCGAACTCATGGACCCCAAGATCATGACCTGAGCCAAAGTTGGATGCTTAACGGACTAAGCCACTCAGGCGTCCCTAGATTTGTTTTCTATTGCTACAAATTCAGCAGATTAAAGTTACTACAAATGCAGCAGATTAAAACAGCACAAATGTATTGCCTCAGTTTCTCTCTTCAGAAGTCTGGGCCTAGCTGGTTCTCTGTGGTGGCTGAAACCACACAAGGCTGGGATCGAGGTGTCGCAGGGTCACAAGGATGAACCCTACTTCCAACTTTGCTCAGGCTGTTGGCAGAAGTCCCCTCTGTGTAGGACTGAAGGTCCCCCTCTTCTTTGCTTTGGGCCAGGGTCGGTCCCAGATTTAGTAGCTCCACCCCTCTGCCCATATTCTGGGTCTCTGGCCTCACCTCCATCTCCAGAGCTGACAACGGCCCTTCAAATCCCTCTGGTCTCTCTGCCTCAGTTCTCCAAATGAGATTTGTGCCTTCCTCTGCCACTCTTAAGGCTCTATGTGATTACGTGGGCCCACCGGGACAATCAGAGCAGTGTCCCTGTTTTAAGGTCAGCTGGCTGGTAACCTTAGTTACATCTACAAAGTCCCCTTAGCAGCACCTAGATCTGTGGGGGTTTTTTTGGTTAATGTTTATTTTTGAGAGAGAGAGAGAGAGAGAATGCACAGGAGAGGGGTGGGAGGGGGCGACAGAGGATCTGAAGAGGACTCTGTGCTGACAGCTGAAAGCCCCATGTGGGGTTTGAACTCACGAACCATGAGATCCTGACTTGAGGCAAAGTCTGTGGGGCTCAGACTCACAAACTGTGAGATAATGACCTGAGTCAAAGTGGGACGCTTAACCGACTGAGCCACCCAGGCGCCCCCTCAAATCTGTGTTTGATTGTGTAACTAGGGAATGGGACACTTGGGTACCTGAAGAGGCCACCCAAAATTTGCCACTTAGGCATATTGATTCTTTTGAATTAAAGTTACTTAAGAGGGGCAGCTGACTGGCTCAGTCAGTAGAGCATCTGATTCTTGATGCCAGGGTCATGAGATCAAGCCCCACCTTGGGCATGGAGCCTATTTTAATAACAACAACAACAAATAAAGTTACCTAAGAAACATCAGGGCAAGAAGGACACTCTGACCCTACTTTGTCCCCCGGAAAGCAGGAAATAAATTTCCTATGTGAAGTCACCCACCCTGTACCAGGAGGTAGGAAGCATCCTTATCACCAGAGTTAGGGAATTCAAGGCTGCAAAGACTATATAAACCTACTTTGTTGCTTCTTTATTAATTTGCTACTCTGAGCCCAAACTCCATGTTTTATCAAATCTTCACAAATAATTGTTTCTTTGTCTAAAAGGTATAAAAAGCAGACTTAAAAAAAATAAAAAATAAAAAAATAAAAAGCAGACTGTTCTGGTCACTTCTTTGAGACTCATAGTTCTACGGGCTTCCATTCTCTCCTGTTAACCTGTCTTACATCAATTATTATTGGAGCAGCCAAAGAAATGAGAAGGGAGGAAGGAAAGAGGTGTCCCTATAGAACATCTCTAGAATTCTGCCCACCACACTCTCCTTCTCCTCCCATTTACTCACCTGCTTTGCAGTTTAATTTTCTTCTTTGCACAGATGGAGATTCAAGCAATTGTAATACACATTGTCACTTGCCCTCTACTCTTCTGACTTGATATGGGGTTTGGGTGGCTGCATTTCTGCCATGGCAGGAAAAGGAAACGTGCTGGGATTGCAGCCAGACGTGAGGGGGCACCGGCCTCTGGGGACATGACAGATGACCTGCACATGTCACCACCATCTGCCCGAGGATCGGTTTCCTCAGTGGTAAATGGGGATGATGACACACCACATACACGGTTGCTACACCAGTTTACTGAGGTCATATATATGGAAATGCTTTGTAACTCTAAAGTGCTGTGCACATGCCCGCACACTAACCTACACACAAAAAGTTGATTCAGTTCAACATCACCGCTTTTGAGGTGAGCTTCTGGCAGGGGCATCCTTCCATCCTGAAGGAAGGCAGGTCCTGTCATGGAGGGAGAGCAGATAACGCTGTTGCACTGTCAGCCGAGTGCCGTGCTCACCCGCCTGTCCCTCACCCTCATCATCAGCCACATGCACACTTGTTGCAGAGAAAACAAGCTAAATCCTGCAAAGAGGGGAACTTCTCTGCCTTTGCCAGAGTGAGTGGTGAGCGCTTTGGATCCCACCCGCTTAGCCTCTTTCTCTCCATTCCATCAGCACACACTCACACACCACACACACACTACACACACCCCAAACACACACCAAATACACTCACACACCACACACACACACACACACACATGCCCCACACACTCACACACAACACACACACCAAACACACTCACACACCACACACACACACACCACACACCAAACACACTCACACACCACACACACACACGACACACTCATACCACATATATACCACACACACACTACTCGCACACACACACCACACACACCCACCACATACCACACACATGTTCATATACTACATACACACAGACACTACACACACATACCATACACACACACATATTCACACACTACACACACACACACACCACATATACCACACAGCACCACACACACACCACACCAAACACATACACACCACATATACCACACACACAAATATCTCCCCCCACTCTGCACAGCATATACACATGCCTTTTAACAGATACCAAGCTAGAAATATTGAGATGAAAAAAAGAAATATGTAAAAATGGCTCCACTTATTCAAATAACTTCGTTAGTAAGGAAATTCTTTCTAAAGACTGATTTTCCTCAGGAAAACAGTCAAAGTCATTCTAATCAGAGGAAAGCAGCTGCCTCACAGGGGTCCAGTGGGTGGTCTCTGGTGAGAATTGCCCGTGGTGTCTGTCCCCAACTGTCCCCGGCCCACCCCCAGTCCAGACCCAGAGCTTCTGCTCTACTCCAGTCTCCGGCAACATCTGCAAACCAAAGCAGAGACTTCTGCAGGTACGAGAGAATCTGGGGGAGCAGGGGTTCCTCTCTGGGTGTGGGGTGGCATTGCCCCAGGACAGGGGAGCCAGACACGGGGCAGATAAGAACATGAGGAAAGCCTGTGAGGGTCCAGGAAGGGCAGGCTCCCCTCACTATGGGTCACCCTTAGGAGGCCCACCCAGGACAGCCACCCCTTGTGCAGCCCAAGGAAGTGGGGGAGGTAGACCAGTGGCTCTGCACTCTTTCCCTCACCTTCCTTCTCCTCTGCATCTGCAGGCCATTAGCACACTTTCCGGAACCTTCAGTAAAGAAGCTGTGAAACCTCAGCAATAAGCAGGCTCTCACTGGTGCCCAGTGAGCCAGGAGTGGGCACAGCAGGTGCTAACCAACTGGTGGGGACAGGGACCAAGTTCCCCACCTGTCCCCCTGGTGGGACACAGAGGAGGTGGCTTGCCTCCTAGATTTCCCAAACATGAGCAAGCAATGGACCTCAGCCCCAAACAGAAAGGCAGATGTAACGGATGGACACACACACCCTCAATCTTACTTAACTCTTCCTCCTTCATGTCCTCTCTCCCTCTCTCTCCCTCATCTTCCCCACTCCTCTTCTGTCTTCTCTCCATCGAATTTGTCCTGTCTAATCAACCCATAGATGTTAATCCAACGTTTCCCTTCCCAGCCCCACCAAGGGGGCTTCTAGATTTTGCATCTGAGAGATAGAGAGCCAAGTTCAATGTGAGATGAACAGTAACTATAACAAGCCCAAGTACTGCTTATGACACTTGATTTGTTTCTGCAGTTAGCCCTCAGCCCACCGTAACAAGGACACTGCAGACTCTGGCAGGGTGGGTCCTAGGTGGCCATTCCCTCTGCAGTGAGGCATGACACATCACCCTGAAACTCAGGGACCCACAACAACAAGCACTAACTTGCAGGTTAACCGGCACAGGTCTGCTCTGGCTCAGCCCATGCATCCCAGGCTCAGCCACGTGTCTCTGCTTCAGGCTGTCCATGAGCTGTGCTGGGCTCCAGGCACGTCTGTTTGGGGCCCAGGCTGCGGGGACGGCAGTTACCCGGGGCACTCTCTTCTCCTGGTGGATCACCAGAAGGTGAAAGACAAGCCAAATTATACAAGCACATTTAAGACCTTGGCTTACCTCCAGCCCTGTGTCAGAGTCCAAAGCAAATCCCATGGCAAGGCCAACTTCAGAGAGGCATGGAAGCTGTGGGAGGTGGAGGGTGTGAAGGTCTGCCCAATGATACCAGTCGATCTAGGGTGCAGGGCAGGAACAGGGGCAGGGGACAGGCGGTTGCCCCTCCACCCTGTTAGAACATCTGGTAGGAAGTGTCTATATGTACCGCGGACTTGGCAAAGTTGTCAATGTGATTGCTTCAAGTACTTTCCATTATACACATAACAAAACCTGGAGAAACCTGTCGAATGCACATTTTAACAGATAAAGTTGGGCCAAGTCATCAAGGGATCACAGAGCCGAGGGACCATAGGATCTCTCTACTCAATACTTTGATGTTATAGATGGAGCAGATGAAATTCAGACAAATGCACTATTGACTGAAGGTTTGACCAGGTGCAATGAGTGGACCAGCTGGCTCTTTCTGATGCAGCTCTGTCCACTGCCCCATGCTGACTCTCTTCAGGGATTCACTCAGCAGGTTCACGCATCAGGAATGTTTGCAGTTGTGGGGAGAAGGGGAGCTCTTTGTCAATTTCTGTAAGCACACCTACACTGATGGAGCCTAGAACCCTTAGTTGAATCCTGAAGTTTCCCTAGTTTGCATGAGCTTATGAAATTCAAGAAGCAGGAGTAACTCTGGTGTGATTAGCATGGTCCCTATTCCCTCTGGGCTCCTGGAGCAGGTGCAGCAGGCCCAGCTCAGGGGAAGGCTGGGGCTCTTGAAGGGCTTGTTCCCGAGGGGTGGTTAGTGGCCAGAGGGAGCTGGGGTCAGAGACAAACTAATCCCCTAAGAAGGGAGTTGAGAGGCAAACCTAAGAAACCCAACTGGATTGGTTTCTGGATCCATCTGCGGTTCCCCACTGACCTAGGGGTATGGATTCCAGAGCAGAACTTTCTAGGCCCTCTGTGATCAGACCCCTGCCTACCTCTCCTCAGAGCCAATCAACCTCTACCCTCTCTCATCTCGTGCCCTCTACCTGGAATGTCTACCCCGCTCACTTCCTCTCTTACTCCTCGCTGCCAATGCCTGTCTCCACTTTTCCAGTTCCCCAGCATTCCCTGAGGTCCAGCTGGGATTCACATCGGGACACCTTTCCCAGATGCCCACCTGGGGATGGATCAGTACCTGGTGTCCCGTCGGCATTTTGTCCCTCATCCTGCTGTTCATTGAAACCAGGCCTTTCTCTTCTATGAGACCTGAGTTCCCTGAGGGTAAGGACCACATCTTCCTCACTATGGTGTTCCTTTTGCCTTCTCTGCTGCCGTGCACATCAGTACTTGTGAAAAGTCTGACGAATGAATGAGCGAATGAATGCTCTCAGTTAAGAGCAGCCAAGCACATAAGTCAATGTCACATGTGTCTCAAATCCAGTGGCAGCTGGGACTTCTGCAAGATTAAGGGAAGTAAACCACTGAGGCAACAGGAGAGAAAAACTTGGTTTTTGTTTTTGTTTTGCTAAATCTACAACCAATAGCAAGTATCACTTGTAAACAAAGGACAGAAACATCAAACATAAAGTTTTAAAAAGTCAGTCCTGAGTTACTTTGCTACAATTCTGCAAAATAATCAAAATCTTAACCAGTATTTGGGCAATGACTTGACATTTTTGGCCTTTCAAAATACAAAATGTGCCAACGCAACCGCGGACCAATGATCAGAAAAATGGTGTCACTGACAAGTCCATTACCAAATCCCATTTGCCCAGATTTCTCATTTCCCATGAGCTATCATCTTGCTGCTCTCCTATGCCACCACTTAAAAGCCTCATTATTAGGCATGGAGCATACACATTTGGAAGGGTAGAGCATTTGCAATTATATTTTAAGGTGCTTCCCAAAGCTATAAAGTCAAGCTATAAATGGCAAGATGGGCGATGTAATTGTCAACAGAATATGAAACAAGCCTGAAATTAGAGTTGGTTCTGCCCAGCCTAAAAGCATGAGCCAGTAGAGAGCACACATCAGAAAGGATTTGGGGGTTCAAGAAGCAGAGGCAGAGAACTGGGTGGCCTCCGGCAAGTCATTTAACCTTTCTTGGTTAACTTTTCTTAACCTTTCATCTAAACAAGAGTGGTACTGGATGTCCTAACGAGGGCCACGAGGGAAAAGTTCTGAAATACTAAGGAGAATAAATGAAACAGAGTCAAATGGGCCACCACCCATAGAGTTATATGCCATTTATTGAGCTGTTATTTTGTGCCAGGCTTTGTGCCTGACACCCTATGAATTTGGGTCTCTGTAACTTCACAGGCTGTGATAGTAATATTTGGTGGATTAATTAAAGGGAAATTAAATGCTCTACCCACCACAAACTAATTCTAAATTAGAAAACTTGAGCTATGAAAGGACATCCTGTGTCCTTTTGAACAGAGTCAGATGATTTGAAAAAATCTGTGCTAATGAGACCCCAGGGCTCTCGAGCTAGCACCACAAAATACTGGGGACCACTGGGCAACATGTGGGTTGTGCTGGTATGCAAGAGGTTAAAGATGAAAACAATCATTCTAAAGACTCTATGGTGGATTCACACCTCTGGGTATTAATTCTGTCCTTGCAAATTCTGAGGCTCCCTGACATGGGATAGGGACTATTTAATTAAGCAACCCGATTTAATCAACACCAAATGAAAAAGTCTATATCGGGGCACGTGGGTGGCTCAGTAGGTTAAGTGGCTGACTCTTGGTTTTGGCTCAGGTCATGATCTCACAGTTCATGGGTTCAGACCCCACTCGGGGCTCTGCGCTAACAGCATGGAGCCTGCTTGGTATTCGCTCTCTTGCTCTCTGTCCCTCCCTGCTCTCTCTCTCTCTAAAAATAAATAAACTTTAAAAAAAAGTCTGTAAAATTTTTGGCCAACAAACTGATCATAAACTAGTACAAATCCAATGTCAGGGTGTTTATGTCATCTTATTCTTGTTTTGTATCACAAAAAGATTATATTCCTCTAAATAAAACTGAATCTAGAAAACAGATCATTGTGGGCTTATTTCTAAAACACATTTCTTGGCCTTGCCGATTAAAGTGCTAATGAAGCTACAGAATAAACTCTCTTCCCAATAAAAATGTAAATTCTATTGAAAAAAAAAGTGAAGCAAAATTTATTTTAAGTCTATTAGACAAAATGTACTTTTCCCTTACCATCATAGCTATAAAAGCAGCCTTTCAAAGCCTTAAGAGAAGCCAGAAAAGACACAAAGGTTTGTAATAACACACTACCTTTTTTGTTAAACATAAAATAAAAAAGACTCAAGGGCCTCTTTTCTTTTTTCCTTTTTTTCCTGAAATTTTTATTTATTTTTGAGAGAGAGAGACAGAGTATGAGCAGAGAGAGAGGGAGACACAGAATAGGAAGTAAGCTTCAGGCTCTGAGCTGTCAGCACAGAGCTCGATGCAGGGCTCAAACTCTTGAACCATGAGATCATGACCTGAGTGTAAGTCGGACACTTAACTGACTGAGCCATCCAGGCACCCCTCTTTTCTAAAACAAACAAACAAAACATAAAATGGTGAGACAAAAACCAGATGTACCACCTTCTACCTAACCATCCATAAAAATAGTGATTTATAAAATATGAGAGAAAATGTTTCCATCAAGATCATTTTCATAAAGCAGCCATGAGAGTGCTCAACACAGGCTAGATATTGGCAGATTTAGCTCTTCCCACCCTCCGAGGGGAGCCTATGGTATGTAGTGATGAGACAGTAATGTATGCTTTCAAAATCATCAAACTGCTTATCAAACTCACCCACAGAGATGCCACAGGCCATAGGTTGACCGCCTGTGAAGGAAGCAGAGGGGCCAATGCCTGGCTCTGAATCCTCACTCTGCTGGTATCTGGGTGAGGCCTACGGCCTAAACCTCACACATTAAGTGGAAATACTAAGGATATCTGCTTATTAATAGTGTCTTCATGATGCTCAAATGAGGTAACTTGTACAAAAGCACTTCCTGAACTTTAAAGGGCTATTTACATGTTCTTTACATGGGAATCCTGTGTGGATGTAAGGCAGGGGTTTGCAGTTCCAGTCAGTGGGTGGATAGGAAAAGCTTTGAGGTTAGTAACTACATAATATGAAAGCTTCATCCCATTGTATTTGCCCATTGGTCTAACTGATGTAACTCACTAAAGGGATCTCTGATCCTTCTCGCCTGCCCTCTGGGTGCACCTTGTCATGATGATGCATCATTACAGAGGTACCCCCTTTCAGTATGAATGTTTCACAGCATGCGCGTTCTCCATTACTACAACAGAGAACTGTCAAGATGCTGAGAAGTCAGCTCTTGGGATACTACCTCTGAACAAAGCAATGACAAGTCTCATAACTGGAGGAAATACTCCCTGAGTTTAGAGCAGGATGACAAAAATGTGACTCACTTCTGGCCCAATATAAGCCTTTCTGTTAGACATAGAATTACTTTGACATGCTTGAGAGGACATCTGCTGATTCTGCCTTTCCAAAGTGTTTGCCAACTGCAGATGAGTTCTTTGAGTAACAAGAACTCATCTCTCTCTCAGGATGTGTGCTTTGGGTCCAGCCATCCCTTCAAGGATGGGCACAAAACAATGGTTTTTCAGGTAGTTTTGGGTATACTTGTGTAAGACATACCCTCATCAGTAAAATTCAATTTAAATAGCTTGAACCGTGTAGCTGTCCAATTCAAGGTTTCACATAAAGCTCTATACAGGGCTCGAATGACAAAAGGACCCAGTTTGCTCAATGTCTTGGCTCTGTTCCTTCAACACGAGCTCATCTTGGGCGTTTTCTCCTCTCGGGGTTGAATGGAGGCCAACAGCAGCTATATCCTCCCTTCTCAAGGAAGGGCCTTTGTCCTAACATTACTCGCTAGCCCTTACATTCGCTTGGCTCTGGCTGGCTTGCATAGCATGCCTGCCCGACCATGCTAGTAATTGGCAGGTGGCACGTGCTGACGAGCTCAGGTCACGTACCTACTCCTGGGGTTTCAGGGAAATGTCATGACCTCAGAACACACAGATCCTGAACACTGGTTAGTTCAAAGTGTTGAACTTTGGTCAAAGGAGAGAATGGATCACCAGGAAGCAAACATGCACTGTCCACCCCATCTTGTAAGCGATTTGGATTTTCACATGTGTGAGAATGGTGATATAGTTTTTGGTATTTTTTCATCTGGTATAACACTTCAAGAGGGGGAAGTAAAGGTTGACAAAGGCATGTGTGCACGGGTCACTCCTCTATATTAAATACACATTATAATCCTTTAAAAGGGATATTTTTGGATTTTGAAATTTATCTTGTATATGAAATGATACGATCATTCATGGTTCCACGTGCCCACACTTGAAAAGAAAAAACAGATGAAATGTCAAACATTTCTAGGAATATGAGGAAAATAGGAGAAAAGTAATCATAGAGATGATATAGAAAACAACATAAATGAAGTCATGACACTGCTAACCGAGTATGTAACTTGACTTTAGTAACTATTTGGCACTGAACATGAAGGGAAGTTTTCAGTCTTAAAATTCTCTACTTAATTACACTGTGAGCCAGAAAACAGCTCCAGAGAAGCCCACCTACTCTCAAAGGTGCAGGCTTTACTTGTATTTACTAAAGTCTCACCTTTTCTATATGGTACTAGCACAAAAACAGACACTCAGATCAATGGAACAGAATAGAGAACCCAGAAATGGACCCACAAACATATGGCCAACTAATATTCAACAAAGCAGGAAAGAATACCCAGTGGAATAAAGACAGCGTCTTCAGCAAATGGTGTTGGGAAAACTGGACAACGACATGCAGAAGAATGAACGTGGACCACTTTCTTACACCATATACAAAAATGAACTCAAAATGGATGAAAGACCTAAACATAAGACAGGAAACCACCAAAATCCTAGAGGAGAAAGCAGACAAAAGCAAAAATGAACTATTGGGATCTCATCAAAATAAAAAGCTTCTGCACAGCGAAGGAAACAATCAGCAAAACTAAAAGGCAACCAAAGGAATGGGAGAAGTTATTTGCAAACAACATATCAGGTAAAGGATTAGTATCCAAAATCTATAGAGAACTTATCATAACTCAACACCCAAAAATCAATCTAGTGAACAAATTGACTAATGACATGAATAGACACTTTTCCAAAGAAGACATCCAGGTGGCCAACCAACACATGAAAAAATGCTCAACATCACTCATCATCAGGGAAATACAAATCAAAACTATGATGAGATACCATCTCACATCTGTCAGAAAGGCTAACATTAACAACTCAGACAACAACAGATGTTGGCAAGGATGCAGAGAAAGAGGATCTCTTGCACTGCTGGTGGGAATGCAAACTGGTACAGCCAGTTTGAAAAATAGTATGGAGGTTCCTCAAAAAATTAAAAATAGAACTACCCAATGACCTAATAATTGCACTATTAGGTACTTATCCAAGAGATACAGGTATGCTGTTTCAAAGGGACACATGTGCACCTCAACGTTTACAGTAGCACTATCGGCAATAGCCAAAGTATGGAAAGAGCCCAAAAGTCCATCGACAGATGAATAGAAAAGAAGATGTGGTATATATATATACAATGGAGTGTTACTCAGCAATCAAAAAGAATGAAATCTTGCCATTTGCAACTATGTGGATGGAACTAGAGGGTATTATGTTAAGTGAAATTAGTCAGAGAAAGACAAATATCATATGACTTCACTCATATGAGGTCTTTAATATGCAAAACAGATGAACATGAGGGAAGGGAAGCAAAAATAATACAAAAACAGGGAAGGAGACAAAACATAAGAGACTCTTAAATATAGAAAACAGAGGGTTGCTGGAGGGGTTGTGGGAGGGGGGATTGGCTAAATGAGTAAGGGGCTTAAGGAATCTACTCCTGAGATCATTACTGCAACAAGTGCTAATTTGGATGTAAATTATAAAAAATAATTATAGAAAACTTAAAAAAATATATGGAAAACCAGTATCATAATTGCCGTGAGCAGAATTTTGCTACTGCTTGCCTCAAACTCTTTTGCCACTCCCACAGGATGTCTCTGAAAGGGACAGACCTACATTTGTTATCGTGAAGGGAAGCCTTTCTGAACATCGGGAGCTAATATTGGGAGATGCCCGGGTTTCCAGACAGAGAGGCATTACAAGCCCACTTGCACTTTGCCGGGGCTTGTGAGCATGCACGCGTGCAACTGCACGGACACAGAAATTGCTTCCATACTCTGACAGCGTCAGCCACATCCCAGGCTCCAAAATGTCACTTTGACTGGCGGCACGATGCTCAAAACACCACCCTACAAGTCCCACTCACTTGATTTAGGTCCTGCCTATTTACCAACCTTAAATTTGAAAAGTTTAACTATTCAGTGACCCCAATAATCAGCCAAGCTCCGAAGCCTAAGATGTGACAGAAGATGCCAGGAGGTCAAAAGGGCAAAAGGGTTAAAGTATAAAGGCGGCTTAGGAGTTAGAAGGAGCAGAAACAGACCTCAGTTACTGCTCAGGGTATAGAAAGAGAAGGCCCTAATAGTCAGCCCCATGTAGTCAGTATAAAGGCTTTTTAAATATCATTAACAGTGGAAAATAACTGAAATTGGCATTCTGGGAACCAAGCCTTCAAAATGTGACTTCTCTTAGAGAAAATGAGACTATCTTCTGGGTTTCCTCTTTTCTATGCAGGATTTTAAATATGCTTTAACCAGAGAAATATTCACTTAATATTAATAAGAATATTCTAATAGATAAAGTAGAATGGTCTTTCAACTGAAATACTGCTTCAACAGTTTTTTCCTAATGGAGGAATCTAGCATTTACATGCAGCTGGTTCAATGAATTCACCGATTTTTCCATTATTTTATAATGATTAAAGTACATACAAGAAAACAAAAGGATCTATAAAGATACATTTATGGTTTTGTTACTGTCATTTATTTCTGGATCATGCACAAAGACAATTCCATAGTACATTTATTGTATTATCCATTTCAGTGCTTATAATAATATGGACACTGGAAATGTAGAAAGATAGTATTCATTGCTGTTAGTGCACTATCTGAAGTGAGACTCCAGGTTACTTATTTGTAATTAGGATTCAGATAAATGTCCATGTTTCTAAATACCACATGAAACTGGGAGACGTGGCAGGAACTCAGTAAGAAAGATACTTAAGGCAGGACAAAATCTTGTCTTCAAACAATACTATGGCTGCAATAAAGGAGAAGCTGATCTCAACCATAGGTTTTTGGATTCTGCCTTGCCTGAACACACTTCACAAACTCAAGACGTTTATTCCCTTTTTGGGGGAAGGCCAAGGACAGCATCTCCTTTTGCAGCAAAAACACAAGACTAGTTGTCTACAGGCTTGGACTGGAGCCTTGGCTCTGTCCCAAGTGCCCTTGTGACCTTGCTTGATTTCGGTGTGTCGATTCTACAAATTAGTTTGATCTAAATCGCATGCCCCTGTGACCTCGCTTGATCTCCCTGTGTCTATTTTCTTGATTCTACAAATTAGTTTGATCGAAACCATCCCTGGTACTAACTTCCAGTTCACAGGTCCCGTGGTTCCTGGGAAACTGGAGGCTGGAAGAGTACATCAGATGATACAGTGGTTTTGCTGGTGCGATGTCTGCAGCATTACCACCTGAGAATTCTTTAAGAAATGTACATTTGGGGTCCCACCCAGGTCTACAGAGTCTCTGTTTTAAGAAGCAAGTCTCCCAGGTGATTCTGATGCACCCAACACAGGAGGAGAACCCCTGGATCAGACCAACTACATTTAAGAATATTCATAGTTCCAAGGCAAATTACAGAAATCGAAACTCTATCATTAGATTCAGTTTGTCAGTCACACATTACTTTTCAGAAGTATCATACTGAAGGCATTTCATTTGTTCTTTGAAAATCCCGAAGAGAAATAGACACAGGGATAAAATTTATGGCAGTTTTAGCTACTAACAGCTAATTATATTTAGCTTTACTCCTAATTAGGAAAGTTAGGATTTTAAATTATTTTTCCAAACCTGTTTATTAAGGAAAATATCATTTCCTAACTATAAAGGCTTTCTTTTCAACCTTGTGAATTATTATGTAATAAATGGCATATTCAGTCTTATATACTAAACGATGTACTTCATCAGTATGAAATATAGTAAGCGATTTTTAAATTGCCAACATAATAAATTGAAGCTTTGAGTTATTCTGCACATTACAGTAACTGTAATTGTTTCTCATACATGAATACCTTGGGTTTCAATGTTTAGTTTCATAAGAATCAAGAAAAATTTACATACAGACATAGTGGTTCCAATCCACTCTCTGAAAAAAAATAACTAAATATGTAATTATTTTATATGTGAAATATATAAATAAAAATAAAATACTTTATTATTAGATTATTAAATAAATAAGGTTTTACCTTACAACGTATCCTCGCATGTCCCACATTAACTCACCACACATTAAGAGGATTGGCAATCCCCATCATCTAGTCTGTATTTTTTGAGATTCACAAGAATTAGGTAAAAGAGAAAAAGAACTCTTACCAATTGCCCCATGCTAGGTTTTTAAACACGGCTCTTATGAAACCAGAAATAAGTTATACTATGGATAAAATGCCTCAGATAAACACAGTGGAAATCCCTGATTCGGAAAAAGGCAAACATCTGAAATACACTTTTATCTTTTCTTTTCCATTATTCTAGGTTTTAAACAAAGTCATAAAAAAAATTCTGATTAGGAATAAGCAAAGACAGCATACCAAAACCGAAGCACATGAGTCCTGGCAAGAATCCGTTAATGAGGTATCTCTATCGGATTTATTACAGTAGAAACTTAGTTCTTAGGACACATATCCAAAGTTGCTGAGCTAGTTTTATTTTATTTGAAGACAAGGTCATTCCTGCAGCAGGGCAGCTGAAACCTTACAAGAAATGGAGACCTATAGTCACTGCAGTCCTCTAGACTCAGACACCGGGGTCGGCACAGCCCAGGTGAACTCCCTTCAGTTAAGTCTAACAGCATCACACAATCCGGGAAACGCTAACTGTGCCTAACATAGAGATAAACACTTAATACTGGATCACATCCTCACCACATTTTTAAAGTTTGACTATAATGATAAACTTTAGGTGTGCCCATGAGATACAGTTTTAGAGAAGACAGCTGTTCAAATGTATCTTTTACAGAGGTGGAGGTACATGTATACCATGAAAAACTTAACACTAGTAAATTCAGCACTTTCTTCTTTTCACAAACTTTTATCAGTGTATTCAGATGTTGGATTTTTATAATATTCTTACAAAGACTCTATAAACCAAATAATCTGAGCTGGTTAAAAAGGATGACGAAATGAATTCAACATTTAATATAGGTTTTATTTGTTTAATTTGGTAAATGGAGAATGTAATGGTTTCAAGGCAAACTCTGGGTCATTTCAGTCACAACTCCATAGTTAACATGATTCTGAAGAACAATCTTATCTTCAATATCTACCCACCCGACACAGTCACAGCTAGAGAAATCCATGTACATATATATTAGTTTTCAACAACTCAGGATTTACCACAACTCTAGAATTCAGATTTTATATTCTCACACACTTTAAAATTTATCCATTTGATGCAGGATATAACTATTAGAAGATAAAAATTCATGCAATGATACTCAGGTTTAAAAAAAGGTAAATCCAATGTTTGATCATTCAATGCTGTATCAAGTGCATTGAATATCTAAAATAAAACAAGTGCCAATGTTATCATGAATTAATAACATATTTATTGTCTTGAAACCAAATAGGCCCAAGTTATTTTTTGTCTTTCTTGAGTTAGCTATTTAACTCATTTTTCTCAAACTTCCTGTGTAAGAAAACCCAAGATATTTCTTTTTCTGCAGTTAACAAGAGATGGTAGAAGGCTTAAGGTAGGTATGTTCTTGATAATTCCGAGTCAGAAAGTACTTCTTCTTGAGCAGAAGGCTCATAATCTCCTGCGTTTTCCGCCAATTCAGTATCTAAGTCATCATTACTTTCTGCACTGTAATCCACTTCTTCAAGGAATCGAGGCTCATCTTCATCCAAAACGTAAGTGGTAGGGCTGTGGCCAGAGCACATAGAGCACACAAGACTTCATTAGATCCTACGGTTCTAACATAAGTTTATTTGACCATATTGGGTTAACTCTGATTTCAATATAATGTAAGCAGTTTGTATTAGCTTTAAAAATGTTATCCAAATGAACAAGTTAAAATATTTGTAATATTTGAAACCATAAAGGGTGAAATGCTAAGTATTAATTATATTACAAGACTATCACTACACACTGTACAGTTAGATAGCTATAAAAAACAAGACACTCTCCCAAGAGGCTGCCTTTTTTAAAAGACTTCATCATTTTGCAGGGTTAAAAGTTCTGATTTAATCACTGAAAAGAAACAGACCACTTCAATAAACTTTATTTATTGTATAATTCATCCATTACAAGAAACCGTGGTATTTAAACACTAAAACCACTTATTCTAAGTCTATACAATGATTATTTGCCATAAAAACAGCCCATGCACTCATCTTTTCAGTTTCGGTTGGTCAAGAATAAAAATGAAAAACAAGTGAATGCTCCACGCCCAGATTAATTACTTTCCCTTGAGACAAAGCATAAGATATTTGCTTAAAAGCACTAAGTGCTTCTTGAATATTTCATTAGGTAGGTTGTTTGGGATAAAGACAACCTTTCCACTCTCCCCTTCAAAAAAATCACGGTATTCGGATTTCTCCTCATTTGGGAGATTTTCTACACATAGGCGTGTGTGTGCCCCCACACACAGTGTTATCAAAGAAACTCTACAGAAACATTTCAATGTTCCCATTTTGTGACCAAAACTATCTTAATTTCACACAGATGTATGTCTGTTTATATCCCACCTGCTTCCAAAAAGGATTTCCCATCATGGATGCAATTAAAAGCCATAAAATCAGACAATAAAAAGGGAACAATAATCTGTTAAAATGAACAGAGAAGCAAATGTCATTAGGCAGCTCATGTGAAAGAAGTCCTGTGCTGAATATTAAATTTGGTTCAGATATCTAGAAGTTCAGGCAGGAAAGACAAGTTAATGGATTATGTGGTTCTCAGTTTCTGAAATGAGAAAGCAAAACTCATCTGGTGAGATTACCTTTTTTCCTAGAGTTGTTTTTATCTTGCTCATTAAAAGTAGATTGCAAAACCACCTTGATGTTATATAGCCAACTTTTTAAAAAGTTTAGAGCTTGCGCTATGATGCAGCAGTCCCGATGAGCCAGCTCAGTGGCTTGAAGGATGATGTGAGACTTTACAACCTATCTAACATTCACAAGAACCATTTCACAGCATTCAATTATCCAACTAAAATATTTATCATGAAGCTGCTAGGTCTTTAGAAAAAGTGTGAGATTAAAAGGCAAAAAAATATTTGCCTTTTCAAACGACCATTATGCTCTTTCTTTCTTTTGAAAAACAGTAATTCATTCCTCCTTCTTGAGTTTGGCGTTTCACGTTCTCAGGGTTCCAAGGTGAGTCACAGCATACATGGAAGACTCTAAGAATGGACTCTTAGATGGAGGCTTCGGCTAAAGCAAAGGATGAGGTAAAGAAGTGAGGAGAGAAATTTGCTTACTTTCCTCCTGGAGACTATCCTAACAAGAAGAAAGGATCATGGAAATGCAAGGGAGGAAGGAGGTTTGTTCAAAAGCCATGTACGCTGCTGGTACAGGGGCTGAGGACACCAGCTAGGACTATAGAGGCTTGCTCCATGGTGAGGGGGCACCGTGACCAGAGTGGTGTAGTTACCCACAGCATCACAGGGTCTCTTAGTGGCTAGGAAGAGCATAAAATCCATGTGGTAGGTGGGTGGACAAGCATTGCTCAGAAAGTTTATGGAACACAGAATTCCAGTGTATCCCTGGACTCCCCTACCATCACCAAGGAAGACAGACTGGCATAAAGGAAGCTGGCTGCAGGAAGCCCAGCCACTATACTGAGGTCAGAGTAAGGACCTAGTTATACATGGGCAACTGAATACTAGAACATTGGTCAATCTGAACTAAGAGAAAAGGTTTAAAGAAAAGGTCTACTTTTATAAGCTAGGATACAGTCTTATAAGCTGAGGAAACAGAGGAAGTATGATTTAGAAGTAACAAAAATGCTCAAGATCAAGCCAAAAAAAGCTCCTAGACATCAAGGAAGGAGCCTTGGAGCAATCAGATGCTGATAAGCACTTTTTTTAAGGCTAAAAAGTATAACCTGGAAGGCAAAGCACCTGGAAATTTAAAATAAATCCCATAATAAGGAATGTTCAGAAAAGCACTTGAGCCTGTTAATTTCTGATCTTGGCTCCTTCAGATGCTGACTGTGACATAAACTTTGTCTATGTTCTGGCATCCTCCATTCCGATACCCCAGAGCGGATAGGTTTCACACTCTAATTCCATTCCTGTAACTCAAACTTTGATGCCTGTTTCTGCAGGTCCTAACAAAGTCACATTCCTAGCTTCTGCTTCATTAAGGTCTACACTCTGGCTGAAATATAGAGTCCATCCAGCAATGGTGAAGGGGCCATCAGTGCCCTTGATGAGTGATGTGTCGGCCTAGGGGTTAAAGAACTGGGGGAATCCTGAGACGAAGGAAACAGAAGGAGATTACAACCACCATCACTCCACTGAAAGCAGCCTTCCAACTGGTATTCCAGTTGCTACTCTCCAGCCCACTGTATCTAGATCTCTCTGTTGCACTTAACTGGTAGAAATTCCAATACTCCTCTTTGGGTGCTTCATTCCCTCTGTCCCTCCTCCCTGCTGATCAAGTGCTCCTCATCCTCCATGTACGCCTCAAAAATAGGTGCTTATAAAAATGCTCTCTTGGCCAACTGTTCTCATATGCATACCCTCTTTGAGTAAACTCACACATTTTAATTTGCATTCTGATCACTTCCAAATCCAAATTTCTAGCCCTGACTTCACCCTTGAATTTGCACTGTGCATACTGTACATGGCTATCTTCAGTGTGCCTCAAGTGTATGTTTACAGTGGAACTCACCAGTGTCCCCACCAGGCCTGCCCCACGTGTCCTAGTCCCCAAATCATCCACTCAGTGAGTCTTAAAACCACAATTCTCAGCAAGTAAGTCCTGCCAATCAATCTTGGAACTTCTTGCCTCACATTTTACATGACAAACCTTCACAGACATTCCCTCCCCTGCTTAGGACATACTTCTCACATTTTTCTCCCAATGACTCACATTTCTTTCAAACTGCAGGTCAGGCTCGTCTTTAGATGGCCTTCCTTTATGAAAGCCCACCTTGGGATAAGTGACCTTTCTCTGTATTCCCTTTGTACCCTGCACATTCGGTCTGATCACTTCCGTCAGGCAGGTAAAACCACTGACTTGTGGGTCTGTCTTCTTCTAAGCACCTTAAGGTCAGGAACTGTGACTTACCCATCTTAGTACCTCCTGTCGGCTTCCAAAAGCTTGACACATTGCAAGCCCTAAACAAATGTCTGCTGAACTCTTTATAAGAAGCCACGAGGCAATAAGATCATCAATTTTTATATTACCTCATCCCACTAATTCTACTTGAAGTAAAAAAAACAAAACAAAACCGTAAGGCACAAGACTAATCAGCTTTACTTTTATTAATAATTCCAACATATGATTTGAACAATGTACAACTTTGAATGCACCTTCCTATACTTTATCTCACAATAACCTTCAGATAAAAGAAAGACTTTAAGGTAACTTGCCCTAGACATCAATAGAAAGGAATTCAAGTAATAATTCAATCACAAAAAGAAACTCTAACCAGCATTTAATTTCCTGTCGCTATTACTTTTTTCCCCACCACAACTTCTTATTCCCCTAATTTTCTTCATTGGAGTTGATGCCTGTTGCCTGTTTCTGCTTCAGTCTCCAGTAAAGGGCCTCTGTTCACCTGCCCTAACATCCTTATGCTCTGGATTTTAATCAATA
This sequence comes from Hyaena hyaena, assembly GCF_003009895.1. Classification (NCBI taxonomy): domain Eukaryota; kingdom Metazoa; phylum Chordata; class Mammalia; order Carnivora; family Hyaenidae; genus Hyaena; species Hyaena hyaena. The sequence goes on along the minus strand of NW_024081474.1, from coordinate 739,739 downwards.
AGAAACATATGATTCCTTATATCTTCCTCATGCTACTTCAGGGAAAATACCAAAAGCTTCACCCAAATAACTTTCTCACAGGATGAATCTGTTGAAATTCTCTGCTGTAGGATGTCAGTAAGATGTAGAAAAGGTTTTAAATTCCAACTGATTTCTGAAGATAACAAAACATTCTGCTTTACTCGGATTGAGAAAGTGTTCTGGATATCCTTGTGTTAAACTATTAAGCATACACAAAATTAAACCTAAGAAATTCACCATCCGCCTCAGTGTGTGCCCAACTACTTGCATTAGGGCTGAATTGACATCTGAGACACCAGAAGATAGATCTTTAGCTCTGTTCCCTACACAAGCATGAAAGAAGCAAAACACTGTATGTGGAGTCAGAAATTCTGGGTCTGTGCCTCTACACTCCTAACCCGCTGCGTGACCTTGAGCATGACATGTACTTTCTCCAAGCACTGTTTTTTCTCTAATGTACAAGCAGAGATCACAATTATCAGGCCTACTAACTCACAAACTGTTGTAGTAAAGTGTGAAAGCATTTGTAATTTCTTAAGTTGTACAAATATAAAATGTTATTATGAAATTGATAAAACCTGTCAAAGAAAAAAGTTAATCGATCTTTGTCAATTCCTAAAGAGCCCAGGCAATGGGCTGCCCCCAAGCCACTAGGAATAAAAACCCTGCCTTACTATTGTGACTCAGAATTCTCCCTTCACCTTGTATTTTTCAACAGTTTTGAGACTAACCTACTGTTTTCAGACAGCACAATGAAGATACCTGGGGAGAGAAATTCTGAAATTGATACACAAACAGGAAAATATTCCATTGTCCAAATTAGCAATTTGTGATTTGCCTATTATGTCTTTCTTATATTGAAATACCAGGTCTCAGGTGAAAGAAAAATCTCTGTCTAAATATTAGAGAATGTTCTATTTATATAATTTGATTCCTAGCTCATAAGAGATATGGCATCTACTAAATATCACAAAGCAAACAAAATTATCCATAGAAAATACAAGTAACAATTTTTGTTTGTCTTAATTGACCATAGTGTATACATAGGTATTTGCACATTCCTGCATGCATGCACCCACACACAGTTAGAATTTCTAATGAGAGGATACCTATTTAGGGGAAAAAACGGAAAGAAAGTTGTTAATTTACTGATACTTTGATATATAACTAAGCTGCCTTCAATAAACAGTAATTAAGTCACAACTTAATTAATTTCACCATTGATCTATAACCATTCCTTATACATAATGAAAGGGTTAAACAATTAAGCTCTCCAATAATTCAGGACAGCTTCAAAAGCTGAAACCATTCCTTTTTAGTAAGTCGGCTTAGTCATTTGGAAGACACAAGATAAAATGAAAGCACAGGGGAATTCTGGGTTAGATGTGGGCACAATTCCTGGCTTTGCGGGGAATTACCACACGGATGATCCTGGGTCAATTCATCTCTGAGCCTGGGTTTACACACATATGAAAAAGGGTTACGTTATCATCTAGCTCTGTTCATTCTCAATAGGACATGAAAATCTCAGAGATCATAATCGAACTTAACAGAAACTCAAAATGGGCATGTGTGTTGGGGGTCCCAAGGGGGCCCCTGGTTTGGTGACGTGCTAGCAAGATTTACAGGATTCAGCATGCAGTTCTGTTAACAGCCATGACTTATTACAGTGAAAGGATACAAAGCAAAATCAACCAAGAGAAAAGGTGCGTGGGGCAAAGTCCAGAGAGACTCAAGGCCAGGCAAAGGGCAGCTGCTAAGAGGCAGAGAAGTCATCAGAGCTTTCAGCAATTTCAAAGGATTGGTGGCAAAAACTGGAGTTCAGAGCTGCCAAGTTTCCTGAAAGAAGGGAGTTGCAGATATGACCCCAACAGTTTTCCCCTGGAGGCATGTGACACATTCTTAAAATACACAGTGCAAAAGGCTGAAAAGCAAAGCAGAAAGCAGCAAAACAAACAGAACACAAACAATAGCACTGGGGGCTACCTTGAGGTGCTGAGGCAAGGAGAAGCCCTAGGCTTCCAATTGTGACCTTAGGTGGGCAGGGAGGTGACGTGTGAACCAAGGGTGAACAAGCTTCCCAAGTTCTGCAAACCTGCCTCAAATCAGCTCAGTTCCTCTGCTGATACCTCAGTATCCTCTGCTCTACACCTGCCAGAGGATAGAATGACTCCTCTTTGAAGGAATATGTATTCTTCCTTGTTCTGATATCCCACATTCTTACTTTGAAGTCTCAAATAGGCACTTATTGAGAGGAATAACCATTCTTCCAAGAGGCTACTGAGAATATAGCACATAAATATGAATAAATATCTATAATCATCAAATTCCTTGTACAGCTGTCTTAGAGACTAACAATCACTAACTGGATACTTATCTGGATCTCAATGGTAAGGATCATTTCCTTCTCCTACAATAAGCCTCAAATCTTTCATTATATAATCAAAACTGCCCCTGGGGTCCTGAAGTGTTCACATAAGTCTCCATTTTATTTTTCTAGATGAATTGTCTCCTCTGTATTTGTGGGTACAAGAGCATTTCACAAAAACACAAATGGTTCACTTTTAGTTATAAGCAACTATGATTTCAAGTGGACTAGAGGTTGTGATATGACCTTCGATTAGAAGGCATGATTTATCTGTGTAGAAAATATGCTAATGCAATTATAGCTGTAAGAATTTTCAACACGGTTGTAATAAATGATTCTCAGAAATGCACAACAGACTCAAGCACATGCATCACAACAATCGAAAAGGAACTTTTTAGGGATTAGCTTGATTAAATGATAAAATGTACATTAAAGATAGAGCAAACACACATTAGGAGCCTGGGTGGTTCAGTCAGTTGAGCATTTGACTCCTGATTTCGGCTCAGGTCGTGATCCCAGGGTTGTGGGATCAAGCCCCATGTCAGGCTTCACGCTGACCACAGAGCCTGCTTAAGATTCATTCTTTCTCTCTCTCTCTTCCCCTCTCTCCCACTCACACTCTCTCTCTAAAATAAAATTAAAAAAAATTAAAACGTACATCAATACCAGTAAGCTTTATATATTGCTAGGTATTAGATACTGCCATTAACATCTGGCCACAAATGATCAAACTTGAGTGGCTGCTCTCAAGTCCTCTTTCAGACTAGGCCCTGACCTTGGGATCTGTCCTTCGGTGGGGGTTCTGCCTGCTTAGTCTAGCTGTAGCAAAAATCCTGCTGAGTCAGTTTATCGAAATCCCCCACTCTCTGTATCTCATCAGTCTGGCCTGCTTTCAGGAAAAACTCCATCAAATAGGGTTAGCCAGAATCTCCCTTACCCAGGATGGTTCCTCTTAGTAATTTTCCATCCACCAAGCCCCCACTCTGCTCCTGGCTATAAACCGCCAGTAAGCCCAATCTCCCTCCCAAAGTACAAAGCCCCCTTGTAGCGATCCTCCTGAGTAGGCTGCTTTCCCGTTCTGTAAAGTGTCATAAATAATTTTCTCTTTAACATATTAATTTAATTTTCTCAGAAGAAAAAGGTCCTGTATATTTACAAATAAACACTAGCTTCACACGAAGAAAAAACAGAAAATAGAGGTTAGTATTTCATTCTAGTGTTAACAGTCTGCAGCAACGAGTATATTGGTACTACCTTACCAATAATTTCCAGCCAGGCCCTCTGATATTGCTAGGGGCAGGAGCAGAGCCTTTAACCACAAAATGTTATAATGTTAACTCATTTACAGACCTGTACTCATTCCCTATACCTTATCAGAAGTATACTCTATCAAAATGCATCAAATTAGATTTTTAAAGTATTAACACAAAATCTAAGCATAGTTTAAAGGTTTTCTCAAGCTTAAGTCCTATTTATTTTTATTTGTTGCATTAAGAACAATTCCTCACCCAATTTTCTAAAGTCCATGCTGTACACACAAATACAAACTAAGTACTGATATGTGCTATGCCACAGACGGAGCTTGACAACAAGCTAGCTGAAGGAAGCCAGACATAAAAGGTCACACACCGTATAATTCCATTTATCTGAAATATCCAGAACAGGTGAATCCACAGAGACAGAGAGCGGATGAGTGGCTGCCAGGGGCTGGAAATGACTGCTTAATGGGTATGAGGGTCTCCTTTGGGGGTGATATAAGCATTTTGGAACTAGACAGAATTCCTAGAAGCAAAACTGATAGTTGCACAATATTGTGAACTTATTATTATTCACTTCATTAATTATTCACTTTAAATGGTTGATTTTATGTTGTGTGACTCCATCTCAAGAAAGAAAGAGAAAGAGAGAGAAAAGAAAAAAGGAAAGAAAACAGGTCCAAAGACTGTTTTATTATAAGAGAGTAATTAGGCCTCATTTAAACATGGTCATATATTTTTATTGTAATAAAATATTATATAGAATTTGGTATTTTTCAGCTTCACTTTCATGTAATGTTTTAAATATATTCAAACTTCAAATACTTCTTCTATATGCCTAATATCCTGAAATGTAGTCCCCACCACCATAATCTGATGAGAAGTACTGTTAAATGTTGTATTAGTTCTCAAATCCTTTAAATGAGAGTCACTGAGAGGACTGTTTAATAGTTCAGGTGACAGGTAAAATAGAAACACTTGCTAAGTACAAAAATACTACACAGCTATAAGCTTTTAAATGAGCTCTACCAATATTCCCAGCTTAGACCTAAAAGAAACATAGCCCCTAAGAAAGATATAATGTAAACTTAGTGTTACAGCAGATGAAATTTTTATTATACAACAAATACAATTAGGGAAAGTTAAAATGATTTATGTGTGGTAATTTCTGATGAATGCCCTGGGAATATAAAACATGATTAATTTTCAACCGCAGGCTTCACTGAAAAGGAAGCTCCAGAACTTCTGGTAAACACAGTGAATCTCAAGAGCGACTAAGATGACTGTAAAAGAATAACTTCTTTTGTAACGGATAATCCACAGGAAAAAGAAAACCAAAGAGGGAGGAATGGCAAAGAAGAAATCTCTATAAAGTGTTGGCAGATGGAGGCAGATGAATGAAGTGAAAGGGCCTGAGTTCCAACCTCCACTTTGCTCAAGTCCACACAACAGGGGAAGCCAGCAGATTTGCATTACAAAAGCTGCAGGAAGCTGAGAAATGAGATACTGACAATACGGGTGCAACTGAAGAGAATAATTGATTTAAGGCTTTATAAAGAGCAATTAGACCTTCAGATCACCTTCCTCAAGCTATTCCCTAGTTCATAGAGATAGAAAGATGACTTTCCAAAGACTTTTATCAGAGAGGCTATTCCATTAGGGCCAAAACACAGAAATGGGGGTCAGGAGAGTAGGTGAAAGTCTGCTCAAAAGCAAGTCCAAATGCCGCCCCTAGGATGCTGGCTACGGAATTTAGGCCCTAGGGCAACATTTCTCAATTTTTTAAAAAACCATCCCCCCCACACCCCAGAAAGAGGTCTTTTAGAGTTTTTTTTCCTAATCCCCTTAATTAACTACAAATAGGAGTTAAAAAGATAAATTTCACATCAGATTAGACGCAGCTAAAGAGAGCATGAGTGAATTAAAGGTTGGTTAGAAAAAAACACCTAGCTCTGAGTCAACAGGACTTGTGCCCAAGCATATGTGTATGTGTATATTCATATGCATATGTGTGTAGGTATGTGTACGTATATATACGTGTGTAGGTACATATATGTGTATTCATGTGTACATTACATGTGCATATGTATGTATATATGTACATGTATGTGGGTACATGTATGTGTGTTCATATGTATATATGTACATGTGTATAGGTATATATATGTATATATACATGTGGGGGGTACGTGTGTGTGTGTGTGTGTTTGTGTGTGTGGTGTGTTCAGTGCAGAGGGAGCAGACAAAATGGCCCATCTCCCACCCTTCCCCTGAAAAAGTTTCATGTGTATATTTTAAAAGCTGCAGCCTGAGGACCAGGCTTCTAATTTAGTAGGCACCGTGGGTTGTCATCCTCTTCAGAGACTGGGGGAGCCAGTAGATAATATCCTGCTTTGTCCCCTCAGGGGGCTCCAATAATCAAAGCAAGTCTCCCACAGAGCCCTGAAAGGAGCTTGAATACACATCTGGCACTTCAGCTTTTGTGGCTGCCCCTGAGGAGACAGGCCTGGGCCTTCGAAGGCCTACCACTAGGAGCCAACAGGGCTTGCATTCATTAGTCCTAGTACTGTAGCAAGCAAGGAAAGAGCTCTAAACAGGCACAGAGCAGAGGCACCTCCTGCAGCTTTATCCTCAGGCTAGCACAGAGGGAATAGGCAAAAATGCCCATCTCCCAGTTTTTCCCTGGAAGGGACTTAACTACATATTTTCCCAGCTGCTGCTAGAGGGTCTAGCTCCTAATCATTCTGCATCTATATGCTATGATCCTTTTTTTTTTTTTTTAAATCTCTTATTTCCTTCTGAGAGAGAGAGAGAGAGGGCATGAGCAGGGGAGGGTCAGAAAGGGAGGGAAATACAGAATCTTAAACAGGCTACAGGCTCTGGAGCTAGTTGTCAGCACAGAGACTGATGTAGGGCTCGAACTCACGAATTGTGAGATCATGACCTGAGCCGAAGTCGGATGCTCAACCGACTGAGCCACCCAGGCACCCCTATGATCCTCCTTTTTTGGGACACTACCATGACCTCACACCTTCAACTACTGGGAACAATTAAGAGCAAAGAAAGAGGCTTGGAGAATCACAAAAGTCTGAGAGACAACTAGGAGCTCAAGCCAGGATGATCAAGGAGGTTCATTTCTTACACAAGAGCATTCTGTCAAGACTGGGAGAGATGGCTAGTTCATCTAATGTGCAGAAACCAAAATAGACAGTCATGGAAAATGAACAGAGGAATATATTCCAAACAAAAGAACAAAATAAATATCTAGAAACAGATCTCAAAGAATGTAAATAAGTGATTTACCGATACAGAATTCAAAATAACAGTCATAAAGATTTTCACCAAGTCAGGAGAGGAATGCATGAACAAAGTGAGAATATCAACAGAGACAGAAAGTAATAAAAAAAAAATCCTGAAAGAAATTACAGAACTGAAGGATACAATAACTGAACTGAAAATTTCAATAGAAAATTCAACAGCAGACTGGATCAAATGGAAGAATGAATCAGTGAATTTGAAAAGGACAGTGAAATTCATCCAAACAGAGGAACAAAAAGAAGAATGAAGAGTGAAAATTACTTAAGGGATTTAGGGGACACCAATGAACACATCAATATATGCATTATAGAGGTCCCAGAAGAAGAAATAAATAAAGGGACAATGTTTATTCAAAGAAATAATGACTGAAAATTTCCCTAACTTGGAGAAAGAAAAGACATCAGACATCCAGACCTACAAAGACCCACACCAAGGCATAATTAAAGTGTTAAGGTTAAAGACAAGGAGAATCTTTAAAGTAGCAAGAGAAAAAGCAACTTGTTAACATACATGAGAACCCACATAAGATTATTAGAAAGTTTTTATCAGCAGAAAACTTATAGGCCAGAAGGGAGTGAGATGACACCTTCAAAGTATTCAAAGAAATGTGCAACCAACCAATAATACTTTACCCAGCAAAGCTGTCATTCAGAATTGAGAGATAAAGAATTTTCCAGATAAAAAAGCTGAAGGAGCTCACCATAGGACTGGCCTTAAAAGAAATGTTAAAGAGAGCTCTTCAAGCTCAAATAAAAGGATGCTAATTAATAACAAAAGAACAAATGAAAGTATAAAACTCACCAGTAAGGGTAAATATATAAATTCAGAATGCTTTAATGGTAGTGGGTAAATCATCTATAAATTTAGTATGAAAGTTAAGAAACAAAAGTATTAAAAATAACTATAACTACAATAATTTGTTAGTGGATATACAATGTAAAATGATGCAAACTGTGACCTCAAAAGCAAACTGTGGTGAAGGGAGAACTTTGTTGTGTATTCAGAGTTAACTAATTATCAGCTTGAAATAGGCTGTCATAAATATGTTTTATGTAAGCTTCACTGTAACCACAACACAAAAACCTGTAGTAGACACACAAAAGATAAAGAAATCAAAGCATATCACTACAGAAAGTCCTCAAATCACAAAGGAAGAGAGCTAGAAAGGAAAAAAGGAACAAAGAAATTATAAAAAACCAGAAAATGAACTAAATGGAAACAGTTGCCTATACCTATCAATAACTACGTGTAAGTGGGCTAAATTCTTCAATCAAAAAACAGAGTGGCTGAATAGATTTATGAAAAGAATAGTAATACCAAACTCCATGCTGCCTATAAGAGATTCACCTCAGCTTTAAGGACAAACACAGACTGAAAGTGAAATGATGGGAAAAGATATTCAATGCAAATAGAAACCACAAGACAGAGGGGCAGTTGCACGTATATCAGAAAAAAAAAAAAAGAAAAGAAAAAGGTCATTATATAATGATAAAAGCGTCAATTAACCAGAAAGATATAATTATAAATATCAATGTGCCCAACATAAGAGCACATATTATATGAAGCAAATAAAGAAGGAAATACACAGCAATACAATACTAGCTGGAGATTTCAAATACCCACTTCCAACATGGATAGATCATCCAACGTATCAATAACACTAGAATTAAACTATATGTTAGACCAGATGAATCTAACAGACACAGGACATTCCATCCAACAGCAGCCGAATATATATTCCTCCCAACAACACATAAGAACATTATCCAGAGTAAATCATGTATTAGGATATAAATAAATTTTAATAAATATAAGACCACAGAAATCATATCTAGCATCTTTTCCAAGCACAATGGTTTAAAACTAGAAATCAATTACAAGAAGAAGCCCAGTAAGCTCACAAATATGCAGAGATTAAACAACGTGCTCCTGAACAACCAATGGAGTCAAAAATCAAAACATATCTCGAGGGGTGCCTGGTAGCTCAGGTGGTTAAACGTCTGACTCTGATTTCTGCTCCAGGCATGCTCTCACAGTTTGAGGGAATTGAGCCCACATCAGGCTCTGCACTGACAGTTCAGAGCCTGCTTGGGATTCTCTCTCTCCACCTTTCCTCTGTTCATACTCGCGCTCTCTCATTCTCTCGCTCTCTTTCCCCCTACCCCTCTCTCTCAAAATAAATAAACTTTAAAAAAAGAAATATCTCAAGAGAAGTGAAAATGGAAGCACAGAATACCAAAATTTATGAGATGCAGCAAAAGCAGTTTTAAAAGGGCAGTTTAGTATGGTAAACACTATATCAAGAAAAAAGACTGCAAATAAGCAACCTAACTTTATACCTAAAAAAAAAAAAAAAAAAAAAAAAAAGGACAAAGTAAGCTCAAGTTAGCTGAAGGTAGGAAATACCAAGGTCATAGCAGACATAAATGAAATAGAGTCTAAAAAGACAAAAAAGATTAATGAAATCTAAGAGCTAATTTTCTGAAAAAAATAAAACAGGTTGTTAGCTAGATTTTCCAAGAAAAAGGATTCAAATAAATAAAATCTTATATGAAAGAAGACACATTACAACTGATACCAAAAATTACAAAAATACAAAGAGGCTACTATGAACAACTACATGCTAACAAATAGGACATCCTAGAAGAAATGGATACATTCCTAGAAACATAACAATCTACCAAGACTGAAACATGAAAAAAAAGAAATTCTGAATAGACCAATAACTACTAAGGAGATTGAATCAGTAATCAAAAATCTCCCAACAAAGAAAAGTCCATGACCAGATAGCTTCACTGATGAATTCACAAAACATTTAAAGAATAATTAATAGCAATCCTTTTCAAGCTCTTCCCAAAACAGAAGAGAGAGGAACACTTCCAAATTCATTTTATAAGGCCATCATTACCCTGATACCAAAGCCACACAAGGACACTTGAAAAAAGAAAATCTCAGACCAATATCCTGAATGAACTTAGATGCAAAAATCCTCAATAAAGTATTAGGAAATTGAATTCAACAACATATTAAAAGTATCATACACACAACCATGATCAAGTGGGATTCATCTCTGGGATACAAGGTTAACATCTGCAAACCAATCAAACCACCACATTGACAAAATGAAGAATAAATATCATTTGATCATCTTAATAAATGCAGAAAAAACATTTGACAAAGTTCAACATCTATTCATAAAAGCTCTCAACAAACTAGGTAAGGAGGACATACATCTCCACATAATAAAGTTGATATAAGCCCACAGCTAACATCATACCCAGTGATACGTTGCTAAAGTGTTTCTCTTAAGATCAGAAATGACACAAGAATGCCCATTCTCACCACTTTTATTTAACCTAGTACTGGTAATCCTAGCCAGAGCAATTAGGCAAGGAAAAGAAATAAAGGACATCCAAATCAGAAAGAAAGAAGTATTATTTTCTCTAGGTGCAGGTGACATATTATATATAGAAACTCTAAAAACTCCACCAAAAAAATGTGAGCTATAATGAACAATTTCAGTAATGATGCAGGAAACAAAAAACAGTTGCATTTCTATACACGAACAATATACTATGAAAAACAGAAATTAGGAAAACAATTCCACTTACTATAGCAGTAAAAAGAATAAAACAGAGGAATAAGTTACCCAAAAAGGTGGAAGATCTGTACTGTAAGACAGTGATAAAAGAAAGATACAAATAGATCGAAAGATGGTCTGTGCTGATGGCTTAGAAGAATTAATGGTGCTAAAATGCCCATACTACCAAAAGCAATTTACAGATTCAATACAATCTCTATCAAAATGTCAATGGCATTTTTCAAAGAAATAGAAAAAAAATCTTAAGATTTGAATGGAACTACAAAAGATTCTGAATAGCCAAAGCAATCTTGAAAAAGAATAACAAAGGTGGAGGCATCACACTTCCTGATTTCAAACTATACAAGCTATAGTAATCAAAACAGTATGGTACTGGCATAAAAACAGACACATAGGGGCACCTGCATGTCTCAGTCAGTAAAGCATCTGACTCTTGATTTCAGCTTCGATTGTGATCTCACAGTTCGTGAGTTTGAGCCCCTCATGGGGCTCTGAAATGATGGCATGGAGCCGGCTTGGGATTCTCTATCTCCTGTCTCCTCTCTACCCCTCCCCTGCTCATGTGCACATGATCATATGTGCTTGTGCGCTCTCTCTCTAAAAAATAAATAAACTTAAAAAAAAAAAAGACACATAGATCAATGAACAGAATAGAGAGCACAGAAATAAACCCCCACATATATGGCCAATTAACTTTTGACAAAGGAGCAAAAATATGCATTGAGAAAGGACAGCCTCTTTATTAAATGGTGCTGGAAAAACTGTATAGACACATGCAAAAGAGTAAAACAAGACCTCTACCTTACACCATACACAAACATCAACTCAAAATAGATTAATGACTAATGGATATGAAACCATAAAACTCCTAGAAGAAAGCACAGAGGGTAAATTCTTTGATACTGGGCTTAGCAATAATTTCTTTTTTGACACCAAAAGCAAAGGCAATAAAAGCAAAAGTAAACAAGAAGGTCTATGTCAAACTAAAAAACTTTTGTACAGCAAAGGAAACACTTGACAAAATGAAAAGACAACCTATGGAATGGGAGAAAATATTTGCAAACCACTTATCTGATAAGGGGTTAATATCAAAAACATACAAAGAAATCACACAACTCAAAAGCACAAAAAACCCCAAATAACCCAATTTTTAAAAATGCGGAAAAGGACTTAAATACACGTCTTTCCAAAGAAGACACACAAGTGGCTAACAGCTATATGAAAAGGTGCTCAACTGTACACTGCTGGTGGCAATGCAGACTGAAACAGCCACTATGAAAAACACTATAAAAGTTACTCAAGAAATTAAAAATAGAAATTACCATATGATCCAGCAATGCCACTTCTCAGTATACAACCAAAGAAAATGAAATCATTAGCTACTGGAGAAATACCTGCACTGGCATGTTCAAAGCAGTATTATTCACAATAGTCAAAATATCAAAACAACCTAAGTGTCCATCGGTGGATGAATGATGAAGAAAATGTGATATACAGATACACAATGCAATATTATTCAGCCGTTAAAAAGAAGAAAATCCTTTCATTTGCTGCATGAATGAACCTGAGGGCATTATGCTAAGTGAAATAAACCAGACAAAGACAGATACTACATGGTGTCATGAACATGTAGAATAAATTAAAAAAAAAAAAAAAAGCACAAATGGAACTCAGAAAAACAGAGAATAGAAAAGTGGTTACCAGGGGATTGGGATGGGGGAAAAAGAGAGAGTTTGGTAAAAGGGTACAAACTTTCAGCTGTAGGATGAAGAAGTAATGTGTAACATGGTGACAACAGTTGATAATACCAGACTATATCACTAAATTTGCTGAGAATAGAACTGAAATGTACATATTCATTCACACATATACACATACAAGTAAGCTTGAGGTAATGGATGGATATGTTATTAACCCAATAGGGTCAATCCTTTTACAACATATACATATATCTCTTTCAATATCTTACAATTTTATTTGTGAATTATACTTCCATAAAGTTAGGAGAAGAAAGAATACATGAAATAATATAAAGGAAGGCTTCCAAATATCAGTAAGAACAACTGACAATCTTTATAAATTTACTTCCTTTTGTAAGGGTAGAGAATTCAGGCGATTACTGTCTTAATTATCACATAAAAAAGAACAGAGTTCTAATTAATGTTTTAGCACACTTGAAACTCTTAAGCTAATATATATATGACAAAGCACGGCAATAAACTGACAGATGATAGGTTAATATATAACAAGAAAAATCATGATCATTCTATAAAATGAGAGTACTTTTACCCACATACATCAAACTATAAAATGTTAAGTTCTCGTATTATGATTAATAATTATAATACTGAAAAATATATCTGAGCCTATAACTGGTCAAAATTTTATGTATATATACACATATATATAATTTAAGGAACAAAAGTTTACCTATTGAGAAGAATGTTTGGCAGATATAATTAAATTTTCAAAAGGATACTAAATTAATCAGCTGCTTTAACCAGCTGATTAACCAGAAGGTTACACCATTTGATGTAACATTTACACAATAAAACTTTTTAAGCATGAAACCTGACTCCCAACTCCTCTTAATTTAGATATTATCTTACAAATAAAAATCACAATGAGATATCACCTCACACCCATCAGAATGGCTAACATTAACAACTCAGAAACAATAGATGTTGGTGAGGATGAAGAGAAAAGGGACGTCTTTTGCACTGCTGGTGGGAATGCAGCCACTCTGGAAAACTATGGAGTTTTCTCAAAAAATTAAAAATAGAACTACCCTATGACCCAGCACTACTGGGTATTTATTCAAGGGATACAGGTATGCTGTTTCAAAGGGGCACATGCACCCCAATGTTTATAGCAATGGAAAGAGCTCAAATATCCATCAATGAATGAACAGATTAAGAAGATGTGGTATATATCTACAATGGAGTATTACTCTACCATCAAAAAGAATGAAATCTTACCATTTGCAAATATGTAGATGGAACTAGAGGGTATTACTAAGTGATATTAGTTAGAGAAAGAAAAATACAATATGAATTCACTCATATGAGGAATTTAAGACACAAAACAGATGAACATAAGGAAAGCAAAAATAATATAAAAACGGAATGGGACAAAACATAAGAGACTCTTAAATACAGAGAACAAACTGGGGGTTGCTGGTGGGGTTGTGGGAAGAGCAATGGGCTAAATGGGTAAGGGGCATTAAGAAATCCATTCCTGAAATTGTTGCTCTGTATGCTAACTTGGATGTAAATTAAAAAATTAATTAATTAATCAATCAGATATTATCTAAGCACTATTTTAGTCAACCATTAAGATCACTAAAAACAGCATTCAAAATATAAGGATACTTCATTACAGTCTCATCCAAACATCAATGTTAAAAGAATGAAGATTATCACAATTTGTAACAAATAAATATGTAAGTAATAACTCAGATGTGTAAACTTAATTATATTAGTTCTAAAAATTTTGGCTATCAAAATCTCTGTCCCGTTCCTCTACTTAATTTAATGAAGTCTAACACTATGCTACAGCATAACAGAATGAAATAAGGGTGTCTTACCTAGTTACTTTGCAGTTTGATTCAATCAAGTCATTTTCAAAGTCAAGCAGGCTGGAAGGCAGATTATATTCCATAGGGGATGTCAACCTTTTCAAACGCAACAGACCAACACAAAATTTTGCTCCCATCTCTTCCAATTCTCGAGTACCAATCTGTAAACCCTAGAAATAAAGCAATTTCATACACATAATTAGGACATTTGCTATCCTCTGGCTATGTCTTACTATAATTACATATAAGACATTTATAATTATATTAATAAAATTAAAAGCTTGGTACTTTGTAAGGACCCACAACTCAACAAGCACAATGTCTTAACAATACAAGATTATTTTAGATCAGAGGAAATGGTCTCAAAAAACCACTTCTAAGATGTCTATTCTAATTCATTACATGCAAACAATTTTCACCGACACACTGGGGAAAAAAAAATCAACATTTTGTGGTTATGTTACTATTGGGGCTCATGTGTGAAATTATATTTTTGCAAGATATTGCTAGTATTTCTTATAATCCACAACTTTGGATGCCAATGTTGGAATACTGTGGTGTCAAAATCAAGGCCTTAATTTGTATACCTGAACATTACCTTATACTTTTTACTGTATGATAAAAGAAACTGGTAAATAAAAAACAAACAAAAGAAAGGTACCTACGTAAAACAAACAAAAAGAATAAAACAGATCTAGACCAATGAGGTAGCAGTAAAAGAAGTTCCTAAGTTCCTTGTCAATTAAGAATGCCTATTTCAGGGGCAACTGGGTGGCTCATTCAGTTAAGCTTCTGACTTCAGCTCAGGTCATGATCTCGCAGTTCATGAGTTCGAGCCCCATGTCAGGCTCTCTGCTGACAGCTCAGAGCCTGGAGCCTGCTTCAAATTCTGTGTCTCCATTTCTCTCTACCCCTCCCCTGCTCATGGTCTGTCTCCCTCTCTCCCTTTCTCTCTCCCTCCCTCCCTCTCTCACTCTTTCTCTCAAAACTAAACATTTAAAAAAAAAAATGCCTATTTCAAATCTGGTCTACTAGAGCCAGAAGAAAATTTTACTGCAACTCATTACCCTTTCTAACTGACAGTTTCCTAATACATAATATAAGGTTTATCGGAAGTTAAATGTTACCACATAAAATGATAAAAATGGACCGTAAACCAAAGATACTGCTTATCATTTAATTTTCAAATAAAAATGAATCTCTAAAATAAGAGAATTCTTACACCAACAAAAATTGCAGGTACAAATGAGAGCTGACATCATTTAGAGAGAAGTTACTTCAAAACAGTTTTTTTCAATGAACAGACTAAAAGCACACGGTAACTGAAGAAAATAAACTGTAAAAATTGTTATTTACCCTACCAAAGCACATTCCTTTATAATAATGATGGACTGACTGATTGCTTCGTTTACCCATGTCCAAACATTCCAGGAAATGTGACATGACTTTATTAGAACATTCATTTGCCTTCTTAATTTAAAAGCTTTAGAAAGGCTATGGCTGTTTCTGAATTAGTTCAAAGAAAATAAAAATAAAGGTCATTTACAGGCTAAAATTCAATCATAGAAGAACACTCCTGAGGTGAAGAGAACGGTTTCTTAAAATATCATTAAACTCATACAACTTATTAGCTAATGTTAACAAATCTGAAATGTATTCATTAGGTGTGTGGGGCCATATGGGATTATTTGAGAATTCTGTACTTTCCACTCAATTCTGCTATGAATCTAAAACTGCCCCCGAAAATCTGAAGTTTTTTACAATAGCAATAACAAGAAAAGCTTTTATAAAAAGTACATCACAGCATTGAATTTTAGACATTAAAAAAAAAGTTGCTTAGGTGCACCTGGGAGACTCAGTCGGTTAAGCATCCAACTTCGGCTCAGGTCATGATCTCACGGTTCGTGGGTTCAAGCCTCGTGTTGGGCTCTGCTGACAGTTAGCTCAGAGCCTAGAGCCTGTTTCAGATTCTGTGTCTCCCTCTCTCTCTGACCCTCCTCTGCTCATTCTGTCTCTCTCTCTCAGAAATAAATAAAACATTAAAAAGAAAAAAAACTTGCTTAGTAAGAGACACTTCTCTCCACAAGAGTTTTAAATCAACATAGCTTTATTAACTAAATTATATAAAAGAGACATGAGTATTTACTACGTATTCATTTTATTTTTTAAAGTCTATAAATTTCTTTCTAAAAAAAACTTTTTAAAAAAGTAGTATAACATTTTATGTTTCAAAGTATACTTTAACCATATTTTTAAATGTGGCTTTTAAATGATCAAACAAATGTATCAAAATAAAAATAGAATATTTCTAATTTTTTGAACGATTATTCATTTTTGCGAGACAGAAAAAGACAGAGCATGAATGGGGGAGATGCAGAAAATCTGCATCTGCAATCTGCAATGGAATCTGAAGCAGGCTCCAAACTGAGCTGTCAGCACAGAGCCTGATGCAGGGCTAAACTCATGTATCCTGAGATCATGACCCAAGCTGAAGTCAGACGCTTAATCCAGGTACTACTACAAATAGAATATTTGTAAAAATTCTAAGAAAGTCTATCAGTAGAATCCAAATATAATAAGAAAACACCTTTGCTATAATGCTACAATTGATTTCAAGGGGCATGTAAGTCTCAACTTCTCTACTTCTCTTCCTACCCATAGAGGGGAGTTTCAAAGACACTGATGCTTTAAATTGTCTTCTCTTCTGACTGCATAAAGCATCTCTCTAAGAAGTTATCTATAGTCTGTTTCCATAAATCATATAGCTTAATGGTTTTTTCCTAGGAGACACCTATTGTCTTATACAAAAGTGATTCTTAAGCTTTTTTCCCCATCCTACACACTTATAGAATATGAGACCCTTGCCAAAGCTATCTACTACAACAATGATTAGGAGACAGGGATTTGGCTCTAGAGTGTCACTCTGGTACATTTTAACTCTTCCCACCATCACATCCTTGGTAGATGAGAAGTCACTGTTTTATAGTATTTGAATTCAAAAGATACTACATTTTGGAAAAATAATATACTGTGGTCAACCTAAAATTTAGGCAAGTCACTCAACAGAAAGTACTGAAATTTCATTGAGTTCTCTCTACAAGGCCCCAAAACTTTGAATGTCAGTTGTAAAATCTATACAATTTCCTTGTAGTTTGGTATAGACTGTAATAAACGTTATTACGTAGGCTCTCCAGTTAGCTTTCTGACATTACCTATGTTTACATTTTTAATACTAACCAACTGATAGATTTTCAACTCTTTCCAAACATAAAGTTAGAACCAACCATCTGTATGTGAGGTATATGAAAATCACCATTAGATTCAGTTTCCTCTTCTCCCACATCAAACCAACCCTAACAGAATAAGGAATAACTAGTATGACACCTGAAAATCTTTCTGTGGCAACAAAAATAAGTATTTGTAATATTTATTAGGTTGCTGTTGACTAAGCTCCAACAGATTGCCTATTAAGTTCTTAATCTTTCAAATTAAAAAATTCAAAGTCAGCTAACATTTTACTAGCTTTTAATTTCAAAAGTAAACTTAAAATTCCAGTTGTTTCCAATAAAAGTCTACAGTACCAGAGAAGAGCAGTCTTAGTAAAGAAAAAATTTTAGTGAAGGGATATGCATTCAAAAGTAACAAACACACAAAATCCAAATATAAAAAACTTTACAAATAAGTGTAATGTATTTATTTTCTAAATGCATAAAAAAACACTTACATCCAACAAATTAAAATGACAGAAAGTTTGTGTTAATTATGTACTACTTGCACAGCTCATTAGAAATTACTAATTGGTATTGAAATGTGTACCACAACATGTCTTCTTAAAAATTATGAATGTAGATGGACTCAACCAAGATTTCATAAAAACCCAAAGCAAGCTATTTAGTATAGAGAAAAAAAGAATTGCATAGGATTTAATTCCATGACTACAAATTACATATAGCTCAGTGTAACAAATATGCCATTTATAGAGACTTGAAAACCACGAGTATGCTTATGAAAATAATGTCCTTAAATAATTTTTACTGCTCGAAGTCCTGAGATATTTTACCTTATATTTTCCCTGATCACAGCCACACAAAGTACTTTCCATGGTATAGCTTCTTTGTACGCCTATCTCCCGCCAAACTACAACACGTGCCGTGGATTCTTTAGATTTTTCCACTACAAAGCTGCAGCTGCTCATGCAAAATGCTGGAGCGATATGGCTCAGGATCTTAGGCAAGGTCTGCAAAGATAAGAATGATAAAATACAATATTTCAAGAGGGCTTTTTTAATTAAAATTTTTTTTAATTTTAAAAAATTTTCATGAAAGCATAGTGATCAGAGCAGGGCCATGTGAATCTTCTTGTTTTATCCTCTGTTATTCCAAGCATCAAAATAATTCTTTACAAATTTAGAATTTTCTGCTTTCCTAGACAGTTATCAGTTGGAAAATAAAATGGAAGAAAGGATAACATTCACAGTAGCAACGAACAAGTGAACAAAAACTATGGTAAAAAATGTTTAAAGATATGAAAAAAATTATTTAAAAAACAAAGCAACTTTATTCATGAAAGATGTCAATCACCTCTAAACTAATCAATAAAGTTAAGACAAACACAATCAAAATGCCCACAACATTTTTTTCTAACTTCAAATTATTCTCAGGTTCACCTGGTATGTTTAAGTATGAAAGCCCAAATAGGGGAGCTTTTTTGTTTTTAAATAGGGGAGCTTTGAAAGAAGAGAAATAATTCAGCAAATATTAACCTAATTATATATGTAAGGGAAGTTAAATTGTGATACTGTGTAGGAGTAAATACATCTCTAGATGTTAAAATTAGAATCTTTATTGTGGAGGGGTTCTTGGGTGGTTCAGTCAGTTGAGCATCCAACTCTTGTTTTCAGCTCAGGTCATGACCTCACAGTTTCTGGGACTGAATCCTGTATCAGGCTCTGTGCTGAATCTGCTTGGGATTCTCTCTCTGCCCCGCCTTGAGCCAAAAATCAGGCTTAACCAACTGAGGCACTCAGATGCCCCAATAAACATTTTTTTTAAAAAAGAATGATTATTTGTGGAGAGAAGACTGATCACCCACTAAGTGCTGGCACACCGGAGAGCCACTGAGAAAACAAGCTGAAGTCACTCTTTAGTAGTTCAGTTCTAACTGGATTGAGAATTTATACTTACAATTAGGAAGTAAAAGTTCAAAATGAAATGAAAAACAATAAACATGGAACTTTATTTTTTAAATCTTGGGATAAGAAGTCTTTCTAAGCTTCAAAACTCAGAAGCCATTAAAAAAAAATCAACAAATGTGATGCAAGTTTTAAATTATCACACAACATAAAAAATTTGTTTCAGTTTATTTCTAAAAGAGTTATTTTAAAAACAATAATAATAAGATGCCCAATGTAACTGTAAGCATAATCAGTTTATTTATTTGGGAAAGATGAAGAAGAGAGAGGACATCAAAAAGATGTGCCTTTGAATTTCTGCTCAGGGCAGTGGTTTGCTACCAAAACTCTTTTGGGAAAATAACCTCGGGTGCTTTGTTTAGGCACAAATGTAGTAGAAAAGTCACTGTGCCCTTAATGGAAAGCAGAGAAGATGTGAAGCAGTAAGATCTCCTTTCAGTCCTGGGCATACTCAACACATAAGCAGATGCGTACAAACGTGGTAGGTAACAGATGGCTTTATACATCGGCGCAGGAAGGATGTGCTGTTTAATAAATGGTGCTGAGACAACTGGTTATATATGGGGACACTAAAAATAGATACCCAACTCTCATACAAAAATAAATTCCCAATAGATTAAAATCTAAATATGAAAAGCAAAAATTTTAGCTTATTTAACATGAAACAATCTGAAACAAAAAATGGCAAGATCGCAACACTTGTGGAATCTGAGTGGCTGGGATATGTTAGTTTCTGCAGTGTTATGCATGTTTGAAATCCAAAAAGTCCAGACCTATCTGTAATAATTACCCTGTATCCCACATCTTCCACGACATCGCATGAAGCTGCATTATCACTGGTATGCCATACTGTTTCTTTGATGCTGCAGCCATACATAAATACATTCTTCTTTCGGGAGTGGCCATGATAATCACAATACACCTTGAAAATATATTTTGAAAGTTAAAAACCTCTAAATTCACATATTGCCAAATAAAGTTAGTTAATAACAAGACAATAAATAGCTCTGTGTGTCTTTGCCCTTCCATTGTAACTGAGCCACCATTTAATACATAGAACTAATGAAAGTAATAATATCTAGTTCTGGAAAGGATCTATGATTAATTCTAGAATGGCTAAATCCTTCTCAGGGCCTGCATCAAGCCCTGAGTTCCATCTTTCTAATGTATCTATTATTCACAATTTATTTTTATTTTTTATTTATTTTTAAGAGACAGAGTGTGAGCGGGGGAGGGGCAGAGAGAGGGAGACAATGAATCTGAAGCAGGCTCCAGGCTCTGAGCTGTCAGCACAGCACCCAATGAGGGGCTCGAACTCACGGAGTGTGAGATCATGACTGGAGCCAAAGTCAGACACATAACTGTCTGGCTCTCCCTCTACTATTCACAATTTAAAAAGTAATAAATTCAGTTATAGGTCAAATCTACAGCAGCAGTCATCACTGATCCAAGGGTTGTTTAAACATTTAGCTAATTCTGAAAGAATATGACAGTGCTCTCATGAAACACACTACTTAAAAAAGGGTATTATGGTTTCAATTTAATTTTTAAGAGCAGCATTTTTAAAATGAAAAATGAAAAACAGGTCTGCATATCAATGTCGCCCCTCTGCAAAGTTTTCCTATCTTTCCCAAAGGAAGATTACCTCATTTAAACAATAATATAATGGAAACGTTCTACACAAAAGCTGCTGAAAACAGAAGCAGCATACATACACAGTTCAGTAGAGTTTAGCACCGTGCCCACACCACCTCTCATGTGTACACTCGAGACTTACCCACTGCAGAGTTCATTCACTAAGGAACTCAGAAATAAGCTTCTACCAGTTTGAGAATTTGGAACATACATTCTGTAACCTTAATGCTATTCAAACAGTGAAGTTAAATACTTACAACCAGGAGTTACCAATATTCATAAACAAAAAAGATAAGGAAAGGGCTCATGGGAACACTAAAAATTACACCTGACAGAAAAATAATAATACGGATGTATTGTATTAATTTGTCATTATACTATTCAAGTAATTGATAACAGAAGAAGATACTTTTTAAAAAATTGTTTCTAAATACACTTAGCTTCTATAACCAGATTATACTGAGTTAAATTTTGTCAACTAACAAAATCATTTCTTTGACTAGACAAAGTACCAATACTTACCAGTGGTAAATGCTTCACAGCAGCCAGGTACTGTAGCAGTCCCTTAGCATGGTAAATCGTAGGATGTAAATCTGGATTTGGACTTTGCCACTGTCTATTCAGATCCTCTCCACTTAAAGAACAGCGGTGACTACATATATATAAACATAAACATTAGTACTGATAAACTCTTACATATATTTAATTTTGTGATTCTATTCCAGTAAATATCTCTAGTAAATAAACTAGCCACTAACTAAACACTTATTAAGTATTTGCTTTTTGCAAAGTCTTGTGTTATATTCATTTAACTGGGGCAAGCTTTCACATTTTTAGGTCAATATTTTCAAGCTATAGAAAAAAATTAATTCCCAATTCTGGGGTCTTACTCCAGACTCTCTAAAATTTATTAATGGTCTTATTTTCCATTCTGATTTCATAATAATCATTTGTTATATACTAACATCCTGTACTTCAATTGTATTAGTTTTTATGTAAAAGCACTATCTGGGCTGGGCCTTCCTAAGAAAGGTAAATATATGAAAAGTCTACATTATTTTATTATTATTATTTTTATTTGAGAGAGAAAGAGAGAGAGAGCCAGAGGGAGAGAGAGAGAGAATCCAAGCAGGCTCCATGCTCAGTGCAGAGCCCAGCATGGGGCTTGATCTCACAACCCTGGTATCATGACCTGAGCTGAAATCAAGAGTCAGCCACTCAGCTGACTGAGCCACCCAGGTGCCCCAAAAGTCTACATTCTTGTAAAAATTCAAATACTTTCTCACTTAATTGCAGGCATTAAGTATTAAAGCAACTGAGCAAAAATTTAAGCAAACTATCAGAAGGTGATAACAGAAATATAAACAGAATTCTAACTGGTCAATATGTTTCTGAATTAAAACTAGACATAAAGTGCCATTTTAATTCCATAACATACTACCGAAAAAGAAATTATTCTAGTTTTTTTATTCAAAAATTTCCTACAATATGAGAAATATTCATGCTATATTTATTGAGTAAATAAAATATGGTATCCTCAGCCTTGGAGATGCTCATGACAGCAAGACCAAATTTCCATCTTTCAGAAATAGAGTTTTCTAATTCCCACCAAAATTAAACTGCACTGACTATAGGCCATCCCCACCTAAAAAAAATTATCTTCCATTATTTCCAGCCTAAAGAATTCTTTCTGTCAAAATTACACCTCTGCCTATCAGGAGGATGTCAGCAGACAGAGCCAATATTCCTTCCCTATCAGTGGAAAAAGATCCCAGAAGATTCCAAATCTTAGAACAGCCCAATATCATGCCATTGACAAACAAAAAGGAATATAAGAGGATATGTTAAAAACCTTTCTCATATCCTGACACTGTGATGTTTCTAAAACAGTTCAAGCAAGACATGCATCTTATGAAATCATACTCTCATGGAATAAATACAAAATTTCTCAAAATGTCATACTGATACACAAAATGTATTTTCATTTAAAAATTCCTCTTAGATGAATTCCCCACCAAAAATTTCTTTGTTCTAGAAACATCACTCAGTTTGTTTTCCAAGTTAACCTGGATGCTATTATTTTGACAAGTTTATACAGGACAGCCACATAACCTATAATATTTCTATAACAATTGCTTAACTTACTTTCCATTGACGACACCATCTGGATTTAGCATAGGGACAATTTTAAAAATATAGGATTCTCGTAAGCTCTGAGCAGTAGGGTTATTACTCATGAGATACTCCAATGTTCCTTTCATTACCCAACTTGCGTTAGTTTCTCCAGGATGTACCCGAGCAGACAAGAAAACGTAAGGGCGATTTCCTAAAGTACACATAAAATCTCAAATTAAAATGAACAGCTATTAAGAGTCTGTGTAATATTTGACTTTGGGGATTTAGAGGTATTTCTACCCAATTGTGAGTTCCGATATAAATTCACACTAAAACTCACTGTGCACCTACTGTATCCAAGCACTGTACTAGGCCCTACAGAGAAAACAGATATACAAAACCTATAGAAGTCATGTCTTAAAGGAGTTTGTAATATGAATGCAACACAATAAATAGTATTTGAGTCACTTATTTATTTTCTAATGATTAATCTAACATATAAAATTAGTTCTTTTATATAATCGTGCTTTTATAAAGAACAAGTATTGGGGAGGTTTTAAACATAAATTTATTTTTCATGAAGTCATGGGAAAACAGGAAAATGTCACTTTACCCCTGTTTCACAGCTGCTGTGATAAGCACAGATAACAGAAGGTGTGTCTGTTCAGAGATGAACAAAGAAAAGTATTGTCACTATGCTTCTAGATACAGGGATCTACAATGTGACCACTCTGCTCATCAGCTCATTTTCAGACATAGCAAACTCTTTCTCTTTCCTGAAAACACCTCACCTTCCTATCAAAATTAGAGCACTTTCTTATTTTTTTTTTATCACAGCTGTACATTTGAGGCAATTTTAAATATAAAAATGTCAGGAAAAAACAACTAGCTATTCGGTGCACTAGCATCAAAGCACATGATAGGTTTCTGGTAGCTTGATTTATAAATAAAATTAGTTGTAATTTTTAAATTAATGGTATTATTACATGAACTCTTAATACATTTTGTTGCATTATACATCAAAGATAAGAACTACAGAATATTCGTATCAAAAGAAACTTCAGAGATTTCATACAGCTCCCTCGTTTTTGAGATGAGGAAACTGAGGCCCATGAGTAGACCACGGGCTGGGCAGTAATAGGACTGAGATCAGAACCCCAGACTTCTGATGCCTGTCCTAGTCCTGCTGCCCTTACAAAACATATATGAAGCAAAGGAAAATAAGAATAATTGGTATTTTGAGTGAAGAAGACAAGACTTACTGAATTGACAGATATGTTCATAATAATTAGACTCTGGCATTGCTGTTATAGTCACCAAGGGACAGGTGTTTCCAGACAGGGTTTCACATAACACATCTTTTCGAAAATAGATTTGCTGAGGATTGTGTGCTGATTCCAATTTTTGAAGATGCATCTTGATAAAAATTTAAAAGCAAAGTATACAATCATTTAAAAACTCCCTAGGATAAATAGAAATAAATGCATCCAGATCTCCACATAACTAAAAGTGAATCAGATTCCTAATCCTTTCTCTAAAGCCCTCAGGGAGCCAGATGTAGTTCAAACATCAGTTATTTGGGGCAGTTGAGAAAGGGCATAGCTACAATGCATACACCATTAATTCTGCAAACCCCCAATGGGGGTGGCCGTAGCAGCCTGTAATAAGCACATCATTATTTCTTCAGCAAAACATGTGAGGAGTCACTCAAAGTGGAATCAATATTCTAAATAAGCTCACATCAATTCAGGCCAGGCTTTGCTGCCAAATGGGCTAGGAAAAAGCTTTTGGTTTTCAAAGCCTTTTGAATTTTGAAATGATAAGTGACTGTAGACCAGCAGAATGGAGTATGTAGCACAAATCTTTTTAACAACTTCTCCTGATTTCAAGATTAATACAGGTTCAATGTAAAATGTCTAGAAGACATAGAAAGTACAAAGTAAAAATTTTAAACACCCATAACTGCATCACCTAGAATACTGCTAACAAATGCCAATGTAACTTGGTTTTATCACTTAATAGTTTACACACACACATATACTCCTAATTACCAACACCATATCAGATCATTCAATACATGAAATATGTCTTTTGAAAATACAAATTTTAATGATTTTAATATATGGTTATACCACAAATGAACTGTTCAATCCCTTTTTTTTAAAGATACCTGGTTTCCAAACTTTTGCCTGTGTTCATTCGCATAATCACAATTTACTATGTGCCCACTATTTCTGTGAGGGATACTGTGCCAGAGGATGTGATAGTGAATGAATATGCCCTACCTCTGGAGAAATACAGAGTGCTGTGAGAGCCCATCATCAGGAGTGGGGAGCCTAGCTGATCTCAACAGTGAGGAAAAGTCTCTTAAAGGAAATTATGCTCAAACCAAGATCCAGAGTATGAGCGAGGAGGGCAGAGGGGAGTGTGGCCGGCAAGAGGAAGGTATACAGGAAGACCATGATGTAAGAAAGAGGAAGGGCATCTTAAAGAACTGACAAAGATTCACTGCAGCCAGACTGGGAAGAGTGAGAAACAGAGACTTAACACAGACTGAAGGGCCTCACAGGCCATTCTTTTACAAGGAACAGTATATATACGTATGGCTGGTAATTGAGATAATGAAGTGATATGTGCATAACCTTTTGAAAAATGAACAGGTATATTTTTTACTGTGAATTAGTATCATGGATATTAACCTAGGATGAGGATAAACTTTAGAGAGTTATTTTACATCCACCTAAAGAAAAATATTAAGTAATGGTTCATACAGTATGAGGATATGACAAAAATTATTAAAAATAGTAGGGAAATTATGAAATGAACCATGGTAAGAATCTCAGACTTCATAAAAATGGCAAGAGAAATCACTAAGAAGCTTTAAGCAGGAGATTTATGGGATCAGATCCTCCCATCAAGAAGCCCTCCTGCTCCAGTGTGGGAAAAGGAGGAAAGGGGATAGAAGTGAATTCGAGAACACCAGTTAGAAGACGTGGCAGAAGTCCAGATGAGAGACAGCAATAATGCCTGGAAAGGTTGTGGTAGTGGCTTTGGAAAAAAGGAGGGGAATTTAAAACATACTAATAAGGTAACATCAATAAAACACAATAATATATAACCCTGTGTATAACAGCACTATATATTTTGATGCTATGTTATTCCACACAGAAAGATAACTGATAATACCTTTATTATAAGTTGTAACTTTTATTAAAATAAGGTCAGCCACACTCAGTGTTCTCAGCCTCGCTATCTCTTCTGTTACTGAAGTATGTTTCTCTCTCCCTTCCCCCTAATAATTTGGAAGCTTATTTCTAATCATAGTGTTCCAATTTCTTTCTGAGTAAGCTGATCATATCTCTATGATCCATAATCATTACAACAGACTTTCTGTACTGAGAAAAAAAATCTACCACAGTAATTACTTGATTAATTTTTTAGTTTTGTTTTACAATGCAAGTACTCAAACATCTCAAAAGAACCCACAAAACAACTTTTACATCCTAAATTCTAAAGAATCTAGATCTAGAACTCCACACCAAATCACTAAAATAAATTAATTCCCCACAGAAAAACTTACAAATTTTTCTACTGTTAGATTTTCTATCAGATTCAATGCCTCTCATTAAACAAGTCGAAGTCTTGCCTAGTTAACATGTGTAAACCATGGAATCTTAGAGAACTAAAGATTTCTATACAAAGGTGGAGAGTAAAATCATTTCAAATTTCCTTAGTATTTCTATTAAATAAAGACTACATTCCCATTTTAGTCCCTTCAATGTTTTCAACAAATATGGTGTTATTTTCTAAAATATTCAGCACTGGATCTTTTCATTTTATTAAGATATTTAATTAAAACCTTTTCCTCCCAATTATCTGACATATATGCATACAACACAATAACAATCATAATATAACTTAATGAGTTCTCACCTGTAAAGTTGAATATGTGTATGGATAGTGATAAGCAAAGTAGCAAACATCATCTTTATGTGGAAAATTGACAGTGAATGTAATTGTATAGTAGGATTTTCCCTTTTGCCCACCTGCAGCAACTGAACTTCTTGAGAAGTGATTTCTGCAATAGAAAAGCACAAAACCTGTTTATTTCTTGACCACAAAAGTTATGAATCTCCTTGCTTCTTTCTAAAACAGAACTTTGGCTAGGGTAAGGTGGGGGGAGGGGAGGGATACGCAGTTTATAAATAAAGTTTAGCTTAAATATTCTATAAAAGTTAGACTTGGTACTAATGAATCAGATAATTGCTATCAGCCAAAATCATTTTTCACTTCTGAATTTACCATCAAATGGAGTTGAGACTCCTTGTCAATAAAAAAGTTTAGAATGTAATTCCTTATTAGCCATGCACATGACTGGATCTTGGCCAATTATCATCAATGACTGGCTACCACCATTAGATGGAAGGCTAATGAGCATCTTTAAAGTGGATGGATCAGGGGAACAATACCTAAATTCACTATCAATCTTAAGGCTACAAAAAAAGAAATAACCAGACGTGTGACATGTTTCCTGATGTAATGCAACAGGAATTCACTGCACCATCTATGAAGTAATCTTGCCCAAAATCAAACCTGAAGTTGATCAAGCTTCTAGATCTAACTATTAGTTTATAGGAAATTGGTGAGATAGAAGAATTCATTATCACCACAGGCATGCAATTGGCAAAACCCCAAAGTGGATAATCTGGCATGACAGTTGACCCAGTTTCTTCAACAAATAAAGGAGAAATAATAGGAAAAAAAGGGAAAACTACTGTTGAAACAAACCAACTGTAAAACAATACTTATGAGACAACTGGGGAAGTCTGAACAACGACTGAGTATTTATTGTATTAAGGAATCTTCTTAAGTGTGATAATAGCATTATAGTTAGACTGCCTTCAAAAAAAATCTCTAAAAGACATGGGGCACCTGGGTGGCTCAGTTGGTTAAGCATTTGACCTCGGCTCAGGTCATGTTCTCACTGTTCCGGAGTTTAAGCCCTATACCAGGCCCTCTGCTATCAGCTCAGAGCCCGCTTAGACCCCCTCCCCCCTCTCCTTTCCCCTGCTTGCACTCATGCTCTTTCTCTCTCTCTAAAATAAAGAAACATTAAAAAAAAAAATATCTGGGGCACATGGGTGGCTCAGTTGGATTTAGCGTCTGACTTTGGCTCAGGTCATGATCTCATGGTTCATGCGTTAAAGGCCAACACCTTGAGCTGTCAGCCCAGAGCCTGGAGCCTGCTTCAGATTCTGTCTCCCTCTCAATCTCTCTCTCTCTGCCCCTGGCCCCCTCAAAAATAAACATTAAAAAATTTTTTTAATCTCTAGAAGACAAAGATCTTTGAAGTATTTATGGATAAACATAATATCTGGAAGTACTAATAAAAAGTTTTTAAAACTACACATTAATTTCCAGACTTTAAGTATCACTGACATTTGATGGCCTAAAGATTGTCTATCAACCTTATTTCAAAAATTTCACATCAACTTGTATTACTTAAGTCATGAACTGAAGAAAATCCATGACCAATAAATAGAATTACTTGCACACACTTAAACATGAATGGTATTTTCAAACTGGTCTAGTCTTCATTAACTTAGCCACTATGTCTTGAATACTCCATGGCAAGGTGCTATGGGCTGGTGATAACACAAAATAAGTTCCAGAGCTAGTCCTTGCCAACTCTTTTTCCCCAAAAAGTTTAACATCTAATCAGAGAGGTATTGATAACACCACATTAGAGCTACATGAAAGTTTATAAGTTACATTCTCATATATGGGTAGAAGTCGTTTTAATCTCATTTGGCAAATGAAACAAACAAGCATCTGAGGACTGGGCTGACATAAAAAGTTAAGACACATGCAAAAACAGTAGATTTTATCTTCACTATCTGGATTTCAGGCTTCAGGAAAGCTAGTAGCGCTGTTGCACAGAAAACAGTAAACATCTGTTGAAATGACCTGGGTTCCAGTTCCTGATCTGGAAGTAGCCAAAAGAAAAAACTAAAACTAAACAAATGAAAAATCCTTGCCCTTCCCCTTACACAGAACAGAACCAATACCTGTCATGTTACAACCATTCACCCAATAATGTGAAAAAGAAAAGCATTTACTGATTGATGATTTCTATTCCAATTTTATGAGAAAGAGGTAAATAAGAGTATCTATGTGAGCCTACCAGTAAAATATGAAATTTATACACATATAGATGAAATGCCTATAATCTTATATTTCTATTCCTCATTTACTATTTTTTTTAAACTTTTCAATGTTCTATTTATTTCTGAGAGAGAGAGAGACAGTGTGAGCAGGGGAGGGTCAGAGAGAGAGGGAGACACAGAATCTGAAGCAGGCTCCAGGCTCTGAGCTGTCAACACAGAGCCTGACGCGGGTCTCAAACCCACAAACTGTGAGATCATGACCTGAGCCGAAGTCGGACACTTAACTGACTGAGCCACCCAGGCGCCCCTTATTTATTTTGCTAATACAAGTAGGGGGGACATCCTACAGAGATGAATTCCAAGGAACACTGTGTTTCTCAGAAAGTAATGGCACTTCAGATCTAGGTTTTTCCAATACCTAGGTTCAGAAGTCTTCTGATTGAAAAAGAAGGAATATTAGTTCTAGACAAACCCAATATAAAAACTCAAAATCCACTAAACAAAAATGTCAGGATTAAGATTAATAACAGAAAAAACACAGGGATTTCAAATGCATTCGGTGGAGGAAGTTATCTAGAAACATATTACATGCAGAAACAGAGTAAGAATGAGAAGCAAGGTATACGATAATCCCAGATAATTTAGAGGCGAAGCTGAAGAATAATCCAATCATTCCACTGAAGCAGAAGTGATTTCGAGCACTGATTTCTAACTTGATAAGTAGATAACTTATTTGAGGTCAAACTGAACTGTATAAACTGATGTAAGGGAACTATGGAGTATACTTCCAGGTAAAATATTCTGGAAAATAAGATGAGATAAATATTCGTATGCAGAAAAGAATTATACTTAATATCATCAGAACAACAAAAAGCCACTGCAAATTATTTCCTAGAATTTCTAATTTCAGTTTTATTCAATGAAGTTTCCAGAGTTTTAAAGCTAAATAAATTGAGGACACATAGCTATCTACATGGTGGAGACAAGATTTGGATTAAGTCAGTCTGTCTACAAGACATATTTTATTTCTACTAAATATACCACCTCAAAGAATCTCAAATTTTAAAGGACCCTGTTAGAGATAATAGTAAAGCATATTACCATAGTTTAAATAATGCAATAATGACCTGAGTTTCTAATCTTTAAATTGAAACAGAATGAAGTTAAGATCCCCTCTGTCAGCTGATGTCAATATTCTTAGAATACTTACTTATAATAACAAATGTCGGTTCCCACACGAATCCACCACGGTCTTGCATTTAATGCTTCCTGAACCGAATACATGAGTGGCTGCATACCTTTGACAGAGAGATAAAAGAAGAAGAAGGAGAAGGAGAAGGAGAAGGAGAAGAAGAAAGAAGAGGAGGAGGAAAGGGGAGGAGGAAGAGGAAGAGGAGGAAGAGGAAGAGGAGAACGAAACAAAAAAGAAAAAAATTCTTTTCAGACCTTCTGAGTTAAAAATTAATCATGCCATTATAGAAAGCACCAAATGTTCAGGAAAGCTAAAAGAAAATACATTTCAGTTTTTAGTATGTATTAAAAAATGAGATATTTCTTTAAAATCTCCTAAATCAGTCAATGATATGCTTTTAATCCCAATTTACCTAAAATCAGATTGCAATTTAGTGAGTGAAAAGTCATTAAACTGTTTTCTATTACCTTTTCTATATTAGATCTAAAATAGTAAGTAAAATGTATTCCTTAGAACAAGAGAAAGAGCCAAAAATATACAAATAAACAGTATATGATCATAGTTCTAACTCTCCAGGGATCCCTATTTAAACTGAAGTTAAGGGGGAAATGCCACCAAAATGTTAAGACTGTTTTCTTCATCAAACTTCTGCATACAAATATGTGCTTATAGGAAGGATAAGGTGACAGGACTATTAACAAAAATAGGATGAAATATATAGCATATTTCCTTGGGTAGTTTCAGAAATATACTCTACATATAAACTTTAATATTATCCAATTTTATAAAATTGTGACTAGGCTTCTAACTAGAATTAATGAAATTCAGATGTCAATTTTAGAAATGTTGACAAGTTTACTGATAATCTGATTTGACTTACCTTATTTCTAACTTAAAGATAGAATCATTTTCTTCATTTTCCTGCTACAGAACCAATTTGTTAAACTTAACTATGAGTATTTTAGTGTTTCATAGTCTCTTGGGTTTTGTAAGTACATAAACCATATAATTTGTAACTTAAAGTATTTTACCGCCTCTTTTAGTATTTGTATCAGTCACTTCATTTTCTACTTTCATTGTGTTAGAAAGCTGACACAACTTCAAAAGTGAGTCTGCATATAGAAGAACATAATTCTGTCTTGTTCATAATTTTAATCAAAATGTTTTGCCATTTGATGCAATATTTGCTATTTTTTTGCATATCAACTGTATCATGTTTAATTAAAAAAATGGTAACACTGAATAATCTCTATGTGCTAGATACTGCTCTATGTATTTTTACAGTGTGTTAATTCGTTAAATCTTCACAATAACCCTCTGTGGCAGGTGCTAAGATTACTCCCATAAGTGGAGTTGTTTCTTTCATAATTCTGATTACACTTAAGTGTTTTGATTTATTTTATCAAATGCCTTTTCAGCATCCACTAAGAGAATCGCCTGGCTCCTTTAATCTGTTGATGCAATAAATTATGTTGATAGGTTTCCTATGGTTATCTTTGCATTCCAAGAAAAATGCTATTCTTTTACTAGTATGTAATTATATTAGCTAAAATCTCATTTAGAAATTTTCTTTCTAGGGGTGCCTGGGTAGCTCAGTCAGTTCAGTGTCTGACTTCGGCTCAGGTTGTGATCTCAGTGTTTATGGGTTTGAGTCTTATTTCGAGCTCTGTGTTTGCATCTCAGAACCTGGAGCCTGGTTCCAATCTTATGGCTGTTTCTGTGCCCCTCCCCTGTTCATGCTCTGTTTTTCTCAAAAATAAACAAACATGAGAAAAATCAGTTTTTCTATCTAAAAACTGGTCCTTTTTTCAAAAATTGTCTTTACCAAGTATCTGAAACTAATACTAACTTCAGAAACATACACTGAGAAGCTATCCATTATTGATTGGAATAAATAGAAATACAACCTATTTTTTAAAAGGTAAATATAATTCAGCTTAAATACCATCTCAATAAAGCAACTAATACATTTTTAATTTCCTTTTAAAAAGTTATAGTCTGTTCAGAATCTCTACTTATTTTTTTTAAGTTTCTTTATTTTGAGAGAGAGAAAGTGCACACAAGCATACAAGTGGAGAAGGGGCAGAGAGGAGAGAGAGGATCCCAAGAAGGCTCTACACTCTATCCCAGGAACCTTGAGATATGACCTGAGATGAATAAAAAAGTCGGACACTTAACTGACTGAGCCACCCAGACGTCCCAGAATCTCTACTTATTAGTCAATTCTGGCATGTTTTATTTTATTTCTATCATTATCTTCAGCATTTTAAAAAATTCATTCTATTCTTTTTGGTTTATTTTCTTGTTTTTCTACTATCTTGAGTACTTAGTTCACTTACTTTCAGTCTTTTTAATTATAAATAATGAAAGTTATTAAAGGCTTTCCCTCCAGATCCCAGTTTTGCTATGTCCCGTAAGTCTATAAAGTGTCCTCTTTTGAAGTACTGTCTACATCAGAGCTGTTCAACTGAACTTCCTACCAGAATGGAAATGTTCTGTATCTGCAACGTCCAAGGGGCCAGCGGCCTGACACATGTGGCTATTAAAGGCAGGGGATGAGATTAGCACCACCAAAAACTAGAATTTTTCATTTTAAATTAACTTAAATTTAGATAGCCACATGTGTGTGCTAGTCACTACCATACTGGACAGGATGGTTTTACATGATCTGTAATATCAATTTTAAATTTTCAGAGTTTTTTTTTTTTTTAGGAAGAATTTTACGTTTCCAAGTACCTATTTTTTGTTCAACTTTTTGTTGATTTCCAGTAGTATTTTACATCACAGACAATGAAATCTGTAAAATCTTGGAGTTTTTTTTAATCACCCATAAGTTTTGTCTGTAACAAAAAATGTTGAAACTTTTAAATGTTTCATGAACATACAGAAGATGCCTTCTTGTGCTCCTTCTATAAAGCAGAACATAAAAGGTGAAAAACAACAGTACTTATCTTCACATTCTGTAAATACAGCTCACTGCAAAGCCAAGCTACGTTACCCACACACACCCAAATAAAGGAGTCCCAGGGTCTAGTTCAAATGGATTTTTCACACACTTCATCAAGCACTCCAACTCATGTGACACTGTTTCACTCACATTTGTAACATGCCTGTTTTGCAGTTCTTCTGTTGGACCAGATAAATAGGCCTTCTGCCACATGTGCCCAACATTTCTCACTTTCATAATCATATTATATCATACTATCTCTTGGAACCCACTTCAATTTGTTTAAGGCCTATTTTCTGGATCCCACCAATTCCAATTCTAACCTGGATGAGCTGCTTTCCAGAAATGCTCCTCAGCCTTCATCCCATTAACGCTGGAACCCCAATCAGGTCCACCGTTTCTCCCACCTCCCATCGCACTCTCAGTTGGCTCAATACAGCTTCAAATATGTTCTCAAAATGGAATCCTAACGAATTCCAAAATCAAGCTTGTTGGCTACATTATTCAAACTTTCTAGATCGTTATTTATGTTTTGTCTTCTTGATATGTTAAATTTTGAAAGGGGTATTTTAAATTTTCACAACTATCTTCTAATTAAGTGTGTTTCTTGGAGCTTTTGTTCAATCTCTACAAATGCCCTATGGTTATGGTTGTTGTTGTGTTGTATAAAGGTTTGTGTTCTGCACAGCAAAGGAAATCATCGACACAACGAAAATGCAACCTACTAAGTGGGAGAAAACATTTGCACATCATATATTTGATAAGGGGTTAATACCTAAAATATAAGAAGAACTACAACTCAATAAAAAAAACCAATCTGATTAAAAAATGGACAGCCATAAAAAAGAAAATCTTGCCATCTGCAGCATGCCCCTTGAGGGCATTATGCTAAGTCAAGTAAGTCAGACAAAGACAAATACCAAAATACCATATGATTTCACATGTAGAACCTAAAAAAGAAAAAAATTCATAGAAACAGAGAACAGATTGGTAAGGCAGGAATAAAAGTGGGTGTGGCTAAATGGGTGAAAGTGAGGGAAAGGTAAAAACTGCCAGTTATAAGTTAGTCCTGGGGATGTAATGTACAGCCTAAGGACTATAGTTAATATATAAATACTATGTTTCATAACTGAAAGTGTCTGCTAAGACAGATCTTATAAGTTCTCATTATAAGAAAAAAAATGTATGTGGCAACAGATGTTAACTAAACTTCTCAAGAGGATCATTTCACAATGTATACAAGTATTGAAGCATTATGTTATACATCTGAAACTAACAGAAGGTTATATGTCAATTATACCTCAACTTATTTTTTTTTAATTTTTTTAATGTTTTTATTTATTTTTGAGAGAGAGAGAGACAGCGTGAGCAGGAGAAGGACAGATAGAGAGGGAGACACAGAATCCAAAGACAGGCTCCAGACTCTGAGCAAGCTATCAACAGAGAGCCCAACACAGGGCTCAAACCCACAAACCACAAGATCACGACCTGAGCCGAAGCCAAACGCTTAACTGACTGAGCCACGCTGGTGCCCAATTATACCTCAATTTAAAAAATGTTTGTGATTATTCTACATCTTTAAAAACTGCAACTTATAAATACACAGTATCTATTCAGTGCTTTTGATCCTGAATTTTTCTTTGTCTGGATGGGAATGTAAACTGGTGTCACCTTTACAGACAACAGGCAGGAAGGTTCTTCAAAAATTAAAAATGTAAATACCATATGACTGGCACAATTCCACTTCTGACATTAATATTACCACTTTTGCTGTATTTTATTTGCATTTGCCTAACTTATCTCTGCCCAGTCATTCACTTCCAATTTTTCTTTGTCATTTAATTACCACCCTTCTCACTCACCCCCCACCATTGTGTAAGTTTTTTAGGACATTTCAGTTCACAGTTAATGAGAATCTACATTTCACATCATTGCTTCCATCTTATTTTCTTTCTACTATTTCATGTTTTTTCTTCTTCTTTACCTGTGTATAATTACTGGTTTGGTTGCATTTCTCCACATTTCCTTCTCCATTATTGGAAGCTTTCTGTTGCACTCTTCAATTCACTTCCCATTCTCATCGTTATGATTGACTGGTATTTCTCTGATACTGTATCAATACCTAAGCAATCCCACCAACGTAAATTAACTTTCACTTCTCCTATATCACTGCCTTTAAACATTTTTACTTTTAACATACTTTATAAATTCCAAGTCTTCTATCTTGAGGTCTTTTTCTCATTTACTTTTCTCACAGAGGTTTCAGGGGTAATATATTTTCTGAATTCTACATACGTAAAGTGCATGGCAGTGACAAACAATTGACAGACTTCACAAAGACATTTGGCTGTCCTCTAGCTTCCCGTGCCACAGACGAGAAGTCGGACACAAATCCACCTTTCTCATGCGCAGAACAACACAGGGATTAAGAGCATGCAGTCTGCAACCACACTACCTGGATTTAAATTCCAACTTCCCCACTTACCCAATGCATGATCCTGGGCAGATTACTAGAGCACTGACGCTCTCTTTTTCTCTTCTGTAAAATAGGTTCTGTTGTATGGATTAAGAGTGCCACGTGCGTTAGCACTTAGAACAAGGGCTGGCACACAGTAAATATTCAATAAATGTTAGCTGCTGTTAATATTATCATTATTTAAGTAACCGGTGCTTTTAAAGTGGAAGTATGTTAAGATTTTGTCTTTATATTTGAAACTCAGGTATTTCACTGGTACACATACCAGATTCCTATCTTCTTTATTTCTTCCTAGGATTCACTGAGCCATTTTAATCTGAAACTTGAAGCTCCTCCAGGCAGTTGAACATCTGAGTCTTGATTTTGGTTCAGGTCAGGATCCAAGGTCATAGGATCTATGCATGAAGCCTGCTTAAGACTCACTCTCTCGGGGCACCTGGGTGGCTCAGTTAAGTGTCCAACTCTTGATTTTCGGCTCACGTCATGATCTTGCGATTCAAGTCCCACATGGGGATCTGCACTGAGAGCACAGAACCTCCTTGGGACTCTCTGTCTCCTGTCTCCTTCTCTCTCTGCCCCTTTGCCAATAGTGTTCTCTCTCTCTCTCTCTCTCAAAATAAAAGGATTCTCTCTCTTCTGTCCCTCTTCCAGCTCACCCTCTCTCTCTCTAAAAAGAAAAAAAAGGGGTAAAAAAGGAGACTTCAAACTCCTCTAGACACACAAAACACATAATAATGGTAAACTATAGTAAGGTTCCAGCTGAAGTCAATGGCACATTAGATTTATTGAAGTGCTCTAATTTTATAAAAGACAATGTATTCTATTACTTTTTAAATGATACTTAATTCTGGTCACAATGGAAGAGTGACATTTTAAAATTCTAACTATCATAAAAACCATCTGAACCAAAGAGATTGCCCTACTAAGAACCAATCAAATGAGGTGAATCAGACTGAATATATTACAACCTACTCCACCTGACATTTTGGCTATATTTGAGTAATTGATATTGTCATTAGCCAAAGGATAAACCTTTATATATATAAAAAATATGCTAAGAACTGTCAATCTGGTCACTTGAATACAGACTATCAAAATATTAAATTGCCACAGTGAAGCCAAAATCCAATGGCAGTGACTTCTAATAATATCTAAGTAAAGGCCAAAGTCGTATTAAGTAAATGGTCAATAACAAGTACAGATACAAAAAAAAGACAAGGTATTTTAGTCCCCAATCATCAAATGTATTATGAACCACAGATTCATGAAATTTTCAAGTTGAAGCTAATACCGTCATTGAACAAGGAAGGGGGACAAGAAAAGTTTAAAATGGAACTCAAATAACCTAAAGGCACCTATCACAAGTTGCACACCTTATCTGGACTCAGTGACTCTATGGAGAAAAAAATACATGCTTATTATATGGCTAGTACAACAGCAGAGATTTGTACTAAAAATAGGAAGATCAGATTGTTGGTCTAGTAGATAATGGTAGCCACTTGAGTCTGCATCTCCACACACATCCTTACCACCAAAATGTAAATACACAAATTCAACAAGCAGCACAAATAAAACCCAGGCTTTCAGCATTACTAAAAGACAGAATATAACAAACTTTAAATTACCTGTATGTATAAATATGGGCAAACATACACCAGGCAAATGGAAACAAAGTAGGAGTTGAAATCCTGAGATCAAAGTCAATTTCAGGCCAAAAAATAATAAATGAGACAAAAAAGGAACTTTATAAAGGTGACCAATCACAGTAAAATATAAATAACAACCAGTATCTATGTACCAGATAAGACCAATCTCCTAAGTAAAGCAGGAACTACAGAATACAGAAGACAGAAACATACTATCTATAGTAGAGTAACACGTCACTCTAGGTACACCACAAACCAAAGGAACAAAAATAAAGAAATGCACGCAGAAGATCTAAAGAACCTAAGGAGGCAGATCTTAAAGACAGAACACTGCATCCTGATATATATACAGAATGTCTAAGATACACCTTCTAAGAACATGTGAAATAGTCACAAAATAGGTCACATATTAGATTAAAAGGAAATGTCAGAAGTTCCATAAAAGAGAAATACTAACCAACAAAACTGTCTAACCACCATGTTATAAAACTAGAAACTAAAAACGAAATAAACACTTGGGGCATTGGATGGCTCAGTCAGTTAAGCATCCAACTCTTGACAGGCTCGGGTCATGATCTCACTGTTGTGAGATTGAGCCCTGGGTCGGGCTCCACACTCAAGCCTGCTGGAGATTCTCTTTTTCACTCTTCCCTCCCCCACTCACGTGTGTGCACTCTCTTTCTCTCAAAATAAATGAGTAAACATTAAAAAAATAATACTAATAAAACAAAATGAACACAGACAAGGAAGGACACAACATGTAGGGGGGTGGGAAGAAAGGCTGACTTGGATGTCAGACTCTGAATGAAGTGAGGAGGGCATCTGTCCAAAAAGGCAGCAGAAAGATTGTAACATACACTGGAACTAATCAGGAATTAAATATATTAAGGATAAGGGAAACCCACATTCTCCATGTTGAAGAAGGGTGTTGTAAATATAGGTTAAAAAAAAAAAAACGAATAAGGACTGTGGAATTGAAGGCATCAGTGTGACCTCCTAGAGATTGTGTGGGAGTGTGTGTGCACATAACACATACACACAAACATAAACACATACATACATATAGAGAAACCACTACAAACGAAAACTTCTATATAAATATTTGTCTACACAAACATACAGTTCTCAGCTCTGTCTACTTAGAGGTCCAATAACAATGTGCACACTATGCATACAGACCCTGGTTTTTAAACCATTCATCACTAAAACAAACCAGGGCTCTTCCAAGAAATGACGGATACCAGGCTAGGTCAGGAAAAGGCAAGATGCACCGTGAGTATGTATGCCAAAAAAGCAAGGATGCCCAGACAGGATGACTGGGATATGTCAAAGGGACACCGAAGCCAGTAGGGAAAGGATCCCACTGGTTGAATCTTGGGCAATTTGAGCATAAAAATATATAATAATAGCAACAAATTACAACCTAATAAGTAAAACAGGAAACCAATTCTGGACTTATATTAACATATTAAAAGTTTGATAAGGAAAAAGATATTTACATAGTTTCAAAGTACCTCAACCTAAAATACTTTATTAATTACAAAGAGAAAAAGAGTAACTTTACAACAGAAAAGCCTAGCAGACTCCAACTTAATCAAGTGATAAAATTATAATTATTAGTAATGGGACAAACAAAATCTGGGATGTCACCAGAGTACAATATCACTTCTATAATATTCCTGCCACAGATACCTAACTTGAATGGAATCATGAGGAACAAGAGGAAACTCCAAACTGAGAACCACTCTACAGAATAGGAGTTCTACAATTTTCAAAAGTATTTAGTCATGAATGTTTAAGCCTGTAAAACTGCTCCTGACTAAAAGAGTTTAGACACTTGACAACTAAATACACATGGTTTGAGCATAATTCTCTTGCTATTAAGGAGATTATTGAGAAAATGGGTGAAACTCAAACAAAGAGTCTACGGATTAGACAGAATTCACATATCAATTATAATTTTCTGATGTTGGTGGTTATATACCAAAAAATCCCACTGTTTTTAGAAAGTATGCTAAAAGTATTCTAGGGTGATGAGGCATCATTTCAGATCCTCAACATCTGGAGTAAGCGTGTAACTTTTCTATGAATTTGAAATTATTTCAAAATAAAATATTCAGAAAAAGCTGATGATCATATATCAAACTAGAATCTTCTTGACATATATTTTGTGCATGTTCACTTTATGTTCCTAATGGGATCTTCATAGTTCATCCATCCATTGCCTTATTCACTTAACAAATGTTTACTGAACATCCATTAAATCCCATAGTGTAAATACGGCAGTCAGCAACAGTGACACTGTCCCTGATCACATGGTATGTATAAACAAGGGGGAGGGGGCAGGAGAGATTAATCAGCTACACTTATAAAAAACCTAAAACTGTTATGAGGACCCCAAAGGAAAAAATTACAAGGAACATTTATCAAGGAGACTCATCCAGCCTGAGGAGTCAAGAAGACTTCCTTAGTCAACATATAGCTCAGCTCAACTAACAGGGGCAAGGTGGGGATGCTACAGACTAGATTCCAAAATCCTATTCTGTTACATGATTCCACACATGTTCAGTTTAGGTACAGAGGTGGTTAAAAATGTTCATATCTGGGAGACATGGTTGAGGGGAGGAGCAGGGAGAAGGAGGGATTGGGGGGTAGGGTGAGAAACAGAGTGCAAAAGTGCCAGGGAGGGAAGGAGCTTGCAAGTTCCAAGTTACTAAAATGCAATACTGCCATCTAGTGGTAATTTGAGCAAACTCCTTTCAAGTAATGGGGTGTGTGTGTGAGAAAAGAACTGGATTACAGAAGATATATGACTATTATACAGTGACATAAATTCTCAAATAAAATTCACAAATTAAGATTGTTTACTTGTGAGAAAACTAACAGAATCACCTAAAATACTCCCAGGAAAAGGGCAACTTGAGAAACAAAAACAATAGTAATTCTGCCCCTTTTGGGGGCATTGTCAAAGAAGAAGACATATTTTGCTTAGAAGAAGACATATTTGCTTAGAAGCCAACACTAAAACCCAAACCAGGATGTCCCAATCAAAAAAAAAAAGAAAGAAAAGAAAAATAATCAATTAAAATTAATATTACTTCCTAATTGCAATCATGTATGGCAATTAAACAAATCCTTCCAGCTGAACAAGAGTCTACTGCAAATATTTTGTCATCAGTAGCATCCCTGAAGTGAATTCAAAAGTCAACTGATAACATCAACTAAATAGCTATTTGCAGTTTCTTAAGATGCTGAATTCCAGTTTACTAAAATATTAGTCCCTTCCTTCTTCTACTGATGTTAAGACGAACCAAGATTTCCTTTTGTTGTACTAACTTCACAAACCTAATGACAGAGTTTCACTTAAAAAAAACTACATCTTCCTAAGAGCTCATTTCACAGCTATAACTACTTACAAGTATATGGAAATAAAATCACAAGAGACCACTTCTTGTCAAGATTTGGGAAAATCTCTACTAAGCTTAAGGCAGATGGAACAGTACTGAGAAAAATCCAATGCAGAATATGCCTCATGCTTTATTTCTTTATATACATATTTTAGATTTTCATTTCCACAATGAAAAAAAATGTTGCATTATATCTCAGAGTCCCTTAAAGAGTAACAGATAAAACAATAAAGAAGCACAAAACTAGAAAGCATTAAAAAAAAAACAACGTATCAATTATAAAAGGATTTTAAGTTGAAAGCATGTTAAAGACAAGGGCCAAACAACAAAATGCAACCTCTATTTATAAGAAACAAAGATATATCAAGCAAATTTAAACCAAAACATTCTAAAAATAGAATTCAAGTCTAAAGATACTGAAGTATGATTATTTTATACTGTTAAACAGTATATACAAAATGAATATGGAAAAATTATAAACTATGTGTCAAATAATGTTGCATAAATAGAAAAAATATATGTTTTTGCAAATGAGGCCTGGACCAAAACACAACAGAACTGAAAGACAATTTTTTAAGTCTTAGGAAGATAGAGAGGGTAAAAAAAAAAAAAATAAGGACACAGAAAACTGAATAAATGAATTTACAACACTAAACTAACAATGTATATGAAATTACATTTCCAGCAGAGAATACATATTATTTTCCAAGTGCCCATGAAAACAAAAACTTACCAGATACTAAGCCTAAAAAAAAATATTCGAAATCATAAATTTTATAAGTATGTGAACAAAATTCATTAAAATTTGAA
Source organism: Hyaena hyaena (assembly GCF_003009895.1). Lineage (NCBI taxonomy): Eukaryota > Metazoa > Chordata > Mammalia > Carnivora > Hyaenidae > Hyaena > Hyaena hyaena. Next base: position 698,012 of record NW_024081474.1, on the reverse strand, counting down.
AGTCATGAGAAAAATCTTAATCAAGTTAATCTAACCAATTATGAATATAACCAATGTCTTCCTAAATAATTCCTGCACCAAAAAGGATACCCACACTACATACAACTAGAGGCAATCTACAGAATAACATGGAGTCTTAATATTAAAATCTACAGGGGAAGGGGATACAAAGTAAATTATAATTAAGAGCAAATTCACACCCTAAATGCTTGATCTTCAAACAAAAATAAATTTAGGTAAACAAACTAGAAGTTAAAAAGAACTGTGTACTTTGCAAGCACACGTACTGCAGACATCATAGAGAAATCCTGCCAGTGAGTTCAGAAAGTCTCAGTGTCACTTACATAATAAAATATAAATTATCAAGTTTGCCACAGTAAGACATAGAAAACTAGACTATACTAAGTCACAGAAATCTGAAGAAGTTACCCAGACTCTCCTTCTCCCGCCCAAAAAGAAGCACACAGACAGTTCTAGAGGTGCATACTTTTCCAAATTTCATGAAGACATGTAAATGCTATTTAAGCTGCTCCAGAACACAGGGTGGGAAAATAAAAGCTTTTTTATTTAAGTCCTCAAAGTTAGCATCAGTTTGTTTCCAAAACTGGACAAAGACAACCCTCCAAAAAAGAAAATGACTTGTCTAACCCACTACCAATGACGTAAAGCCTTTACAGAAAATACTAACAAATCAAAAATAGTTGTATATTAGATTAACTCCCATGCAAAGTAGATTTATTTCTGAAACCCAAGGATGATTTGATATTAGAAACATTAATGCAATACAGCACATTAATATCACATCACATTAATAAATACAAAAATAAAATACTTTTAGTTTTTAAAACTTAGTGAAAATAGAAATTCTTTTCTAATTTTTTTAATTTCTGGGAGACAACATGAGCAGGGGAGGGCTACAGAGAGAGGGAGACAGAGAATCAGAGGCAGGCTCCAGGCTCTGAGCTGTCAGCACAGAGCCTGACGCAGGGCTTGAACCCAGAAACCAAGAGATCATGACCTGAACCAAAGCCAAAGCCTGATGCCTAACCGACTGAGTCACCCAGATGCCCCAAAATATAAATTCCTTACTGTAAGAATCTGTGTCTCAAAAAAAGAGCTAGTGTATTGAATGTAAAATACTAGCAGGATTCACATTAGAGTCAAAATAAAACAAGGATGCTCAATGTCTCCGTTATATTTTAAACAGTCTCAAAATTATATCCAACAGCTACAAAACAATGAAAGATACACAATATTTCACTACGGATAAGGAAAATTTCTAGGGACATACCAAGAAAATCTGCAGTATCAGTTGACAAACTCTGAAAACTAGTAAGAACCTTCAGTATGGAGGCTGATTTTCAAAGTGAACATATAGAACTTGACAGCTTTCTTAATTATAAATAATAACAAACCTGAAAATAGGGAGCAATCTTTCAAAACAGACACCAAAAAAATACATAAAATACTTAAGAATGGAAGTAAATAAAAATGAACAGAACTAACAAAAAGAAAACTAGGGGTGCCTGAGTGGCTTAGTCAGTTAAGTGTCCAACTCTTGATTTCAGCTCAGGTCATGATATCACAGTTCAGGGGTTTGAACCCACATCCGGCTCTGTGCTGACAGCATGGAGCTGCTTGGGATTCTGTCTCCCTCTCTCTCTGCCCCTCCCTCACTTGCTCTCACACACTCTCTCAAAAATAAATAAATAAATAAATAAATTTAAAAAATTATTAGAAAAAAAGAAAACTAAAAACTTAGGTGAGAGCTGAAGAAAAGAAATAAACAAATTTATACACCATGTTCCTAAGCAGTAAGACTTAATATAAAAAATTCAATTTCTCTCAGATTATTCTACAAGTTCAATGCAATGGAAATCTTTTGGCACTTAATAAAACTATCCTGAATAATATTTAGAATAAACTATTCTGGAAAAATAGGTAGAAAAATTCAATTGTTTTTGAAAAAGACTACAGGATGTTAAGCTGTATTATAAAGTCAGTTACACAACAAAGGATGTTACTACTAGACAGAAAGGTCAGGATCATTAAAATCAAGCTGTACTAGATCAACAAGCAGCCTCCCCACAAAATGCTGGTCCACAGCTTCTGAGAACTGTGTTGTTTCAAATCAGAAGGGACAAATAATATGACTAGAAGGTCAGAGTAATTCAACCCAAATTCAAAAAGTCAGGAACTAATAGTGATACCTTATCAACCAGCTTGCAATCTGTTTTTGCTAACCAGAGCATTTTCTAGACAAGTTACCACAGAGCAACCATGCACAATGTCTTCCAAGTGATGTTTCCACCCCTTCTTTTACTAGCGGGTCAGGAACGCAGTTTGCAAATGAGGTATAAATGTAAATATTTAACAAATAACTCAATTTATCAACATATTAAAACTCTTTGGAGAAAGAATGGGTTCAGTGTAGCTGCTTAACAACTAACAACAGGATTAAGTTAGGCCCCAAATTCACAGAATTTACCAAAATATATCCTGGATGGATTAAGTTAAATATACACACTGAAAGCATATTATCAAATGTACTTCAAAAAGGCTGAAATAATTTAACACTCCTACCAGCATAATAAGTATCCTTTTTTCTAGTTTTCAGCAACATATGTTCATTTTCTTTGAGAAATTCTACTTGGAGGAATTTACGGCAAAGCAATAATCAGAAACATATACAAATAATTAAGAATATCAACTGCAGCACAGCTTATAATTTTGAAATGCTGTAAAAGACTTAAAATCCCTAACTGTACATTACTTAGTAGAATGTTATATAAACATTAGTAATGATGTCACTGAAAATACTCAATGGCATGAGATTTTTTTTATAAAATATTGTGCAGTAAGGACAGTTTTGAGTGAGTTTTCATACTCTAACCCCAATCTATAAAAGGATAAAATTTCATTTTAAAATTATATGAATGTAAGTTTAAGGATAACAAAATGCTAATTAGTGAATCTTCTCCCCTGCCTACATTTTTCTCTAAACAATTTTTAATTTACCAAATCCCCACATTAAAGATCCACTGCTTGATTATCAGAAAAATAAACATATTTACAGCTGGCAGACAGGGAAATCCCACTTCTGTAGATTTATAACTAAATTTGTAACTAAAATTATACACACAAATATTTTGTACAATAATGTTGATCTCAGCATTATTTAAAATAGAAAATAATTAGATACAACTTAAATGTACAGCAAAGAAAGATTTGGATAAATAAGTTACAGTGCCTCTGTAGGATGTCCATTAAACTGTTTCAGAGAACTATTTCATGACAAGAAAAAATGTTAACAATAGGATGTTTGGTTAGCATACAGACTGTGAAACTGCATGGGTTACAAGGCTTCTTTTTAAAAAAATAAATATGGAATTATATATATGTGGGAATCATATATTGCCATATAAAAAAGGCTGGATGGACACCACCATATTAAAGTGGCTATCTCTGGATGATGCACTGTTGATGGTTTTAATTTTCTTAACACCATTGTGTTACCCAAATTCCCTATAAATTGCATCTGGAAAGTGTGATAAACATACAAAAGTACCCAAATGGCAAGGGCTAAGGAGCAGGGGAAATTTTAAAACAAACCAGCCATCTGTCCCATTGCTCTGATTTGGTTTCAGTTACAGAATTTTATTTATTTTAAACTTAAAATGACACTAAAGGAAGAGATTATTTTATTTCTCACATGAAGTATTGATTTAAATAAACAGTGGCGCCTGGGTGGTTCAGTTGGTTAAGAAGCCAACTTCAGCTCAGGTCATGATCTCACGGTCCACAGGTTTGAGCCCCACTTCCGGCTCTGTGCTGACAGCTCAGATTCTGTGTCTCCCTCTCTGTCTGCCCCTCCTCTGCTTGTGCTCGGCCTTTCCTTCTCTTAATCTTGCTCTCAAAAATAAAAAATATTAAAATTTTTTAATTTAAAAAAATAGAGAAGCACTGCTGTATAATGTGTTTAATTTTAAAAATTAAAATACTTAATAAAGTTTAAAGTAGTAAGGGTAGTATTTTATAAAAGTGAATAAATAAATGTAGTTGTAAAGCTATCATCCACCTGCTGCACTACAACTTGAAAATTATACTGGCTATCATTTCAGGAATAAACAGGCTTCTATATTTATATACTCTTCAGGAGCACCCAAAATAGAAACATAGTTCCATTTAAGTAACTGTCATTTCCTCTTCTAAAATATTATGTCAGCATTATACTTACTTACAAGTTAAATGAGGAAAACATGAAATTCTGTAATTTTTGTACTATTATTCTGAATGAGTTTCAAATAAGGTAATTTTTAAAAATTATATTCAGGTTTTAAGGTCAAAAATAGGTCAAAAAATTTTTGTAAGAAATACAATATTCAATGATTACTAGTTAGGTTCCCAAATAACAAAAATTAAAAAGATGTGAAATAGATTTTATCAAGAATATTCACACCACTGTTCATGCAAAATATAAGCACTGACTCCTTGGTCAAAATATATTTAAAATGCACTGTTTAAAATTAGAGTACTTAAAACATTTAAAAACTTTAAATAATTTTATAACTGACCTAGATATTATGCTATGTAATCTTCCTGTAATTACTGCATTAGTGAATCTGATGAAAGCTTTCATCCAATACATGTAATCATCTAGAGTATAAAATTTCCTATTTCCCACATAAATAATGACAACTGAGAACAACAGCTGCTTCAATTCTTGAAAGCTCTAATTCTAAGAAATGTCCCTTAAAAACCATCATCACATTTATACCTTTAACAACTTAAATACTTTTGCTGATACACACACTAGAGTTTTTAAAAAATTGTTTCATGAGAAAAACAAAACCAATGAAACAAAAAGCTGGTTCTTTGAAAAGGTCAATAAAATTGACAAAAGTCAATAGAACTGACAATTCTAGGAGGACTAAGAAAGGAAAACAAAGAGAAAACACAAAGTACTAGTACCAGAAATGAAGCTGGGGTGTCACCATGGACCCTGCAGACCTAAAAAGGACAGTAAGGGAACATGGTGACCAACTCTACACACACATTTCACAATTCAGAAGAAATGGATCTCTTCCTAAAAGGCACAAACTACAACTATACCACAACTCACTCAGGAGGGAATAATCTGAACAGCCCTACAACTATTAAAGAAATTTATTTTGTAATGTAAAGACTATCAAAAGGGGCATCTGGGTGACTCAATAGGTTGAGTGTCACACTTCAGCTCAGGTCATTATCTCACAGTTCATGGGTTTGAGCCCCCCATTGGGCTCTCTACTGTCAGTACAGGGCCTGCTTTGGATCCTCTGTTTCCCTCTCTCTCTGCCTATCCCCTGGTCACACACAATCTCTCTCTCTCAAATAAATAGTTACAAAAAATAAAAATAAAGACTATAAAAAAAGAAATCCTTTCAGACCCAGATGGTTTCATTCGAGAATTCTCCCAAATGTTTAAGAATTCATATCAAATTTGGGGTGCCTGGGGGCCAACTGGTTAAGCATCCAACTTTCAATTATGGCTCAGATCATGATCTCCCTGTTTGCAAGATGGAGGCCCACGTCAGGCTCTACACTAAGCACAGAGCCTGCTTGGGATTCTCTCTCGCCCTCTCTCTCTGCCCTTCCCTCCATCCCCACCCCAAAATAAATAAACTTAAAAAAAAAAAGAGCACCAAATCTACACAGGATCTTCCAGAAAATAAGATAAGATGATGAGGGAACACTTTCCAACCCATTTTATGAGGTCAGTATTACGACGATACCAAAACCAGATATAGTACCAAAACCAAACCAAACCAAACCAAAAACAAACAAACAAATAACTATAGCTCAATATCCCTCCTGAACATGTAAAAACAAATTTCTTAACAAAACTTTAGCAACTATATACAATGACCAAGTGGGGTTTATTCCACAGATTAAAAAAATGCTGGTTCAATATTCAAAACTCAATCAGTGTAATAACACCATATTAACAGCCTAGAGAAGATCACATGATCAAATCAATTGATGCAGACAAAACATGACAAAGTTCTACACCCACTCATGATAAAAAAAAAATTCTCAGCAAAGTAGTAATAGAAATAAATCTCCTCAATTACATCTTAAAATTTACATAAAATGACCGCTAACATCATACTGAAAGGTGACCAATAAAAGAGTAGCACAGGCTTTATGGTGATGGAAGCATTCTGTAACTTGATTGTGGTGACAATTTCAAGAATCTACAAATGTAATAGAATGGCATGAAACTCTGTGCCCACACTGTACCAATGTCAAATCCTGACTCTGAGATGATACTATAGTTACAGAAATTCAGTGAAGAGAAAATGAGAACTTTCTGGAACTTCCATTATATATATATATATATATATAATATATATATATATAATTGTCTTCTAGATGAAATGACACTGAAAACTTAATTTTAAGCAGGATAAGTAATAAATCTTTAGCTGTATTTAATTTGGATGAAATCAAAGATACTCTACATTTTGAAGGGCTTTTCACCAACAAAGCAATGCTCAGTTTATTTCAATTTTGCATTAAGTATATGAATTTTGAGAACTAGAGAAAACAAAAGAAAATGAACCTTTTTTAAACATGTTAATAATCAGGAAAAAAAAAATGCCTTATGTCCTACAGTTACAATGCCTGCATATCTTCTAAACTGGGGGGAAAAACATGTCTTACCATAATTAAATTGACTGTTGGATTTTTCACAGTTAATGATGTTAAACCTGTAAGCAACACCCGGTCGCATTCCACTGACTTCAAAGTAAAACCACTGATGATAATGATTGCTATTTATGTCTGAGTTCAGAATAAGATCATATTCATTTCTGAAAGTAGAAAATAAAGAAATATGATTAAAATTAAGGAAATATCTGTGTACAGACAAAAAGAAAATTTTAAATGACTTACTTTCTAATTTGAATTACTTTGCGCAGATTCCCAGATTCAAATTTGGAGTTAAACTTCAAAATATCTCCTTCTTCTGGAATAGCAAAACTAAATAAAAATTTTAAAGTATTATAAAATACACTGCATGTAAATAGGTAAACAAAAAATTTAAAATAAAACTACCCTACAAATTAAAAATATACCCTATTGCCACCTCCCCCTCCTCTTTATTTTTAAACCAAAGAACACAACAAACACAAACTCTGGTTAACATTTATAGATTTAAAAGAATCACAATTACAAGTAGAGACTGAATATTAGTCACAAATAAGAAATTTTGCCTCACAAAATAATGTTATTCCTAAATATTAATAATCAAATAAAAAGACTAGATGTATTTTTAAAAAGGCATATGATTTGTACTGAGTAGTAATAATTTTAATTAAACTATGCAGTTCTCAGATTAAATTTGCAGAGCTATATTAGATATAGATACTAGCTTATTTAATAGTGCCAAGAAGGTGAAATTACTCTCTTCACTCTACATATTCACCACTTTAGTATTTACCGAATGCTTCTTAGGTACCAGATTCGGTTTCAGTTGTCTGTCTGTCTGTTTCTCTGATTAAACACAAATTTTTGCTCTTCTGGAGCTTACAATGTTAGATTACAATGTTAGAGGGAAACTCAGACTCTAAGAAGCTCAATGACTTTGTTCTAAGTCATTCAATTAGAAATAGCAATGGTATGTATGCCACACTCAGGGTTCCTGAGTTCTGTTTGCACCACATCTGCCTGATCTGACACAGAATTATAAGCACTGAAATAACTGAGATATTTTCAATAAGTAGATTTGGTTTTCATTTTTAAAAATATTATTTCCAATTGAGTCATTAACTTTGACATGCTTTTACCCTTATTTCTTTACCTTTAAAGATAAGGATCTTTAAAAAGTGTTTTCTTTCCTCCAAAAAGACCCTTAAGATCTGAAATGTCCATCAAAATATTAGAATGTTGAGAAAGGGAGGAAACCCCTTGAGGGCTAATTACATTTCTTGTACAAGGAGGCAAATGACTAAATAATAGTCACATTCATCATTTCTAATTTTCACTTATTTACTTATATTTAAACCTTAAAATGTGATGATACTAGTGATAGCCCTAAATTGTGAATAACATTTTATCAAGTATCATAAACAAATGGTTTCAAAGATGAGGAAAGTAATATAAAGGATTGGTGCACGCTTTAAGCCGTAAGATGTGACGAAGAGTAGTGGGGACTATGGAGAAATCAGCAAGCACATGTTCCTTTTTTTTTTTAAAGGGATGGTAATTTGCTGTCCTAAGAAAATGAAGGCTCAATATTATAGGACAAAATTGCAGCAATTCATGTGACATTTCCACTCTCTCAAATGGAGGTAATTTCATATTTTTTTTTAAAACACAGCATCAGTTTGTGACCTTTCCCTTATTGAACCCATTAGGCCCACCTAAGAACAAACAAAAGCCTGTGATACATTCAATTTAACATGATTTGCTATTACATTACCATTACATCCCTGTTAAAAGACGAAAAGATAGCAAGGGCAAACGAGGTGGAAGTTAGCTATATTTTTTTCTTTTAAAATAACACTGAAATTTTAGAGTACTAATAAAACTAAAAACAACAACAGACTTACTTTGGGTTATCTAAGTCATATACCACTCGATCTATGATATCACTCTGATGTATTAACCTCTCAATATCTTGGGCAATTTTTGTCCTGAAATCATAAAAGAGAAGCATGACCACCAAAATTCATTATTATACACCAAGGCACAATTTTTTCCAAAATAAGTTTGGGATGAAAAAGTGTAAAAGGATAAAACTTTCTTGTGCTCGCCTCGGCAGCACATATGCTAAAAGGATAAAACTTTCTTAAAATAATCATTCCTCTATATATTTTGTACACATAAAAATAATCAATATGTCACAAGACAAATACCAGTATTATTAAAGCCCGAATTCTAGAAAATAACCATGTAGAATACAGCTACAAGCCTAATAGCTTAAAATAAATCTTGAGGGGTATCTGGGTGGCTTAGACGGTTAAGCGTCTGACTCTTGGTTTCGGCTCAGGTCATGATATCACAGTTTCATGGGCTCGAGCCCCACATCAGGCACTGCACTAGCAGTGCAGAGCCTGCTTGGGATTTTCTCTCTTTCTCTGCCCCTCCCCAACTCGAGCTGTCTCTGTCTCTCTCAAATTAAATAAATAAACTTTATTTAAAAATATTGAATGTCTATTTATGACTTTCAACATAAAAATGGTAACAAGCCACTCTCTAGTTGAGAAGCAAATAATTTTACATACATAAAAATAGCATTATTAGCAGCAGTAAAGATCTAAAAAAGCCAGAAATTATATATGGAGATTTTTAAAACCCACCATTGCTGGAATTTTGCTAAAATGCAACTGGCAACAAGCCTGCATATTCCTCAGAATCTATGCTCTCTTCTGTGAATGGAGAGGAAATGTGGAGGAGAGAGGGACACCTGTGTCAGGAGGCAGATCATGGACCTTGCACCTCCAGGATTCTCTAAGGCCTGATCTCCCAGAAATCAGTCCAATGAAATGGTCACCAACTAAATGGAAAATTCCTAAAATCCCACCACTATCCTAGAAAAGTGGGCCACAGACAGACCTCACAATCTTCCCTGTCCATAATTAAGCCAAGAAAGGCAACAATCACTAAAAGTGGCACCAAACTGCAACCAAACCAGAACACATGTGAATCATAAAGCCAGGTGCCTGGAACTCCAGGTAGACTGGCCACAAAACTCATACCGGGAAGATGCCTACTGCTGTTAATAGTCACAGTATCACTTGCCATATTATCACTTACTTTTTTTTTTTTTTTTTTGAGAGAGAGACAGAGACAGCTTGAGCGTGGGAGGGGCAGGGAGAGAGCGAGAGAGAGAGACTCTCAAACAGGCTTGGCACTGGCAGCAAAGAGCCCGATGTGGGGCTCGAACTCGTGAAACATTGAGAATCATGGCCTGAGCCAAAATTGAGAGTTGGATGCTTAAGCGACTGAGGCACCTAGGGACCTCTATCATTTATTCTTAAAGAGGAAGTCGATTATATGAACAGATTTAAATTTCAAGTTTGTCTGTTTCAGCTAAAGATTGGTAATACAGATTAGAACTGTGGTTTATTGCTTTATTGTTAGAGCGAGAAAATTTGCCAAAATGATTATAATAAAATCTTAAAAATACACTAAACACTGAAAGTCTCCTGAACTTCACATAGATGTGAAACTAGTCTCACCAAGGTACTTCTTTGTGATTAAGGAGTATTAACTCTCATATAGTTCAGAATTATCTCTAACAATATCAGTATAATTTTTACTTCAGAATATGCTAAGAACCTACTCTGACAAAAAACTAGAAGTTGTCAGGAAAATATTAAATGGTGTGATAGTTAAACACAGGAAAAGAATTAAAGAAGTACAACTCTAAATTTATTTTTAGTTTTATTCTACAAAAAATAACTCTTCACTGACAAGCAGTCTATCAAGACAAAGACCCAGTATCAAAGGATAATAATATAAATCCTTGATTTACATTCAATGTCATAACTTTCAAATGCCAAATTCTTTCTAAAGAAACATTTTTAAAAAGCTATTATAATAATAAAGTCCAAAATTTATATCACCCAGACCTTTGACAATAAAAGAGATAGCACTCACATGTATTCAGATATACCATACCAAAAAAATGTGAATATTCAAGTATGGGTGAATGACTAAATAAATCCTAATTATAGCTATTTGTCAGAAAACATCCATTTGTCAGAATAATTTATTAAATAAGGCTGAAACATACCACAACTGTGCAAAAATTAACACTTCCTAAAGTTTGGGGTTTTTGTTTTTTTTTTTTTTAAAGGAAAATGGTATTAACAGGCTGATACAACCGCTCAATCCTACAGTAGTGCTCCTTAATATAACAGGGTCAGAAGGGCAGGGCCAGCCGCAGGTTGGCCAGGTGCAGCTGCGAGCTCTTTGACAGTGTTGTGGAAAACTGCAGAGCCCAGGCTCTGTCTGGCCTATAAAAAACACTTAATATTAAGTTATCTGCTGCTCCTACTAAGATTTCTACTATTGTCTCCATTCCATAAGTACTTGGGTTTTCCCTGAGCCATTCTTAACTTAATATAAAGAAATCCAGTGTTTTGCTTTCCTTATTTTGCTTTCACCACAATTCTTTCACCTGTATTTCAAAAGTTTCTGGACAGGCAATATATTGACATGGAGCAAAAAATCATATGCTACATAAAAGTATAAAATGGAGACTCTCACTTTCCATACAAGCCATATTCTCTATTCATCCAGTTAACTACTTTTATTACTCTCCCTTCACAAGCATCTTACAGCTTTTTTCATCAGTGCATAAAGATCTTTTTTTAATCACTGTATAGTATTCATAGATAAGATATACCCTAATTTATTTAACTAGTCTGATTGGTGGGCACGATGCCATAACAAAAAACTTTCAACCCCATTTTACAGATGTTCAAATTATGTGTGTGTATAATGTATATAAATTATCAATTCCTAGATGTGGGATTACTGTGTCAAAGGAAATAAGTACTATTAATCTTGACAGACCCTATCAGGATGCCCTCCATCAGAGGTACTATCAATTTGCAATCCCATTATTAATGTATAAGAGAGCCTGTTTATCCACAGCCTCATCAGGAGAATGTGCTATCAAACTTCTAAATTTTAGGTAATTTGATATGTGGGAAATGGCATCTCAGTACAGTTTCTTTTGTTTTGAGAGAAGGTGAACATATTCCTGTGACTAAGAGTTACTGTATTTCTATGGCGTATTTTTCCTTTTATTTTGATAGAAGTATTTTTTAAAATACCTTAAATCCTTTTTAAAACAATGCAATACGGACTATATTTTACTATAAAATACAGCTAGATAACTTTTTTAAAACATACAGAAAAATGGAAAGTAATATCAAAATGCTAAAAGTTATTACCTCTGAGGAATGAGGCAGAGTGTCCTTTCTTCTTCTACTTTTTCTCATGTTCTAATTTTATGGAATATAAAAACAGGAAAAATGTACCCAAAAATGATAAACATATTTTAAACTATAAGAGATCAGTTTCATTTTAATTTGTAAGCCAACTTAAGCCAAAGATATGGATTCAAGTAATCATCAGTCTGTGATTACAATTTAAAAAATTTTAGTATTTTTAAAAAATTTATATCCAAGTTAATTAGCATATAGTGCAATAATGATTTCAGGAGTAGAATCCAGTGATTCATCCCCTACATATAACAAACACCTAGTGCTCATTCCAGCAAGTGTCTTCCTTAATGCCCTTGTCCATTTAGCCAATCCCCCCACCCACAACACCTACAGCAATCCTGTTTGTTCTCTATATTTAAGTCTCTTATGTTTTCCTTCTCCCTGTTTTTATATTGTTTTTGCTTCCCTTCCCTATGTTCATTTGTTTTGTATCTTAAATTTCACCTATGTGTGAAGTCATAAGTTTGTCTTTCCCTGGCTAATTTCTCTTAGCATAATACCCTCTGGTCCCATCCACTTTGTTGCAAATGGCGAGATTTCATTCTTTTTGATGGCTGAGTAATACTCCATTGTGTGTGTGTGTGTGTATGTGTATACATACATACCACATCTTCTTTACCATTCATCTGTTAATGAATATTTGGGCTTTTTCCATACTTTAACTATTGTCAATAGTGCTACTATAAACACTGGGGTGCATGTGTCTCTTCAAAACAACACTCCTATATCCTTTGGATAAATACCTAGTAGTGCAATTGCTGGGTCATAGGGCAGTTCTATTTTTAATTATTTGAGGAACCTCCATACTATTTTTCAGAGTGGCTGCACCAGTTTGCATTCCCACCAGCAGTGCAAAAGGGTTCCTCTTTCTCTGCATCCTCACCAACAACTGTTGTTGCCTGAGTTGTTAATGTTAGCCATTCTGACAGATGGGAGGTGGTATCTTATTGTAGTTTTGATTTGTATTTCCCTGATGATGAGTGATGTTGAGCATTTTTTCATGTGTATGTTAGCCATCTGGATGTCTTCTTTGGGAAAGGGTCTATTCATGTCTTTTGCCCATTTCTTCACCGGATTATTTGTTGTTTTGGGGGGGTGTTGAGTTTGTTAAATTCTTTATAGATTTTGGATACTAATCCTTTATCTGATATGTCATTTGCAAATATCATCTCCCATTATGTTGGATACCTTTTAGTTTTGCTGATTATTTCCTTCACTGTGCAGAAGCTTTTAATCTTGATGAGGTCCCAATAGTTCATTTCTGCTTTTGTTCCCCTGGCCTATGGAGACGTGTTGAGTAAGAAGTTGCTGTGGCCGAGGTCAAAGAGGTTTTTGCCTGCTTTCTCCTTTAGGATTTTGATGGTTTCCTATCTTATATTTAGGTCTTTCATCGATTTTGAGTTTGTTTTTGTGTATGGGGTAAGAATGTGGTCCGATGGTTTCCTATCTTATATTTAGGTCTTTCATCGATTTTGAGTTTGTTTTTGTGTATGGGGTAAGAATGTGGTCCAGGTTCAATCTTCTGTATGTTGCTGTCCAGTTTTCCCAACACCATTTGCCAAACAGACTGTCTTTATTCCATTGAATATTCTTTCCTGCTTTGTCAAAAATTAGTTGGCCATACGTTTGTGGGTCCATTTCTGGGATCTCTATTCTGTTCCATTCTGTTTTTGTGCCAGTACCATACAGTCTTTGTAATACATCCCAAAGTCTGGGATTGTGATGCCTCTAGTTTTGGTTTTCTTCTTCAAGACTGCTTTGACTATTTGGGTTTTTTTTCTGGTTTCATACAAATTTTAGGACTGTTTGTTCTAGCTCTGTGAAGAATGCTGGTGTTATTTTGATAGGGATTGCATTGAATACATACATTGCTTTGTACAATACCAACATTCTAAAAATATTTTTTCTTCCAATCCATTAGCATGGAGTATTTTTCCTTTGTGTGTGTGTGTGTGTGTGTGTGTGTGTGTGTGTGTCTGTCTGTCTTCCTCAATTTCTTTCACCGGCTTTCTATAGTTTTCAGTGTAAAGATTTTTTACCTCTTTAGTTAGGTTTAGACCTAGGTATTTTATGGTTTTTGGTGCAATTGTAAATGAGATAAATTCCTTGATTTCTCTTTCTTCTGTTTCATTATTAGTGTATAGAAATGCAATCACTTTCTGTGCATTGATTTTATATCCTGTGACTTTGCTAAATTTATGAATCAGTTCTAGCAGTTTTTTTGTATAATCTTTTGGGTTTTCCACATAGAGTATCATGTCGCTTGCAAAGACCAAAAGTGTTACTTCCTCCTTGCCAATTTGGATACCTTTTATTTCTTTGTGTTGTCTGATTGCTGAGGCTAGGACTTCCAATACTATGTTGAATAACAGTGGCAAGAGTGGACATCCCTGTCATGTTCCTGACCTTAGGGGGAGAGCTCCCAGTTTTTCCCCATTGAGGATGATATGAGCAGTGGGTCTTTTGAATATGGCTTTTATGACCTTGAAGTATGATCATTCTTACCCTCCTTTCTTGAGGGTTTTTATCAAGAAACGACGATGCATTTTGTTTGATGCTTTCTCTGCATCTATTGAGACGATCATGTGGTTCTTGCCCTTTCTTTTATTACTATGATTTATCACACTGATTTGTGGGTATTGAACCAGCCATGCATACCAGGTATAAATCCCACTAGATAATGGTGAATGATTCTTTTAATGTATTGTTGGATCCAGTTGGCTTGTATCTTAAGAATTTTTGCATCCATGTTCATCAGGGAAATTGGTCTGTAGTTCTCCTTTTTAGTGAGGTCTCTGTCTGGTTTTGGAATCAAAGTAATGCTGGCCTCATAGAATGAGTTTGGAAATTGTCCTCCCAATTCTATTTATTGGAACAGCTTCAAAAAATAGGTGTTAACTCTTCTTTAAATGGTTGATAGAATTCCCCTGGAAAGCCAACTGGCCTTGGACTCATTTGTTTGGGAGATATTGTATTACTAATTCGATTTCATTACTGGTTATGGGTCTGTTCAAATTTTCTATTTCTTCCTGTTTCAATTATGGTAGTTTATTATGTTTCTATAAATTTGTCCATTTCTTCCAGATTGCCCAATTTGTTGGCATATAATTGCTCATAACATTCTATTATTGTTTGTATTTCTCATAAATGTTTACCATTGTTAGATCTTCTTGGTGGATAGATGCCTTAATTATGATATAATACGCTTCATCTCTTGTTACAGTCTTTATTTTAAAATCTAGATTGTTTGATATAAGTATGGCTACCCCAGCTTTCTTTTAGTGACCACTAGCCTGAGAGATGGTTCTCCATCTCCTTACTTTCAATCTGAAGGTGTTTGTAGGTCTAAAACTGGTCTCTTGTAAACAGCATATAGATGAATCTTGTTTTCTTATACATTCTGTTACCCTATGTCTTTTGATTAGAGCGTTTAGTCCAGTTACATTTACAGTGAGTACTGAAGGATATGAATTTATTGCCAGTGTGTTACCTGTAGAGTCAGAGTTTCTGGTGATGTTCTCTGGTCCTTTCTAGTCTTTGTTGCTTTTGGTCTTTTTTGTTCTGTTTCATCTTTTCTCCCCTCAGAGAGTCCCCCCTGAAAATTTTTTGCAGGGCTGGTTTAGTGGTCATGAACTCCTTTGGTTTTTGTTTGTCTGGGAAACTCTTTTATCTCTCCTTCTATTTTGAATGGCAGCCTCGCTGGACAAAGAATTCTTGGCTGCATATTTTTCTGATTCAGCACATTGAATATATCCTGTCACTCATTTCTAGCCTGCCAAGTTTCTGTGGATAGGTCTGTTTCGAAACTGATCTGGCTTCTCTTTTCGGTTAAGGACATTTCTCTCCCTTGCTGCTTCTGTAATTCTTTCCTTGTCTTCGTATTTTGTGAATTTGACTATGATACACCTCGTTGATGGTCAGCTTTTGTTGAATCTAATGGGAGTTCTCTGTGCTTCCTGGATTTTGATATCTGTGTCTTTCCCCAAGTTAGGAAAGTTTTCTGCTATGATTTGCTCATGTAAACCTTCTACCCCCTTTTCTCTCTCTTCATCTTCTAGTACTCCTATGTTTCGGATGCTATTCCTTTTTAATGAGTCACTGAGTTCTCTAATTCTTGTATTGTGCTCTTTTGTCTTAGTTTCCCTCTTTTTTTCTGCTTCATTATTCTCCATAATTTTGTCTTCTATATCACTGATTTGCTGCCCTACTCCATCCATTCTTGTCGACATGGCATCCAATCGAGATTGCATCTCAACTACAGCATCTTTAATTTAGTCCTGACTAGATTTTACTTCTTTTATCTCCACAGAAAGGGATTCTATGCTTTTTTCAACCCCAGCTAGTATTCATATTATCATGATTCTAAATTCTAGTTCAGACATCTCACTTATATCTGTGTTGATTAAGTCCCTGACTGTGATTTCTTCCTGTTCTCTCTTTTGGGGAGAATTCCTTCTCTTCATCATTTTGGAGGAAGAGAAAGAATAAAAAAAATTAAAAAGTTAAAAACAACATGATCATATAAAGGAAGCTTGATGCTAGATATGTTTTAGCCTGGTTGTTGAAAGAAGCTTGATAGAATAGAGAAAAAAGAGAAAGAAAAGAGAAAAAAAGAATGAAAAAATGTTTTAAAATGTATACAAAATAGAATAAAATTAAATGAAGTAAAATGGAATAAAAATTTTACAAAAATATACAGTGAACATTTTCAAAAATGTTTTTATAAAAACAGAAAATAAAAATACATTTTTTATTTCTGTATCCAAGAATAAGAAAAGAAAAAGAAGAAAAAATAAATAGATGGACCAGCAAACAGAATGATATCCAAATGTAATTACAGCCAGCTTAACCTAGAGTCAAACTATGAAGTACTTTACAGTCCGTACACTAAGCAGGGGGACAGACTTTAGTTGTCCTCTAGGACTTCGTTGGTACAGTTGAGCAGGTCTTGGTGTAATGGCTCCATTCTCCATCAGGTGGCACTCCTTAGCTTATTGGGGTGGATCGATGTAGTGTGTATGCGTGGGTAATGCACTGATGAGGTAAAAATGGCATCACCCAGTTTCCCAGTCTCTAGCACAAATCAGAACCCTGTGCTCTCACTGGCCAACCATCAGGCACCTCTCCTTTGTCTCCAGTTTTCGTCCACACCCTACTTCTACACTGTCCATGACCAAGCCTTCAACCTGCCAGGCAGCACCTCTCTCCTGAATTTTATCTCAGATGGGGCTGTGTTTCCAAACCCCTCACTTCTGAGGACACTGTGGCTTTGACCTGCTCAGACCCTCTAGGGAAGTGTCTCGCTGAGCAACGGCCAGGTGCTGGCTTGCTCCCAGGACCACTCACACGACCACACTGCTGCAGAGACTCAGAGACTGCGTCCAGTGCCAGCCTGACCCCAGAAAAGTTTGCCCGATGGTGTAGCAGCTGTAGTTCAAAGGACTGTTGCAAATCATAACACACAACTGGTACAAGGCTTCACCACACCCTAGTGTCCTTGGTCAAGGTGTTCTCCGGGGTCTGCTGGGAACTTTTCCCATAGGGAGGCCACACAGCCTCCACCCAATGTCCTCCCAGCAGGGGAACTGACTCTCCCCACACGGCCCGAGGATCCCTCGGACCTCGCTGTCTGCTCTTGGGGATTCATCCTTCTCACCAGAACACTGCCAGGTACTGAGGTGCAGAGTTGGAAACTCCCCTGTTTATAGAGTCCTAATGGTATTGAAACCCTCTCCTTTCTTCTTTCTCCCTTTCTTGTTCACATCCTTGTGGGTGCTTCTACTCTTTCTTTCCAGGTGCTTTCAGGGGGAGTGCTTTTCCTGTACTCTCCCCCTGTCTCTGTCCTCTCTCTGCAAACAAAAACAGCTCCCTATCCTCCACAGCTTCCCTCTCCCCCAGTTCACGTCTCCACGCTGTGTACCTGCCAAGGTCTGTGGCTCAAGTTATGCAGACTGTTGTATTAATCCTCAGATCAATTTTCTAGGTGTGCAAAATGGTTTGTTGCTGATCTAGTTGCATTTTAGGGCTGATATGCAATATCCACCATCTTGGCCTCTCCCGACAACATCCAAAATTTTTTAAGTATTAATGCACTATCTACATTGAGATATGAATATTATAATGGGTTTTCCCCCTTCCAAATGAGATGGAGAAATTTTTAATGAAGTTTTATTCATTTACTGCATTATTCTAAAAAGATTAATGAGTGAAAGGTCAGTGATAATCATAAAGCAGAAACTCAAAGTAACAAAAACATATTTTCACCAAGTAACTTTAAGAAGTCTAATGCTTCCTTTTTCTGAAAATTATGAACAGTAAATCCTTATTAATTTTGATATTATTGACTGTGTCACTGCATTTGAATAAGGACAGGCCTAAAAGTTGGCAAAAATTTACCAAATGTTATCATTTGCTCAAAAAATAACTTATAGAAGACTAGGCAAATAAGCAAACAGAAACAATATTCTCAATGTAGGATTTTTTTAAAAGCAGCATTTCTGACTACTAAGAAATCTTTATTATCTGGCTGATATTGCATATTTTATTGCAAATACAGAACCATAAAGCCTTCAGACTATCTAGCTAGTAGGGGTAAGCAAGCTTTTCCTTACGGACCAGTTAGTATATATTTTCACTTTTGCAAGCCACATAGTCTCTATGACAACTATTTAACTTTGCCATTGTGGCACCAAAACAGCCATACATAAACAAACAGAAATGGCTGTGTTCCAAAAAAACTGTATTTATAAACACAAATACGAAAGTCATAAAATTTTCATGTGTTGAAAAACTGTTATTTTTCTTTGGATTTTTCTTGAACCGTTTAAACACATAAAAACCATTCTTGGCTTGTGGGCTGAACATAAACAGGCTGTGAGCTGTATCTGACACAATGGGCCATAGTTGGTTAACCATCATCAAGGTGAATGACAATCAAACTTTTTTGATCATGACCTAGAAGACATGCATTTTAAAAATCACAGCCCTGGGGCTCCTGGGTGGCTCAGTGAGTTAAGCATCTGACTCTTGATTTTGGCTCAGGTCTTGATCTCACAGTTCATGGGAGTCCTGCATCGGGCTCGATGCTGTCAGTACAGCCTGCCTCCCCCTCTCACCACCCTTCCTCCACTCACGTTTGCTCCCTCTCACTCACTCTCTCAAAAATAAACATTAAAAAAAATAATGGCCCTGCACACACATAAGCACACACACAAGCACACACACACCCAAAACAAAGGTTTATGAAATAATACTTTGCTGTACTACATGTGACACAGTTATTTTCTCTTCTAATGCTGGATATTAATGGGTGTCAATCCACAGTTTGAAATTAGTATCTAGAGAAATTAAATTACTTTCCTCAAACATACACACACCGAATCAGTGGGACAGCCCAGTCTAGAATCCAAATATTCTGACTTGCTTTTCAGAGTACCCCATACTGCTAGGCCACACCACACTAACTCATCACTCTTATCAAGTCAGAGCCACTGGTTCAAGTATGGCTGCTACACGCATGTGTTCTTCCAGTCTTAATGTCACTTGAAGGAACAAATGCAGCCCCCCACAGTTCCTGTGGGCATCTCCTAAGGAGAAACTGAAAAGGCCAGTAGGAGCAGGACAAACTTTGTCCCCATCACTGCAACTGTTCTCAGGGCTACAACTCTGAAGGGTACAGTGTATGATGCAACCAGTGGATGCCAGGGCACATGCCCACTCCCACACGTCGTTCCAGCAGAGTGAGTCCCTGTTCTGATGCTATGTTGTATGTGATTCCATACCAGTGGGTCAAGGAGCCAACCGGCAGCATTAAACATATACTATGTTGCCAAGTAAGAATGATTAATTTATACTACACACTAAATGCAAAAAAATTAATAAGATACAGTTGTTGCTTTAAAAAAGCCTTATAGTCTAAGGAAAGTCAAATGCCCACCACAGTGTCTCCCTCTATCGTTACATACTATACTTGTAACAAGCGCATATACATGTTTTAGGTACTAGTAAACCAACATCACAAAACCCTAATCGTATTCACTGAAAATAGTCAAGTGGCAACACAAATATGTTTAAGTGCCAAATATTGCTAGTTGGCAATAATACTATTTGTAATTTCTAAAATTAATTGGCAAGATTTAAGAACTATAGTTACTGTTTTTATGAATCCCAAATTTTCAACCTTAGTATTTCTAATTTCAATTTTTATAACAAAATAATGTCCACATCTTCTTCAATCCTGTATCTAAATCAAGTTCAAATTAAAATCAAATTACTAAATATGTATTATTACTAACATTTATTGAAAGATTAGAAAATAATCTGTACTTTCAGATTCCATCTAAACAAAAAATTTCTAAATTTCTAAACTTCTAAATTGTCCCAGAGTCAGGTTTATTATGCTGGCTTCATCTGAATAAGTAACAAGCTTAGAAAATAAAGTAACCCATAAGGACAATTTCAAAACAGTGCAAAAATTTCCAAGCCAGGATAAAAAATTACAATAACTTTAATTCAGAGTACTTTTCTTCCTAAATACCCAAAGGAGTTACTTAGAGTACATCTTATATTCTGACAATGGTCCTGTTTAAAAGAAGGAAGAAATCTGAAACTCACCTCTGTACACCATAAGGCCTTTCTAAGATAGGTTCTTTGAATGGAGGTGGAATGTGACCAAAATAATCAGGATAAGCCACCTCTGAATATTCTGGGACAGACTTTGTATTTTTCACAATCTCAATATAGAGATCCGAGTCGTGGAGTGTGGGTCCATCTGAGACTTCCACTGATGTTTGTTCCACTGACGAAGTAGACTCTGTATCTTCATCATCCTCAGTGTCAACTCCAGTACAACAAAGCTTCCCTAGCTGAACTGTTCTTCCCTCAAACAGAACATTGCCACAAGCAGCCATGTGTGGACAAGCTTTAGTGCATGTGAGGACAGTAAGAGGGAGACTGTAGTCCTTCTTCACTCCTGTGGTAAAACCCGGGGCTGTCTGAGAAGGAAGGTTCTGCAATGTAATTCGGTCCAATGCCTTCACAATATCGTTGTTTAAGCCCTGGGTGGAAGAAATAGTTCTATTTTGATCGCCCGGCTGATGTGATGTTCTGCCATCATCTTTCATATCTTCTTTTGCCAGATCCATACAGGTAGGTTTCTTATCACCTTCATCTCCTTTAGGAGAAACATTAGCCTTCCTTACAACTCCTTTTCTTACATTGCCTGAATTCCCAGAAGCTTCCTCTCCTGCTGTAGGCACAACAATAGGGCCACGTACTTTCCCCTCAAATACAAAAGGCTTTGGTTCTTTGGAAATTAAATCACAGTCCTTTGAAAATGAAAAACAGAAACAAAACATACAATCCTTTAGCTGTAAATATTAAACTGTATTAACAAAATTAAGACTATATTCATTGTACATGCTGCTTCAGAATCTAACATTTGAAAATTATAAAGATGGACAAAATAGAGTATGTTTAAATTTTACTAATAAAAGACAAAATATTTAGCCACAAACTTCATCACACTTATTTTAATTTTCTATGATAAAAATAATTCCTATATATAAGAGAAATATGGGAAATTTTACAAAAGTAGAAAGAGATGGAAAGCATCCAGACTCCTATTAAAGAAAGCACAATAGGGGCGCCTGGGTGGCTCAGTCAGTTAAGCATCTGACTTCAGCTCAGGTCATGATCTCAGTTCATGAGTTCGAGTCACACGTCAGGCTCTGTGCTGACAGCTCAGAGCCTGGAGCCTGCTCTGGATTCTGTGTCTCTCTCTCTCTCTGCTCCTTCCCCACTCACACTCTCTCTGTCTCTGTCTCTGTCTCTCTCTCTCAAAGATAAATAAATATTTAAAACAAACTTTTTAAAAAAAAAAAAAAAAAAAAAAAGGAAGCACAACACCTGAACTGTTACTTCAATAACTAGAGTGTCTGTTTTGTACAAAGCAATGTTTCAGGCGCTTAAGGCCCATTAGTTTAAAAACAAAAACAAAACCTCTTCCCTCTTGCTACTTACATTCTCTGATAGCAGGAAAGGCAAGGACTGTCAGCACAAGTAATAAACATGACGTAAATATATAATATGGAACGTTAGTAGGCTAAAGTGTTATAGCAAGAAAACTGGGGAGTAGGTAACTGTGGATGGGGACTGCCAGAGGGAGGAAAATGTGCTGCAATTTTAAATGCCATGGATTAGGGAAGCCTCACTGAGAAGATGATATACAAGCAAAGGCAGAAACGATTTCCATCCACAGGCCCCAGAGAAGAAGGATGCCTGATGAATGCAGAGAACAGCAAGGAGGTTAGATGCTGGGACAGAGAAAGAGCAAGATGGATTCAAAGATGTAAAAGAGGACCAGATACTGTACGCCTGGCAGGCTGTTGTAAGAATTTTGGTTTTTACTGTGAATGACACTGGGAGTCAGTGGAGGGTTGAGGGAAGAGGAATGCCATAACATGACTTACACTGAGAAAACAAAACAAAACAAAACAAAACAAAATAGAACCTGTAAGCACAGAGTGTCTTAACCACCTGTAGTACAGGGTTTCTTAACCACAGGGGTAAGGCATTTGATCTAAATAATTCTTCTTTGTTTGGCTGCGGTTCTATGTTTCAGGGGGTGGGGCTAGCAAGACAGGGGGCACTGCCTTGTGCATGGCAAGATGTCCGGCAGCCACCCTGGCCTCCCTCCTCTGCATACACTAGATGTCCGTAGTATCCTCACCCATTTGTGATCACCTAAAATGTCTCCAGACATTGTCAAATATCCCCTGGAGACAAAATCATCCCAGTTGAGAACCACTGCTCTAGTGACCTTCTGAGAACAGACTAAGGAGGGGAGAGTAGAAGCAGAGGACAAATTCAGAGTCTGGGCAAGTTGGTAAGAGGGGATTGGATTCTAAATGCACGGTGGGGCAAAAATGACATTATCCTGTAAAAGACCAGATATGGGACAGAAGGGACAGAGAGGTATCATACACGGTGCCCAAGTGTTTGCCTGAATAAATGAAAAGCATCAGGAGTTTAGCTCTGAGATGTTAAGGGTGAGCTATTTGTATATAGTCAAGTATGTAAAGTAGGCAGCTGGACATATATGAGTCTAGAATTCAGAAGAAATGTCCATCCAGAAGATTTAAATCTGGCAGTCATTAGCATATAGATATCATTCCAGGCCATGAGACTAGAAATCTTCAATGGAAAGGACTAGAGAAAAGGAGAAGGTAAGACTGAACATTGGGTCACTATAATCTACAGAGGTTGAGGAGATGAAAATAAAACTTTAGAGGAGATGGAGACGAAAAAAACAGTGTGGAAAGACAAACACCAGGAAAGAAAAGTGTCCTGGAAACCGAGTTTAAAAAAAAGATGCTGTTGACAAGTAGCCTTTTCTCTTTTTATACTTACAAAAATAGGGATTTTGGGGGGGTCTATATCTTATATAGACTCTACCAAAGAAATACACCACAACTAATTTAACCTTTATTCTACTTCTGGGCATTAAATCTTTTATCCAACAAAGGACTTAAACACCTAAACAAAGTATATATTTAAGCCATTTACAAAATTTTGCTATTATAAAGAAGTCTGTAAAGAATATCTTTTTGCATAAAAGTTTTTGTTTAGGATGATTTCCTAAGCACTGAAATGGAATTACAGGGTCACATACTATAATCCATTTTAATGTTTAATACAAATTGTTCAAATACTCTCCAAAAATATTTATCTTAATGAACATTCCCAGTAACTACATATGAGACTATCTGTTTCAACTGCTCTCTTCCTTGCCAACATCAGCTACTATAGTTTCAAAACACTTTTCCAAAAGGGGCAGATAAGAAGTACTGTCTAATGCTATTTTAATTTGAATTTCCCTATGAGAAAAGCAAAAAAAATTTCTATACATCTGTTAACTGGTTAACTGGTTTAATTCTCCATAGGTAATTTATTTATTCTTGAAATAAAGGGTTTTTCTTATACTG
The DNA here is from genome assembly GCF_003009895.1 of Hyaena hyaena. Classification (NCBI taxonomy): domain Eukaryota; kingdom Metazoa; phylum Chordata; class Mammalia; order Carnivora; family Hyaenidae; genus Hyaena; species Hyaena hyaena. The sequence continues at coordinate 674,023 of NW_024081474.1, read as the reverse complement.
CATAAATTCCTACATTATACACACATACACACGTACATGCACACATGTGCACATGCACACACACACACATATACTTATCCTCTATCTAACCCATTTTTACAAATATTTTTCTGACAATTCATCTTTTAATTTTAATTTCTTTACACACATTATGTGGTAAAAATTAAGAATCTTTTCCTTTGTGATTCAATCTTTAAATACCCACTGCATATACACCAGGGACTTGAGGACAATTCACTCTTGGCCCCTGTACCAGGTCTAAGCCAAGGAGACAGTGGAGGCACAAAGGAGGTAGTAGAAGTAGGTGGTTCTCCATTAAAAGTGTTGAAAGGATGTAAACTTGCATTTAAAAACTCTGTTGATTTATATAGACTAACATACAAAGAACAGTGCTCCATGAAGTGGCATTTTATATTGAGATGCTACTTTGATCGAAGAAGTTACTTTAATATCAAACTCAGTATGCAGCACTTGAAGTTTTTCCATAAACAAACAGGAGTACATTATGAAAGCTGCTTTTCTTAAAGAGTAAAAGAAGAGTCCATGTACATAAATGAATTTAAAATAAGTTGAGGCAAACAGTTAAGAGGTTTTATTTTTAGAACAGCAAGTTAAATGTAAATATCTTAATGTTAGTTTGCTCATCTAGGATCTGGGATCATGCTGAAGTGAGAAAAAAAACATCCCCCTAAGTACAATTTATTGATTTATTTTTTTACAGCTAAATTGTACTTTATTTTTTTTTTTTTTACAAATAGTTTATTGTCAAATTAGTTTCCACATAACACTCAGTGCTCATCCCCACAAGTGTCCTCCTCCATGCCCATCCCTCCTCCCCCCCACATCCATCAGGCCTCAGTTTTTGTCAGCATTCAAGAGTCTCTCATGGTTTGCCTCTCTCCCTTTCCCCCACCATTTCCCCTCTTCTTCTCCCCCTTGTTCCTCCGTCAAGTTCCTCCTAATCCTCCTATACGTGCAAACATATGATATTTGTCCTTCTCTGCCTGACTTATTTCGCTCAGCATAACACCCTCAAGGTCCATCCATGTTGCTACACATGGCCAGATTTCATTGTTTCTCATTGCCATGTATTATTCCATGGTATAGATAAACCACATCTTCTTGATCCATTCATCTGTTGATGGACACCCTAAGTACTAATGGATGAGGGGAAAAAAAACCCAAAACAGTATTTCCACCTACAATCTTCAGGTCACCATTGTAATGTATTACAGGCCCTTAAATTGAAGCAGTCTCCCCTTTTTTTGGAGCTTTTGTAGTTAATTTTGGAATTAAATTGTTTGGAAAAGAAGGGCTGCATGTTTAGATATAAAGGCTAATTTTTCCATAAAACAAATATTTGTTTTATGTTAAAAACACCACTGTACTTGTTTTACACCATCTGTATACATGTGGTGGTATTAATGCTGAACTGTAAAATATAAAATTATAATGCGACCCTGTAATTCTAAAAAACAACAGCAACAACAAAAACTGTTTGAAATACGGTGGGCTAGGTATCCACCCACAGAAACGCTTACAATTGCTGGATAGTAAAATATTTTAAGTACCACACAAGTGGATAAGACAGCAAATATAAAGAGCAAATAGTAAATGATGATGGGATCCCAGAGTGGTAAGACTGAATGGCTTTCACTTGAAAAATATTTGCTAAACCACAGGGCCTGGGGTTTAGGTTTTCCCATCTCAGAGTATAAAGAACAGAAGGCTATCCCAGAACCTCCATAAGGCAGGGACTGTACCAGAAGATCCTCCTCCCATAAAGATGAAACCCCAGAGAACTAAACCTTTGTTATAGAGGCCCTAAAATACCCCCACCAGAAAACAAATAGCAAGGGAAACCAACTGTCTCAATCCTCAGCTCTCACAGGATGAAAAATATCACTACCCATAAATTATAAATTGATACCAAAAGCTGCCATCACATCACATGGACTGCAGCCTGAACTCACATTATCTGAGTGGTCCAAAAACCCTCCAGGAGAAATGTAACCTAGTAACAGTGTCTGTCAAAAGCAATAAACTACAACTTCTGGAGTTTCCACATAAGTTCCACAAACAGAATTGTAAAAAAAATGACCAGCTTATAGGGGGGTAAAAAAACCAAACACACAACTAAATGAAAAATTAAACAAGCAGAAGAAAAGGAACTAAAACAAACAGATATGGAAAAAGACCTACAAGAACTTCAGACACTAAAATTATAAAACTAATTAAATGACTATATTTAATATGTTCAAAGAAATGAAAGACAACAAGAAGTTTAAGAGTGATGAAACAGATTTTTTTTTAACTTTCTAACACCAAAAATAAAGCAAATTTGAATGCCTACTGGATGTTTGTAATGACCAATCAGATAAAGCCAAAAATAAAATTAGGGAACTGGCAGACTGTTCTAAGGAATTTAGTTGAATACAGCATAGAGAAAGAGAAGGAAAATGTGAAAAAGAGTTAAGAGATATGGGAAGAAAGTAAAAAAGTCTATATCCAGGAACCCCAGGGTGGCTCAGTTGGTTAAGAGTACAACTTCGGCTCAGGTCATGATCTCATGGTTCATCGGTGTGGGTTTGAGCCCCGTGTTGGACTCTGTGCTGACAGCTCAGAGCCTAGAGCCTGCTTCAGATTCTGTGTTTCCCTCCTCCTCTGCTCCTTCCTCCTTTGTACTTTGTCTGTCTCCCTGTCTCTCCCTCCCCAAAATGAATAAACATTAAAAAAAAAAATTTAAGTCTACATCCAATTAGTAATACCAAAAGAAAAAAGAGAAGGAAAGGAAAAGATGCAGTATCCGAAGGATTTTCCAAATCCTAAGCGAAAACAACTCAAGAGATTCCAAAACACAATGAATCCCAAATAAGATTCAAAAAAGAATACCTGCCCTTAGTCAATATTATTGGGAAACTACAGAGCAAGGAGCTAAAGAAATTATCTTGAAAGGCACCAGAAACAATGTTATACAGTGAAAACATACACTTCCCATACATACTACCCAGCAATTTCACTCATAGGTATCTACCCAAGAGAAATAAAGGCAAATTTCCACAACTTTTTACACAGATGTTAATCTCAATTTTATTCATGGTAGGCCCAAACTGCAAGCATTCCAATACTCATCAAGTGAACAGGTAAAGAAACTGTGGTACGTTCATACAATGAAATACTACTTAGCGATAAGGAAAGAGCCACTGACATATCCAATAACATTGGTGAATCTCAAAACCTTAAGATGAGCACAGAAGTCTTACACCAGAGTACATTTATGTAGAATTGCAGTGATGAGAAGTTCTAGAAGAGGTAAATTAACCTACAGTGACAGAGAGCAGATCAGCTGTTACCTCAGCAGGAGATGAAGAGACTGACCACACAGGGGCCCAGAGAGATATCTGGGGTGACAGAAAGAATTCCATTATTATGGCTGGATGGGTAGTTGTACAGTAATTCACTGTACAGGACTTAAAGATGAGTAATTTACTGCAAGTAGATTATATTCCAATAAAGCTGGTTCTTAAAAATTAGCCAGAGAAAGAAACTAACTTTCAAGATGATTACAAAGTAAAAATACTTTTAGAGACAGTCACTAAAAGGTACATTTCAGGCAGAAGGAAAGTAATTCAGACTAAAGATCTGAGAAACAGTAAGAAATGAAAAACAAAATAGTAAAACTGTGAGTAAATCTTAAACACTGAATGTAAAACACAGAGCAGTATCATACACAATGATTTTTTTAAAGCTACAGTTAAAATATAAATTAAAAGTGGGTACACTGGTTTGGGAGGTGATGATACTAAGTATTCCAAGTTTCCTTTTGTAATTAAGAGAAAGAAGAACGATTAACTTCTGAATAGTAAAAATGTACATCAAGAGTAACCAGAATTTCTGCATATATGTCAATACTCAAACTTATACTATAAAGGAATGAAGTTTATTACATGTAAATTACACCTCAAGAGAGTTTATTAAAATAAAAAATAACAAGACTGTACAGCTTTCAAATGACTAAGAGTGAAAAAGTGAAACAAAAAACAGTCAATCCAAATGAAGTCCAAAGATACAAAGATGAAACAAAATCTGATCTCATAAATATAAATCTAAATAGAGTAATAGTTATATGTAAATGAACTGAATGCTCCAGTTAAATGGCAAAGACTGAGACTTGACTTTTTAAAATCCAATTATATACTGTTTAAAAGATACATTTCTAAGGATATCAAAAAGTTCAAAGTAAAAAGCTTTAAAAAGATACCAGGCAAGTCATCAAGATTAATTTAGCTACATTAATAACTTTTTAAACTTTTCTGCCTTAAAGTCTTAGATAGTTATAGATAAGTTATAGATAAAGTCTTAGATAAAGTTATAGATAAGTTATAGGTGAAGTCTTAGATAAAGTTTTTCATTTCAGAAAAATACAGAAATCAATTTATATTCATACATAATAAATAATAAGCCTCCAAAAATATATAACAAAACTGACCTACAATAAGGAGACACATTTGCAATCACAGTGAGAAATTTTTAACACACTTTTTAAAATTTTTTTTACATTTGTTTATTATTGAGAGACAGAGAGAGACAGAGCATGAGTGGGGCAGGGGTAGAGAGAGAGGGAGACACAGAATCCAAAGCAGGCTCCAGACTCTGAGCTGTCAGCACAGAGCCCAACACAGAGCTCAAACTCACAAACCATGAGATCATGACCTGAGCCAAAGTCGGACGCTTAACCGACTGAGCCATGCAGGCACCCCTAACACATTTTTCATAGTAACTGATAGCACTAGAATAAAAATCCATAAGGACAGAAAAGATCTTCTCAATGTGATAAACAATAATCCTGTCCCATTGGCCAAACACAACCGTGTCTAACAAGTGCAGAATTCTTTTCAAGGATACAAGAAGTAGTAACAAAAATTGACCAAATTCAAAGCTATAAAATAAGCCTCCAAAAATTCAAGAGAGTATAATCATAAAGAATGTCCTCTTATGCTGCTACAGTACACTAGAAATCAAAAAAAAGATAAATACAAGATTGGAAAGTCAACTTTGACATAATCAACAAATGAAAGAAAAAATCATAGTGGAAATAAAGTTTCAAAACAAACACAATGAAAATACTAAATATCAAAACATGTGTGATGTAGCTAAAATAGTAATTGGAGTGAAATCTTTACCTTAAAAATATAAATACAGTACTGAAAAAGAAGACTAAAAATTACTGGATGTCTATCTTAAAATAACAATATAACAAAAAGAACAAAAGAAGGAAAATCAAGAGGTGGCACTGTAAGCCTATCATTTAGAAATACGGGGATTAACAAAAAATGTGCTAAAAGTGACTGTAGGAAAGAGTAAGTGGGAAAGGGACCCAGTTTTTCCGGATTAAATTATGTGAAGCTATGTGACTCTTTAAACTCTGTTTATATCTAACTTTCATAAAAAAAAAAAAAGGAAAGAAAGGAAAAATAAAACATAACAAAAGTTCATATGGTAACCGTCATCCTGCTACACAAATACATGAAAAAAGAGCTGTGAAAATTCACAATTTTGACACTTCCCATATTCTGACATTAGGAAACAAAAGCAAATAAAACTGTAACTGTCACTATGAATAAATAATCATAGTTTTTAAAAGGCCCCTCAAAAAGTCTGTTGATAATTACTTTCACACTTCTATAAGTTGTCTTCAAATGTATTCAATTTGTCTCCATCTGGCCACTGAATAGTAGGCTTAACACATCTGGAAACAAAGTGGGTGGTGTTCAGAATTCTAACAAACACATCAAGTAATTTTAAGCTCCAATGGTTGATACCGAATGCAAATTCAAGCGGAAAAAGTCATTATTTAAAAAGATGAAATTAATTTCATTTGTGTTTAATCTCTCATGATCCACCAGTTTTAGATAAGATGATGGCTGAAAAATTCTTTCAAACACTTCTTATCAGGAACCGACCAATATTTTTAATTCTCAAAAATATATCACTTAAATACTGCTGCTTCAATATAGCTCCAACACACAATTAAAAAATAGAGACTAAAGTATCCAAATGATGCATTCATCTGAAATTTTAAAATGAGAAAGAGGGGTGCCTGGGTGGCTCAGTAGGTTAAGCGTCCGACTTTGGCTCAGGTCATATCATGGCTCATGGGTTCGAGCTCCACATCGGGCTCTGTGCTGACAGCTAGTTTAGAGCCTGGAGCCTGTTTCAGATTCTGTGTCTCCCTGTCTCTCTGACTGTCCCTTGCTCATGCTCTCTCTCTCTCAGAAGTAAATAAAAGATTAAAAATTTTTTTAATTAAAAAAATAAAAATAAGATAGTCAACTGCCAACATAGCTACTTTAGAAATGATTGTCCAGTTGTGTAAATAAAAGACCACGTGCTATTCCCGTAACACATGCCACAGAAATATAGCTACCTATTCTTCATTAAACTTTATGGAAACATATAGAACACATTAATAAGTACATATTAACTGAAATACCTGAAATAGCTTCTTTTGCTTACACATAAATAAAAGGAGTAATTTACTTGGAAAGACTTCTCAGAACACTTACTCTCTGACAAACCTGTCTTTACCATCTAGCCCTGGCCAAAGTCAGAAGACAAGTAGGAATCTGCTTCTAGGAGCAGCCAAACTAAAGGACAAGCTGCCCAGCTGTTAGGTGCCAAGCAGGAAACCATCAAGGGGAGCCCATTCTGGGTGATGAATTAACAGGCAGGCATACGAGAACTCACCATCATAGCCTACAAGAAGGAAGTAGCCTGTGAGAGAATGAGAATCAAAATTCTGGCCTTGACACCCATTAAAAATTATTTTTCTTTATTTGCACATCAAAACACCTACCATTTTTAATCATGTTCTACGGTTCTTATACACACATAGAGAAGAAAGAAGAAATTCCTTCCCCAAATCCCTTCTACAGTATTTTTCTGCTTTGAGTTAGCAGTATTTGTCACCTCCCAGGTTTTATTTTTAAGTAGTTCTTAGCTGGGCACAAAGGTGCAAGACCAGCCATACATCTAGTAGGTACAGTATCCTTTCCCAAACACCTCTTCCTGCCTCCTTTTTCTTTTTTTGACAAATACCACTCTCCTTACTCCTGCCTTCTTTCTAGTCCCCCTGATTTCAGAGGACCTTCCAACACACCCCAGATCTTTGAGAGTACCGAGGAAATGGGGAAGGGAGAGGAAGAACAACTTGCTACTGTTCCCAAACTTGCTACTGTTAAGATCCCAAAGAGAACCCTGAAGAATGAGCACTGTGAGATGTCAACACGACTCACACACGGATTGTTCCTGATACGTACGGTACATACAATACAGTACTGTTCATGTGTTTTCTCTTCCTTAAGATTTTCCTATTAACATTTTCTTTCTCCCAGCTTGCTGTATTGTACCAACACAGTATATAATACATACAGCGTACAAAATATGTTCATCAACTGCTTACATTATCAGTAAGGATTCCAGTCAACAGTAGGTTACTAAGTAGTTAAGTTTTGGGGGAATCAAAAGTTACACATGCATTTTTTACTCCGTTCAGAGGCTGGTATCCCCAACCCCTTTTCAAGGATCAACTGTATTTCTCTTTTTTTATTTCTCAACACATAACCTCACAGTAAAGTCTTTTTCTTTAGGCAACTAGGAATTAAATGTATGGGTTTAGGGGGTATGGGACTTGTATTAAGAGCTGAATAAATCTGAGATTATCTGGTTGAAACCCTTTATTTTACAGGGACTTATTCAAGGACCCACCACAAGTAGGTGGCTGAGTGAGAATAAGAAATTAAATCTACTAATCACCATCAATTTAATCTGGTTTACTTGCTGTGTAGCCCACACTAATTACACACACTCCAGTAAATAAATGAAGGTAAGAAATTTAACAAAAGTCACTCTCCCTGTGAACCCAATCAGATACAAAGACTTCAAGTTGTCCTCCCCTACCCCCACACCCCACCCTGCTATATGGGGACCTCTGGGAAAAACAATCCAACAAGCAGACTACAGTTTTAATTTAGCACTTTCTTAGCTCTCGTCTCCCCTTCAGTTCGACGCAACTGAAACAAAGACGACTTTAACATAAGATTTAGAAATGTCATTTTAAAGATTATTTTTTACATAAGTAAGAAACTATGCCAATTAAAGCAATGAGCCAAAGTGATGAAAAATTTTAAAGCTAGTCCAAAAATTAAATGGGCTGGTCCCCTCCTTTTACAAATAAGCAGTTTGCAGCTCAGAATGCTAAAGTGGCAGTCAAGATAATACTACTCTCATGTTTTAGAAACAGAAAGCAGAAAGAAAACAATGATTATATACCTAAGAAAGAAAAAAAAGAATTTTTTCTTAAAATCATATAAGATGCTGTATTTTCTATATTTATACCTGAAAATCATCAACAAGCTCAGGGAAAAGGTGTTCATACATTTTAAGTTCTTCTATTGTTCTTCCTGGTTCCTGTTGGGGTTTTAGTTTGTTAATATCCGTTTCAATATCATCATTCTGAAATAATAAAAATGTCACCAGTTAAGAAAAAGTTACAGATTATATTTCAGATTAAAGTTTTCCAAATTATTAATTACATGTAAAGAATAATCACTGAATAAAAGTTGTATAAGTTAAAACTTGCTTGTATTTTTGCTTCATTGTTGCATTTATCATTGTTTTGGTTGTTTTATTTTTGTTATAGTTTATTCTAATAGAACACAGTATTTAAGCTCCTCAAGATGGAAAACCTTAGCATCAAGATCCAGACTAAAGTATGCTTTCCCCTATATCCTGAACTGTCATAATTTCATTCATATTTTACAGTAAAACTTAAAACTAAATTGAAAAATATAAATACATGATGGTGGTGGTGGTGATAATCATAACATTTACTAAGCACTGAAAATGTGTGAAGTGCTATGCTAAGGATTTTAAATAATTTAACCTGCATAATAACACTATGAAGTAGATTGCATTGTTACCTCCATTTTATTTTATTTTATTATTATTTTTTTTTTGTTACCTCCATTTTAATTGAAGAGGAAACGGAGGCAGAGAGAGGGTAAGTGGCTTGCTCAAAATTACACAGTACGCAAAGAGAGGAGCCCGGATGATGTAAAACTAATCACTGATTTCAGAGCGTATGCTCATGCTCAATTCTGCCTCAACATAAACTAAGGATTATACCGTCCTCTTGTATTTCTTGGTCAATAAAGTTCCCTTAGAAAAGCTCAGTGTCACCACCCACTTTGTCTTTCGGGGGAAAAAAATAAAAAGTTGAACAAAAAATAAATGTTTATTTAATCATTTCTGAATAAACAGAAATGATTTCTATGCCCTTTTAGGAAAGAAGAGGGTAAATTTAAAGGAGAGGTCTGACCTCAGAAAAACAAGATATGTATCCGGGATGAATTTGATCTGTATCTGTTCAAAGACCCAATGTACACTGTGACAGAAGGACAAGTGTCAGTTTACCTACTACCCAAGCTATTCTCTAGGACCTTCACCAAATGTAGCCTCACACAAATACAAATTCACCATCACCTTCACTGCTAAAGAGAGATGGAAGACCACTTACTTTGTCTGCAATGGGCATTCATTTTAACTTTGCATTTATCTTACTATCAGAGTGAACTTACTTTTAGCCTTAAATTTCTTCTACCAGGCCCCAATTCTTAAAATGCTTTCTATACATGTATACACATGTGCACAGTCTCCATAGACCCTATGTATATATTTCATATTAAGTAATTTAAAAAGAAAAACATACTATGTATTTCTCATATTTTATATTTAGGAACTTAGCTATCACTTGTATAACCAATAAAAAGATTTTCTCCATTGCCATAAATAATAAACACTATCTATATTTAGGGAGTATCATGTTAATTACTGAATCATTATTATATTATTATTAGTACACGAATATGTAATTTTATGTGTCTTCAACTTATGCATTGATGAAACAAAATATAGAATTTCCTTTATTGGCACCTAATAGACAATGCTGTTAAAATAACAAAAAGTTTACAAAAGTATTCTTTCTCTAAACATACTAGAATTCAATATTCAATATTCTGTGAAAATTGAGCCTTACATATTAGCTCTCTACTTTCAAAAGAACAGTCATTGTGGACCAAAAAAACTACACTTTGAGAGGTCAATAGCAGGAAATTCTGTGTTTTGGTTTAGGAAAAAACAAAAATGAAGAGCTACTGACATCCTTAGGGAGGAGAAAAAAACCTGTCTATCACTCCTTAAAGTTCTTCTAAACTAAAGGATGGGGAAAATACACATTGAAGTATATATACTGTATACAAGTATACTGACAAGTCCTGGCTATCTGGAGATGAGTCTTCTAAACCTCCAGCTTTCTATAAATGCTCTAAACTGAAACATCTGGGGTAAAGAGAATGGAGAATGGAATCGCTATGGTGAGGAGAAAAACTGTCCCGATGAGTATAACCATAATGGAACACAAAAAATATTAAACCCAATGCATATCAGGTTCACCTGAGAAGGTAAGAAGTAATGGGATTTAGAATAAAAGGAAAAATTAAGTCTAAATATGTAACTGCCAAAGACAGTGAGAGGCAGACTGTGGTGAAGAAGAAAAATAAGGTAATAGAACTCGGCAGTCTCAAAGAGCCAATAATTGTGTAGCACTTTAAAAAAATAAATAAGTAACATTTTGGCATAGCATGGTGGTTAAGAGAGCTGCCATTCACATCAGACTGTTATATTCTGATATATTCTGTTATATTCTGCCCCCTCTCATAAGCTACATTAATAATCCTTCTGTGCCTCTTTCTTCTGATTATTAGCCCTGTAAAGCAGAGGTAATAATACCACGTACCTTAGAGGACTGGGATGAGGCTTTATAGTCACTATACGTAAAGAGCATAGGTTAGCATAGATGGTAAATTCAAGTGGTAACTAGACTTATCATGGTGAACATTTCATAATGTCAAATCATAATGTTGTAGTATGCCTGAAACTAATAAAATAGTGTATGTCAACTATACTTCAATTTTTAAAAAAAAGAACATGGGTGCCTGGGTGGTTCAGTCTGTTAGGCATCCAACTCTTGATTTCGGCTCAGGTGTGATCGCAGGTTCATGAGTTCAAGGCCCATATCGGGCTCTGTGTAATGGTGCAGAGCCTGTTTGGAATTCTCTCTCTGTCCCTCTCTGCACCTCCCCGACTCATGCTCACTCTCTCTCTCTCTAATAAATAAGTAACAAAAATAAAAAAGAGCATAGACTAGCATAAGATTAGGTGTTCCATAAATTCATTCTATCATTTTTTTCTTATTATTACAACTACTGTGTTAAGGTAAAGTGGGGGAAATCATGGATACTCCAGTGAGTAAGACAGCCAACAACTATATTTTCCAAAGATATGAATGTCACAAAAGAGAAAAAATATGTGGACATGTTTTAAATTAAAGGAGATCTAAGGGACAAGATAATTAAACACAATACCTGATGCTGGCCCCTGTATTAGAGAGAAAAAAAATGTCATAAAGGACATTTATTAGATCAGCTGACAGTCGAATATGGATGGTAGGCAGATGAAAATGTTCTATCACTATAAATTTACGAAGTTGATAACTGCATTGTATTATGTAAAAGAGTATCACTATTCTTAGAAAATACACGGTAACATATTTAGGGGTAAAGGACCATGATACCTAACATATGTAATTTTACTCTATGATTTTTTTATAAAATTTTTAAGTATGTATTCATGCATATATGCTAACAATCTCCAAGCAGCAAAATAGAATCATTTTATAATTGCTATTTCCCCACCCATCTGTCTTTACATCTGTAGTGATCACAACAACAGACATTTTAATGAGAAACCCGAATCATAAAGAATGGATTATACTCAACACACTATGTTTTTAGTAACATGGAAACATACACCACATAAAAGTTTCTATCAAAATATAATACTTTAAATCATAAATTTAGTGTCAGTCTGAAAAATTTTACCATCCTTGAACACTCACTTCCCAAAGAATCCAAGCAGGTGATTTTTAATATACTTCCTATTATCTAAAGAATACCTTACATAACAATCTAAATTCTTACCCCATAGTTCTTTCACTTCCATCAAGTCCAGAACCACAATCACACAGCCCAGATTTTTTGCCTTGCTCATCAGAGTCTGTATGGTTTTTCTTCTTTGTAGCTTCTTGAGGTAAGAATGCAGACCATCATGCTGTCCTGATTGGCTAACTTGACATTTCTGCCAAAGCATGCCTTGGTGATCACGTTTGGTGATAATGAAACTGGTTCTCCATCTACTATGAAGATGGAAATCCCAGGGCACCTGGGTGGCTCAGTTGGTTAAGCATCCAACTTTGGCTCACATCGTGATCCCGCGGTTCGTGGGTTCGAGTCCTGCATCAGGCTCCATGCTGGCAGCCAGAGCCTGGAGCCTGCTTCTGATTCTGTCTCCCTCTCTCTCTACCCTTCTCCCACTCATGCTATGTCTCTCTCAAAAATAAATAAACATTAAAAACAGTGGGAAAAAAAGGCAGAAATCTCCGTCCAGTATCTTGGATTCTATCTCCAGAGAGGGCCAAATACTCAGTGTACCCAATTTTGATGAAACATTTCAAGACAAAAAGGCCCATGCAGGCAAAGGTCAAATGAATCCCTCCCCATCTTCCAAAAAAGCACTAAGTTAAACAGTTGAAAACTAAAAGAGTTAAACAGATACTTTTCCAAAGATAGTAAAATGTCCCCCTCTAACACTAAATAAAGCAAATAGTCTCTACACTTCTAGGAGTGCCATCAAATTCTGAAAACTCCCCTGCATCTCCACTTAATGTCACATGACAATATTTTTTTTAATCTTGTCTCAATTCAATAAATACTTTTGTCCATCTTCTTCTCCAATTAACTGAAACCTAAGAATCATTATGTAAACACTAATTCTTACCAAAGAGCCAGTAGTTATAAATTATTTTTCCTACTATGTTGATTTCCCCAAAAGATTGATGAAAGAGGAGCAGGTTGCCACTTAGAGTCTCAAATTACTCTCCTTCAGACTTAGATTTCCTTAGACTTTGAAACCTAAGCCAGATGGATTACCTGAGGTCATCCTGGCCCAAGAGAGTTATTTTAACACCCTCTTCAGACCAGCGTATTCAGAGCAATATTATTTTCCCTTTCATTACTTCAGTGTCCACCCTCATCACAATAAACAGATGGGCACAAGATGAATTAATCTACCATTAAGCTATACATACTATCTCCCCAGTCTTGGTTTTACACTGTGGATACAATTTAGAAAGTTGACTAAAGACGGAGTCACACTAACCTTAAAATTCTGATCTACATCATCTTCATTTTCAGTTTCATTTTCGGCTTCTAAGTCAAGCTCATCGTTGTCATCACTTTCATCCACTACGTCGTCCACTGTGACACAAAATGTGCTATGAGTAGGTCAGAGGTAAGTATTCTGCAACATGCACATCCGAAGACAGGGTGGCACAGATATACCACATTGGTAATTCAGTCACCAAAGGAAAAGTTAAAGAAATGCCTCATTAAAAATGTCTCTAACGCTATTGAAAAACCTGGCAGATAAAGTGAAAGTGCTTCAAAGTTTGAAAAAGCACTGTAAAAACGTCTGGGAGTTTTTACTGGTATTCTCAGTTTTTAAAAATGAATAATGTCTTCTGTTGCAACAGCCTGAAACATTTTATACCCTGTACATGACAAATTTCAAGAACAGCTTTATGCCTTTAACAACTGACTTCCCATCTGTTTGTTTCAATGGCTACTATGTGTCTTATACAGTGCAATGTGATAGGAATTTTTTTAAATATGTGTAAATATAGACCCTGTCTGCAGGGAGTTCATAAGGTTAAAGAGCAGAAAAGAGTAAACAGATTACTACAATATAAGAGACTTATGTTCATGAAGGCATATATGTAAAAATGCTGTGGTAATACAAGGGATGGAATAACTAACTTCAAATTGCTTGGGGTCAAGGGGCTTTGAGTGATCGCTTCACAAAACAGGTAGTGATTAAGCAGTATCCTGAAGAAAATATGGCAGCTTTCTAGGTGAACATAAGGGTGAGTAAGTGTGGCTTTTAAGAAGATAAAACAAAAATTTGAGATGATATCTTTGGAAAACAGCAACTGTGACTAAACTTGTATGCTTGGGGAAAAGTACTAAGAAAGGCAAATAAGAATGAGAACATGAAGGTTACAGTAGGCCAAGTAGTTTAGATTTTTAACCTTGGGAAGATCAGCAATGAGAATTTTCAAGAGGAAAATGGCTTAATTCATTTGAAATTTTTCAAAAGATCATTTTGGCAGGTGTGAGAGAGGGAGAACATATCTGGAGGGGGACCAATTAACTGGAGACAGTAACTATCTGACCGATAAAGCAGGAATGGAGATAATGAATATATACTAGGAAAAAACTCAAGGAATAGAATGGAAAGGGACATGAGGACCATGGCTATAGGGGAGACAAGGAAAGAAGAGTAGAGTACTCAGGTAAGTAACTGAGTGCTTTAAAACAAAGTAGAGAATATTTTAAAAGGGTTATTTTTCAGGGTGCCAAGGTGGCTCAGTTGGTTCAGCATCCTACTTCAAAATCCTGGTTTGAGGATTAGAGCCCCACACTGGGCTCTGGGCTGACAGCTCAGAGCCTGGAGCCAGCTTTGGATTCTGTGTCTCCCTCTCTCTGCCCCTCCCCGGCTTGTGTATGCATATGCACTCTCAAAAATAAACATCTAAAAAAAGGATATTTTTCTAAACTATTTAACTCTATTGAGGAAGAACTGGCTAATAAAATTGTATATGTTAAAGTGTACAATGTGATGATTTCATACAAATACACAAGGTAAAATGATTACCAAAACAAAGATAACTAATACATCCATCACCTCACATAATTAACATGGTCAAGAGTGTCTGTGTGTGTGTGTGTGGTAAAAATGCTTAAAAACTCCTCTCGTAAATGTCCAAGTATGCAATACTACATGAGTAACTATAGTTACCATGCTATGCATAGATTCTCAGAACTTAATCCTTTTAAACTGAAAATCTATACCCTTTGACCCCATCACCTCATTTACCACTCCCCACACCTGTGGCATCCGACATTCCATCCTCTGTTGATACAAAATCATTTTTTGTGCTGCTGTTTTGTTTTTTTTTAAGATTCCACATATAAGTAATACTATACAGTATTCGTCTTTCCATCTGGTGTATTATTTCACTGGGCATAATGCCCTTCAGATTCATTCATGTTGTAGCAAATGGTTGGATTTCCTTCCTTTATTTTGGCTAAATAATATTCAAATATATATATATATACATATATATGAGAGAAGGAGAGAGAGAGAGAGGAAGGAAGCAAGACAGGAAGGAAAGTAGGTTGATAGATATCACAGTCTTTTATCCCCTTATCTATCAAAAGACACTAAGTTTATTTCTTTTTTTTTTTAATTTTTAATGTTTTATTTATTTCTGAGAGAGAGACAGCATGAGGCAGGGGAGGGTCAGAGAGAGAGGGAGATACAAATCTGAAATAGGCTCCACGTTCTGAGCTAGCTGTCAGCACAGAGCCCGACACAGGGCTCGAACACACGAACGGTGAGATCATGACCTGAGCCGAAGTCGGTCGCTTAACTGACTGAGCCACCCAGGCGCCCCACATTAAGTTTATTTCTAACTCTTGTCTATTGTGAATAATGTTACAAGGAATATGGGTGTACAGATCTCGCTTTAAGATCATTATTTCAATTCCTTTGGATATATACTCAGGAATAGGATTGTTAGATCAAATGGTAGTTCTATTTTTAATTTTTTGAGGAACCTCCATACTGTAGCTGTACCATTTTCACATTCCCACCAACAGTGTTAAAGAGTTCTATTTTCTTCACATCCTTGCAGATATTCCCTATGTCTTGTCTTTTCGATAATAGCCATTATAACAGGTGTGAGGTGATATCAGTAAGTGGTTTTGATTTATTACCCTGATGATTACTGACATTGAGCACTTTTTCATAAACTATCTGCCATTTGTATGTCTTCTTTGGGAAAATGTTTATTTAGGTCCTTTGCCCAATTTTTAGTTGGATTACTTGCTTTTGTACTCTTCAGCTATGAGAGTTCTTTATATATTTTTAGACAGTAGCTCATTCTCAGATATATGTTTTGCAAGTATCTTCTCCCATTCTGTAGGGCAATAAATTGAAATTGAAACTGAAATAAAACAGAATCTTTTTAGTTTGTCAAAATCCCACTTGTTTCTTTAGCTTCTGTTGCCTGTGCTTTTGGTGTCTTACCCAAGAAATCACTACCAAGACCAATGTCAAAGATCTTTTTCCCTAAGTTTTCTTCTAGGAGTTTCACAGTTTCAGGTCTTGTAATTAAGTCTTTGATCCATTTCAAGATAATCTTTTATGGGTGGTATAAGATAGGATACAATTTTATTCCTTTGCATGTGGACATCCAGCTTTCTCAATACAATTTATTGAAAACAATGTCCTTCCTCCACTGTGTATTCTTAGTGCCCTTAACAAAAATTAATTGACCCCATATGTGCAGGTTTAGTCTGGGCTCTCTATTCTGTTACACTAATTTATGCTATATTTGAGTACCATCCTGTTTTGATTACTATAGCTTTGTAATAGTTCGAAATCCAGAACTAATGCCTCTCTAGCTGTTCTTCTTTCTCAGGATTGCTTCCACTACCGGGGGTCTTTTCTAAGTTCCATAAAATTTTAGAAAAGTTTTTTGTGTTTCTGTGAAGAATGCCATTGCAATTTTCATAGAGACTGCATTAAATCTGTAGATCACTTTGGGTAGTACAGGCCTTTTCACAATATTAATTCTTCCAATCCAAGAACACAGGATATCTTTCTATTTATTTGTATCTTCTTCAATCTCTTTCATCAATGTCTTATAGTTTTCAGCGTACAAATCATTCAACTCCTTGGTAAATTTTTTCCTATTTTGTTTTCAATGCTATTATAAATAAAACTTCTATCTTCTCTTTCAGATAGTTTATTAAGTGTATAAAAATGCAACTGATTTTTTGTATATTTGATTTTATATCCTGCAAATTTACTGAATTCATTTATTCTCTGTTTCCTCATCCATAAAATGAAGACACCCAGAGTGTTGCTGGGAGCATTACACAGGCTAATATATAATGTGCCAGGCAAGAAGTATGTGCTCTGAAAATGTGTGTTATTACTGTTGCCTGAGGAACTATGGTACTGTCCTAGGTCACTCTGTAACAGCAGCTCAATTCATCCTAATTAATACAGTCATCAAATTGCCTTAAGATCGTTTGGAAATAGCAAAAATTAAATATTCATATTATATATATATACATAATATATATGTATATATATATGTACATAGTAACGTGGGTCAATGTATTCCAATGTACTAAGAGCAGTTGGTCACGGATAAACAAGGGAAGAACTGACATTTAGAGAATGAACTATAAGACAGAAAGAAAAAGACAGAATTCAGCAAAGTCTATGGCAAACAAGAAAGATGACTACTTGGATAAGGAGAAGGGAAATCACGGTTCAGTATCAGAGAGAAAATGTTTTTAATTTTTAACCAGACTTCTCAAATATTTTCCTTTACATGGTATCTCCCTTTGGTTTTCTGTTCCAAATGTGAAATGTCATATAGCTTTGGGTGTGTGAGGCCTTCTTTTCTATTCTAATGAATAATATCAATTATTAAAATTATATAATTAAAATCAGGGAATATAGATCCTTGTTACTGATCTTCAAAATGTCCTTAGCTCATTTATACTAAATGAAATTTAAAATACTCATTTAAACTAAAATACAGGGAAAAACTCAAATGCCTATCAATAGGAAACTAGTTAGATAAATTATATTATATCTATATGATATAACAATTAAAAGGAATGAGTCAGTACTTTCTGTAAGGTTTTGGAACGTATCTTCCAAGGAGTTTATTTTGCTTTTGCTATTGCTCCTTGAATGTGATCCACTTTCCCTCTGTTTTCTAAATGGTTTTGTTCCTGTAACTGCATACATAACACACAGAGAAAGGCTATTGAATTTTATATGTATCTTATAAACAGTACTTCAACAACTTTTATCTGGTCTAAGACACATCTTCTTAACTGACTTGCTGGGATTTTCTATATAAACAAAAATATCCTCCACAGATACTGATAATCATTGAAAGAGTAGGATAAAGTAAAGACCCTTCTTTTCCCGGGCTTATGGATCTGCCTAGAGCTTTCAAAATGATGTTAATGAGCAATGGTTGAGTAAAGCATTCTCTAATACTTCATTACTGTGTGTGATGATGGCTATTGATCTGAGTTGGATAATATCCAGCTTGTCTGGGAAATATTCCTGGATTCCTTAAGAAATTTTATCTGGAACTAAGAATGATTTTTATTAAATCTCTTCATGGCATTTAGCAAGGTACTCACTGGTTTCCTTCCTCTGACCTTTTATTAAATTCTAGTAATTAATTAAAATCTTAATATTATGATGAGCTTACTTTTTAAAAAATAATCCTTAATTGTCATGAAAAATACAGCTCAATTCAATTTGCTAATATTTTAGGAATTTTATATTTTCTTGAGTGACAATTATCTCCAGTTTCAGGTTATTCCTACCAGGTTTGATTTCAGCACAAAGCTGCTTCTAAATTTTTCCTTTATTTCTATGCTCTGGAAAACAAAGCATAAGAAAATTTCTTGAAAATTAAGATCAAGTCATCAGCATCTGGGGTCTTCACTGAAGGCAACCTCACCTGCAGATTTTCTACTACTTAAGTCGATTTAAGTTCCTCATTATTTGTCTAAAATATTGTCCATTTCAATCATATTTTCAAATGTATTAACAGTAGTTATCTTCTGAATCCACGTAGATTGGTTGAAATCCCTCAATTTATTTTGCAAGAAAAAATAACACTGTTTCTATGAACTTCTCCTCTTTAGTCAATGCTGACAGTTTTATCTATCTGTGCTCTAGTATTTATGGCACACTTGTGATTATCTAACTTGTACAAAATAATCCCTGCTGTCTTATTTTAAACATTTGTTCTGTATGATACTGACTCTTTGGAGATGGGACTAACAGCTATACATCTGCCAATCTATTTACTTTCAAGCTCTCCATCTTGAGGTTTTAAGAGTCTCTAGTATAAATCAGCTACTTAGACTTTGGTTCTTAACCCAATCTGAGATTCTTCTCCTTTTAGTTAGACTATTTTATCCATTTAGATATCTTATTTCTGAAACTGATTTGCTTGTTTTCACTTTGTATTTAGCACTCTTAAGATTTCTGTGCATCTCTGAAATTTCCTTGGTTTTCAGAACAATAATAGACCTCTTCAAGAATTTTTCCCAAGGAAAAGAAGTACATAATTTTATATAGAATGTCAAAGTGTTCACAGTCTCTAAGTCCATCCATGGTTCAGTAGATCCCACACTAAGGATCCCTGTTTCAGATGTTAATTTTACATTTGAAAGCCCATATTTCTATTTCTATAATTATTTTAGAAATGCAAGAATAGTGTAATATTCCTAAGAATAGGAACTTCACCAATATAAATAATACAAATTATATATAAATATTATAAATTTATTTTATTTGTGTAAAAGACCCAGTTTGCTATAACTGAGGATTATGTATCTTTGGCCAAGAGTTTGTGGGTGTATTTCAAAAGAATATCACAATTATTTAGTGTTACATAATTAATAATTTGTAATGTTTAATACAATTATTCTGCTACCATGTTATCTCAATTCATCACTGGCTGAGCTTGGGTGATATTTCATGCAATTATTTCAGAAAGGGTACCTGGATAATCTACTTCCATACCACTATATACCTACAAATAAGTCACCTTCACATATGGAAGGCAACTTAATAAGTGTTCAAAAACTTGAATCATGACTCTTTCCTTCAAATCTCTGTAGATGCTGCTTCACTATCTCTTGGTATTTAATGTTCTAGAGACTAAGTCTTGGGGTCAGTTCAATTCCCTCATCAACAAATGTTACATGCACACCATCTGTGTCTAATAGGTGCTGAGGATAAAATGAAGGGAAAAAACAACCATCCTATCCTCACAGAACTTATATTCTACCTGAAGAAGGTAAAAAATAATGAAAAACTTGGGCTGCTGGATGGCTCAGTCAGTTCAGCATCCAACTCTGGCTCTGGTCATGATCTCGTGGTTCGTGAGTTTGAGCCCCACATCGGGCTCTTTGCTGACAGCTCGGAGCCTGGAGCCTGAAGCCTGCTTTGGATTCTGTGTCTCCCTCTCTCTCTGCCCCTCCCTAACTCGTGCTCAGTCTCTCTCTCTCTAAGAGTAAACATTAAAAAATAATAATAATGAACACTGTGAGAAACATAATTAAGCCTGATATGTGAAAAAAAATAATGGTAAACAGAAAGAAGGTATTTTCCTTGTGTCTGAACTGTTGCTGTTAAAACCCTCCTCTTACATCTTAATTACGAAGGCTTGTTAGTCAATGTAAATCTTCATTTCTACTTTAGTGATCCATTAGTCTAAGATGAAACAGGAGCCCTCAGAAAAGTATTATCTCTGGTCATTTTTTTCCCCATGTTTGCTGAATTCACTGCACTAGAAGTCAGCTTTCTTGACCTATGTGATTATTCTGGACATTGAATAAAGAACACTATGGGGTATATCCTATATCCTATCCCCCTCCAAGTATTAACACCTACTACATCAATAGAAGTCTCCCCTGCTTTCTACCAGTTACAACCTCCACTTCAACACCCATAATTCTACATTGAGATATAGGACAGAAAGGCACTCTAACTGCTCCTTTACTGTCCCCTCCAAATAGGTGTTATTGGCACCTCAACCTGGAGTCTGAGATATTGCATTTACAGAAGGTTGAATGGAGAGTGGATGCTCTTCTTTCATATATTCATACCGTCACCATGTTTGTTGCATGTTCTATATTTAATTTGGGGTTGTTGGGTTTTTTTTTCCAATTGCAATGTTGAGATTTTATTTTATTTTTTTTAATTTTTAATTTTTTTTTTTTTTTTTTTTTACAAATAGTTTATTGTCACGTCGGTTTCCATATAACACCCAGTGCTCATCCCCACAAGTGCCCTCCTCCATGCATACTTCTCAAAACTAGAACAAACTATCCTCAAATTTGTATGGAACCACAACAGACCCCAAATAGCCAAAGTAATACTAAAGAATAAAACCAAAACGGGAGGTATCACCATCCCAGACTTTAGCCTCTACTACAAATGGAACAGAACTGAGAACTCAGAAGTGGACCCAAAAGCGTAGAGCCAACTAATCTTTGACAATGCAGGAAAGAGTATCCATAGGAAAAAAGACAGCCTCGTTAACAGATGGTGCTGGGAGAACTGGACAGCAACATCCAGAAGAATGAAACTAGATCATTTTCTCACACCATACACAAAAATAAACTCAAAATGGATCAAGGACCTGAACGTGAGACAGGAAACCATCAAAATCCTGGAGGAGAAAGCAGGAAACAACCTCCTTGACCTCCACCGCAGCAATTTCTTACTTGACACATCCCCAAAAGCAAAAGAATCAAGAGCAAAAATAAACTGTTGGGACCTCATCAAGATTAAAAGCTTCTGCACCGCAAAGGAAACAATCCATAAAACTAATAGGGGTTGCTGGGTTTTTTGTTGTTTTTCGTTCTGTTTTGTTTTAAGTAGGCTTCACACCCAGTGCAGATCCCAATGTGGGGACTGAACTCATGAGCCTAAGATCAAGACCTGAGCTGAGATCAAGAGTCAGACACTTAACCAACTGAGCCACCCAGGCTCTCCTGCATGTTCTGTTTCATGAGAATGCTTCTTTTACTTGTTTACACTTTTGGTACAAATCTTACCCTATTTTTAAAATCTGTAGTAATTTAAAATGCAAAGGGAAAGAGAAATTAGATCACTGTTTTCACTTCCCTATCTTATTTAAGTCCCTGACTTCGCTGTAGATTTTTAAACCTTTTATTTTTCTTTTCATTTTTTTAATGTTTTATTTATTTTTGAGAGAGAGATAGAGACAGTCTGAGCAGAGGAGGGTCAGAAAGAGAGGGAGACACAGAATCCAAAGACAGGCTCCAAGCTCTGAGCTAGCTGTCAGCACAGAGCCCGATGCGGGGCTCAAAGCCACAAACCGTGAGATCATGACGTGAGCTGAATTTGGACGCTTAACCGATTGAGCCACCCAGGGTCCCCAATTTTTAGACCTTCTCACGCTGTCTCTCTCTCTCAGAAATAAATAAAACATTTTAAAAAAAGAAACAAATAAACCTTTTAAAGGAAGTTTCTGAGTAATCCATTTTGATATTTTGTGTGGACTAAACTTGTACTTTAATAATAAAACATTTCTTAAATAATATCATAATAGCATACTCTGTGGCATATACCACTAATAAATCTATATCTAGGATAATAAAACTAAATATAGTTACCTGGAAATTCTCTTAAATCACTTATATCAAGTAATTGCTTTAAAAATTTTTTTTAATGTTTTATTTATTTCTGAGAGAGAGAGAGAGAGAGACAGCGTGAGCAGGGGAGGGTCAGACAGAGAGGGAGACACAGACTCTGAAACAGGCTCCAGGCTGTGAACTAGCTGTCAGCACAGAGCCCGACGTGGGGCTCGAACCCACAAACCGTGAGATGATGACGTGAGCTGAAGTTGGACACTTAACCGACTGAGCCAACCAGGCTCCCCTAGTAATTGCTTTTAAATGGAAAAAATCTTCCATTTGTTTTTGGAAAAAAGTAACTGACAGGAAAATACTTTAGAAATTCTATTAATAGTCTACCTTACATTCTCTTTTCCACTTTGCTAGATCTTACCCCCACCCCTCAAAAAATCTACTTTTTCCCCACATTAAGAAATTTAAACTCTTACTTCTTTTACCATGTTCCCAGTATTATACCAAAAATGGCAAACAGCCAGGTTCTGATGATTTCATTATTTTCATTCAAGTCAGTCATGTGCAAGTTTCGTTTAGCATAAACTATAACATTT
The DNA here is from genome assembly GCF_003009895.1 of Hyaena hyaena. Taxonomy (NCBI): domain Eukaryota; kingdom Metazoa; phylum Chordata; class Mammalia; order Carnivora; family Hyaenidae; genus Hyaena; species Hyaena hyaena. The sequence goes on along the minus strand of NW_024081474.1, from coordinate 650,955 downwards.
TTGGTGACTAGGTATTCTTAACTTTAAAAGAATGAAAGTTCATCAAAAAGTTATAAACGGAAGCCCAAATATAATTACCTAAACATTTAATGTACATTCTTATGTTCTGAAAATTCTTTTTAACTGTGAAATAATGTTCCTATATGTAATGCATACATTTTTTGAGATTCAAATTTACATAAATGTAACATTCCACACTACTTCCCCTAATTATCAGACCTCAGTTTCTTATATTTAAATAAATATTTAACTAAAACATAATGTGAAAGTTCACTGTGTGCATGGAGGCCTTCTTTTGCTGAGTACTTGGAAACAAGAAATAAAAAGTCAACAGTCACACAATTCCAAGAGACACTGAAGCCAGCAGTAAATACATGGTCTTACCTTCAGGGGGTAAACTGTACAGCTGGGCCACAGGCCCAGTCACAGGAATAACGGGCAGCTGGAAATGGAAAGAACTTTTAATCGTTGGAAGTGGCAGGCGATTTTTAGGAAAACACTTCCTCATTATTAGACTGGAGGTGTTGACAAGAGGATCAAGGGTCCTAACTGCCAAACATTCCTGTTTTTTAAGAGAAGGAAAAAAGGGGAAAAAAAGGAAAAGAAAGAAGGTAATAAGCCTTTGGTGAATAACTGAATCAATTTTATATTCCTTCATAAAGTAATACATCAATAAGTTTCAAGGTACAAATACCAAGAAAACCAGTATTTTAATATGATTCTAAAATAGCTTTGGCTATTCAGAAGGGTCTCTTCATAGGTAAGTGGCAAATTTAGTTAATACATCTCTTAAAATATTTTTACTAAGCAAAAATCAGTACCATCTTTGGCACCAAAATCGTCGAAGCATATTAGTCCCCCCCATACCCCCAGTTTCAGTCGCCTAAGGTCAACTGTGGTCCAGAGCAGATGATCTTCCTTCCGACCTAAGGTCAACTGTCAGAAGGTCAATACTAGCCCTATTGCTGCAATACGACATACTAACCTCACCCCCCTCCGTTCATCTCATCACACAGGCATTTTATCATCTCTTGTCATCATAAGACAGATGAGTAAAGTACAATAAGATATTTTGAGAGAGAGGGACCACATTTACTTTTATTACAGTATATTGTTGTAGGTGTTCTATTTTATTACTAGTTGTTAATCTTGTATGGGGCCTAAGTAGTAAACTTTATGATAGGTATGTACGGTATAGGAAAAAACACATTGTATGTAGAAGGTTGAGTACTGTCCCAGGTTTCAGGCACCTAAACCAGGGGAATCTTGGAATGTATACCCCACAGGTAAGGGGGGCTATTATGCTAAGTAATATCTATGAGTGACCTATGAGGCATTACTTAGCAAGCCTAGGACACAAAATAAAAATTCTTTTTAATGTACGGAAAAAAGAAAAAAAAGCATTTGGTAAAAACCACAGTGAGTAAGAAATGTGTAAGAAATAAAAAAGAATGTGAGCATTAGCTAAGCCTTCCTCAGAACTGTATTGGTTATCACACAATAGCACCTCCAATAAGTTGGCTCTTCAACTCGTTAAAAAAAAAAGTAGCCTGAACACCACATTTTAAGTTTCAAGAGTTTAATTGGCGGCTCTGTTATCTAACCTTGAGAAGGGCTAATAAATAGGTGAATATGGAATTTGAATCTATAACATATAACACTATTATTATTATTATTATTACTGACAGCTGGTATTTACATAGTACTTTGATACAAATTTTCACATCTGATCTGTCAGAACAGTTGAGAGATTAAGACTCAGAAATGTTAAGTGACATAAACAAAGCCACCCCACTCTTCCTAATACACCGATTATCCATCACTGTCTATATTAGGAATAGTAAAAACAAGTACATATGTTTGATCTAGAAAAGAAAAGCTTAGGATAAACATAAATTCTGTGTTCAGACATCTTAACTACTGCCAAGTGGAAAGAGACGTGTGTAAGACCAACAGGGCACAACCAAGATAACTGGCTGCGACTTTCAAAAAGGCAGATTTCTTTCTAATAATTATAGCCTTCTAAAAACAAAGGAGTTGCACTGTAACATCCCCATTGCCCAGGGCTGACAGTCCTCTCGCTAAGGATTTTGTCAAGAAGGTTTATGGTTAAGATGGCAGCCAGGACTAGGATTCCTAACTCAAAGGTTCACTCCTGTAGCTTCTCTATCCAGAAGGAAGACACTGACAACACTGCCAGACAACAGAACTGGCGCACCAGCTATAAAGGATCCACAAATACCTTATGAGGGGAACATGCAAAACTGAGTACAGTCAACTGCACATCTTAGAAAACATGGATATATGGATTCCCTTCCTGCCCAGTGGATGGATCTAGACATCGTCCTTTTACCTATAGGGAAAGAATTCTCATATCGCGGAGATATGCACCGGGTATTTTCTCCAACTCAATGTGAGGTCACGGGAGAAATGATTGTGACTTTTGGTTTTCAAATATTTTCTTGAACATATTTATCATACTTTTTGAGTATTTATTAGAAATACTAAGTTTTCTTAAGAACCAAATATTAACACATAACCAGAGTAATAGGAAGAAAACAAAAAACTCACTTGTGAAGTGTTATAGAGAATTTTCATCCCATTGGCATCTATAAATGCTTTTCTTCCCAACTTGATGTTTGTAACACTTTTTAAGCTCTGTAAAATTCCTTTCCGAATGAGCATGTTTCTATGCCGGTTATCATGGCGGTGCCAATCTACATAAATTGTTAAAAGGACTTGGACATATCCTCTGTCTACAGCTCTCCTGGCGTTTGTTTCTTTAACAAAAGAAAATTGAAAAAGAATATTTTTTAAATGACAAGAGAAAGTAGTTGAATAAATCAAATTAAAAATATCATTATAATATTGTAATGAGTTCTTACAATTTTTCCAAAAATATATATAGCAGCGACACATTTAAATATTTTTATCTAACAAAATAGAAGTTCCAGATGCCAAACTACAACATTTCCAGAAACCTGCCCATATATTGTTTTATGGTTAATAAATACCAAAATATCTTTAATACAGTTAGGGCTATATCTTTTTAAATGTTAATACCAAAGTTTCATGTTGTTTAAAACTTATACCAACTTTGATTACACTAAATAGGATATATAAGCCTTTACCTTGCTAGCTGTGAATATGATTTTGCTAAAAGACATTATCATTATGGTAATTTCTATCATAAACCTTGTGTTTCCACTGAAATTAACTCCATTGGACTGTAGCTTCAATTAATACTATAATACAGTATTACAAACTGTAAGTGTTTCCACTGAAATCAACTGCTTTTTTTTTTTCTAAAATTTTTTTAATGTTTTTATTTATTTCTAAGAGAGACAGACAGACAGACAGACAGTGTGAGCAGGCGAGGGTCAGAGAAAGAGGGATACACAGAATCTGAAACAGGCTTCAGGCTCTGAGCTAGTTGTCAGCACAGAGCCCGAGGCAGGGCTCGAACTCATGAACCGTGAGATCATGACCTGAGCCAAAGCCGGACGCTAAGCCAACTGAGCCACCTAGGCACCCTTGAAATCAACTGCTTTAATTACCCCCACAACTACATAAATATCCATGCAATAACAATGCTGAGTTAAAAATACTTATACAACTTTGGAGCACTTGGGTGGCTCAATGAGTTAAGCCTCAGACTCAACTACAGCTCAAATCATGATCTCGCAGTTCATGAGTTCGAGCCTCACATCAGGCTATTAGCACAGAGCCTGGTTGGGATTCTGTCTCCCTCTCTCCCTGCCCTTCCCCTGCTTGCTCTCTATTTCTCTCTTAAATAAAAAATAATAATTAAAAAAAACATGTATACAACTTTTAATAAATGAAATGTAAGGAGTACTTCACCTCTTTTGATCATTAATTGTTTAATGTAATAAAAACTACATTAAAGAACTTTTTTGTAAATGGTCAATTTTACTGGGGTAGAATTTACAGAAATCCACAAGTTTCATCTACTTTATTATTTTTAAAGTGTTAATATTTTAGATTATTAACCAGAAGGGTACATTTCACTAGAATAGCTGTAGGGGAATCCTATCATACCAACATCCTGAGCCACCCAACACCACGTAGGTAGGGCATTGATAGGAGCACAAAATAATGTAGAATACCAACCCATCTGAGCTTCTTTAATTACAAAGAAATTCTAATCTCTTCCTAACCTAAGTTTACCCCCTGCTACATGGCATAGGCACTAAGATAATGTAACAGTAATGTTCTGCTGCTTTTAGTTACCTGAAAGAATTACTACAGCTTCCAAATGTGCTAATACGTACCTAAAACATAAAGATACGGAGATCAACAAACATTAATGCCCTACCAGAAGGCACTGGAGAGCTGGAAGAAATTCACGTCGGGAGTGAAGCTTTCTTGTGTAAAAGTTTTAAAAACCTCTTGTCTTGAAGAGCTTTTGACCAAAGCTGTGGCTATTTTCAAAATTGGTTCAATGGTTTTGACTAACAGGAGTTTCATGTATTTTAAGGGAATACATACTTTGTTTACACCACCTGGAATATATAAGCCTTTCCTTTCAGTTACTATCGGAGTATGATTTTTCTTAAAAGACATTATGATCACTATAACACCTATTACAAAATGTGGTTTTCACTGGAATTCCCAATAGGCTAAACAGCATTTATATGAAATATTTAAATTCTTTATTAAGGATCAAATAAGAAACTTGCCCATAACTCAAACACAGGTGCTGAGTGAAGAGAAGCAAACAGAGCTGTCTGCACTCTGCAACGGAGCACAACTAAGAAGTTTAGTAAAGGGGTTTTTATAATGGGTTCAGGATTCCTAACTCACAATCAGCCTGTGTCTCTTCTTCCCTCTCTGGTTGAGAGAAATTCAGGTTTCCCTTTCAACTGCAGCATCTCATCTACACTCTAGCAACAGCACCCGAGTACTTGTCAGTCTGCACTGAGCATGAATATGCGTTCTTTGCTTTACACTCACTCAGGCTTATTATAGTAGTCTCATTTACCCTTTTAAAGTAAATTATTACCCCCTCCAAACAAGCAGTCAAAAAAAAAAAAATCAATGGATAAGAATGTTCCATAATGTCACAGTGCATTTAATAATCTGCAGTGTGCTACTTAACATTATCTTGCATTACTAAATTTTTATCCTATCTAGTGCCATGTGCCATATGCAAATAGATAGCAACTATACTCATCCTACTTGTGAGTAATATTTTTACCTGGTGGGGTAAAAATGATATGTTTGCCTCCATACTCCTTTGAAGGAAGAGAGAGTAAAAGGAAGAATACTTCTTAAAATGGAAGATACTAGATTTCAGTCATCTTAGATTAACTGATTCTACAAATAGTTGGAACTTATGAGGGCTTTAGTGTTTACTGACTTAGAATTAGTGATTTTGTCATCCATGATACTGAAAATTAGTAAGCTTCAGTTTTAACAGCTATTTTAATCTATTCTAAGTCAAAAATATGTCTATATTAATTTAAAAATTAGTCTGTAAATAACAATTTGAACCACAAAGTAAGGGCACAACAAAGCAAAGCTACAACTACCTTTGAAAATTAATCCCAAGTATTCTAATCTTGGTCTAAAGTTTATCACATCAAATATGAAAATAAAACTACACAGCTAATCTAATTGAGTACTACACATTTCACTTCAAAGACAAAACAGTTAACTGAATTTTGTATTCTCTGGTATATAATACTAACACCTAAGGTGATTTTTTAAATAAATCATTACTTTACCAAATATCAGATTTTCAACCAATTAATCATTTGCTACTGTTCAAATGAACAATTCTGGTCATTCAAATTTAAGGGCAAGCTAGTCTTACCCTTGATTACACAGTTTTGGGGGAAAATAACATAGAAAGCCATCAATACTTATTCTTAGGACTAAATGTTACTATGGTCAAAATGTTTATTTAATCAAGCTGATGAGAGTGGAAGCACTAACAAAAATTACTATTTAAAACAGATACTGAGTATATGGGAGAGAGAAAACATACAATGTAGATAAATTACTTTCCAAAGGAATATCATGAGACACATCTACTTCAAATGCTTCCATTTTGAAAATCAGAAAACAGCTGCTTTAGTTTGTAAATGAATTCAGTAAACTGTAAATTTACATTAAATCATTTTTCAGTAACATAAATTTGAATTTGATAGAAATAAAATTTCTAATAAGAGGTTTCCATATGAAAATTGTGTGTTTGATATAGAGACAGTAGTTGTTAAAAATATTTTCATAGTAAATATTCTCAGTACCATGTTACCTTTGCCTTTTAAAAGATGATACTTAGGTAATATTTACATATTACTTTCCTCTATTAATAAGAGGACTTTACATTTATATAATGAACTTATAAAAAGGAATTCTGTGTATTTAAAAAAATTCCATAAATATACTGAACTATAGTTCAATAAACATAAACAACATTAGCTAGGACACATATCAATCAACCATATGAAAAGATAAAAACAACTTTGACATTTAATTATCACAAACTAGCTTTATAACTACAGACTAAATCTACATTTCCAGTTTAACATAGGAGAATATTTGGAAAAATAGTATCTAGTATTTCTAGTATTTAAAAACTTACTTGATTTTAGCAATGCAGCAAGAGTGTCTAAAGCAACCCTGTCAACGTGAGAAAACACAAACAACAACAAAACTAGTAAAATTAATCTACAATAGTAAATTCAGACAATCTTTTCAGATAAGTAATTATTACCTATTCCAAAAGTCATTCCTGTTAGAGTCAATTACATATGGTGTTTCTCTGTATGGATCTCTTCCTTCAGGTTAAAATCAGGTAGGAGGAAGATTGAAATATTAACAGGCAAACACCAAAAAAAATTTTTAAGGAAGAAAATTAACAATATTTAAGTCTTTACATCAGAGATTAGATGAACAGAATCAATTTCTGTGCTTGTATCTGACACTGACAGAGTTCACAAAATAACAACATTAAGAATCAGAGGCCCTGATTCACAAAAATTTAAAACAAGTGTTAACACAAATAAAATTCATAACTACAAAATTCTACAGATGTTCATAGTTATCTGACTTTAAATTATTTTTGCTCCATCAAGCAATAATCCTAATATTTCAGGTGATAACAAATGTAAAATATTTTTAGAACTAGGAGGTTTGGGGAGAAGTATGAGCCCTTAACATTTTTCAGTTATAAGGCAGCAAAGAAAATAATGAACCTACTTTATATCTCAAAAACTCTTACTGCCCATTAAAGGACGAAGGAATTGCCCCCCAAAAGTTACAAGTACTTCTGTTTTCTTTTAACATAAATACTCAAATACCCACAGTAAAATCAACTGGCATTAATCAGTTTTAAAAACACACAGAACATCACTGTGGAAAACCCTATGCCGCAAATATTTTTTTAAATAAGTTACTGAAAAATTGACACTTAACTGCAGTAACTTTAAAAATATAAGGCTACATACTATATACAGTACCTCTTGTTAAGAGTTCAACAACTATAATTTGCATAAAAATATGCACTTTGTCAAACTTAAGCATGTCATTCATCATCAAGCATTTGTTGAATGCCTACTAGACACCCACAGTAGCAGCTTCTTCATTGGTATAAAATCAGCAAACTTATCTCTTCCACAGTTTTACAGTCTAGATAATGTGATAAAATGTACACACCTGTGAAAAGAATGACTCAAGAAATTAAAACCAAAATAAAGCAATAAAGTGAATGCTGCACACATTAGTGTAAAGAAAACAGAATGACCACAGAGTATTTGTTTAAAGGTAAAGAACAGAGGTGAGTGGGAGACTGGAGATGGATACTGGTTCACAGTAAAGTGCACAACAATGATCTAGGACTAGGCACAAAGTACTCATTTATAATAAACACTCATTAATGCTACCCTCCAGAGCAAGTTGTTAACAGCTACACTTTGGTTTACTGATGCAAATAAAGCAATCATCTAAATCTTTATTTAAGATAACATTTCTAAAAAGGAAAACAAAAGTATATGCTTTAAAAACATTACAAATTCATACTTGTTACTTTCTCAAAACAATGTGAACTTATCATAATGGTGAGTTAAAATTAAATGAAAACTATAAAATTACATACCGAATTTTCATAGTACTAAATCATCAGTAAGAAACTTTCCATAAATTTATAATTACACATAAAGTGTATATAAGACTGTAAAACAGGAATAAGGATGGCTTTGAAACTGGTCAAAATTAAACATAGATCTAAAGAGACCCTCCAAGGGACATGACAATACAAAGTATAAAACTGAAGACTGATAAATGCCAGAAATTGTTTTTTTTTAATGCCAGAAATTGTTATAGGTGCCTCATATATGTGTCTTTCTAGTTAATTCTTAAAATAATCTTGGTCCATAGAACTGGCACATTTTATGGATAAAGAAACCAAAGATTTCAGAATATAATGTGCCTAGGGTCCCATAAAAACTAGGTGCTATGAAAAATGAGTAATATAAGCCTCTTGTTAACAAAGAAAATTATGAAATCTGAAATATTGGTTTCCTGCAAAAGAGATGTTGAAATCCTAACCCCCAGTACCTCAGAATGTGACCTTATTTGGAAACATCATCACTGTTGCTGTAATTAGTTTAAAAGAAGTCATGAGGAGACTCTCTGAAGACAGACACACAAGAAGAGAACCCCACGTGAGGACAGAGGTCGAGATCGCAATGCTGCAGCTATAAGCTAAGAAACACCAAAGGCTGCCAGCAAACCACCAGCTAAAAAAAAGAAGAGAGGAAGGATTCCCCCATAAAGGTTTCAGAGGGAGCACTGGCCCAGCCAAAAGGGTGATTGTGGACTTCCAGCCTCCAGAACTAGGAGACAATAAATTTCTGTCATTTTAAGTCACAAAATTTGCTCTAGGAACTTTGTTACAACAGCTCTAGGAAAGAAATATGATCACTTAGCTGCAATCACTTGCAATGAAATGAAACGATTTTCCCATCTACAGTTCAGTCTTTATTAAAAATATAAAAATCTTAGAGTACTTTTAGAGAAAGTCTTTCTTTCTTTGAACCAAATAAAAGTGCCTCTGACAGTTTCTAATCCTTAAACTACATGGTTTTTGGGTTCATTCTTATTCTTCAATACCGGCAAAACTGGGGTATGAACCCAGTTCTTTCTGATGCCAAAGACCATTGTACTTGTTCCATAGTTGCACTGGACCAAAAGAAATTATGAAGTTTGGTGTAAAATCATCTTGATATTTTCACCAAAATGTTACTTAAAAGGTATTTTTAAAAACTTCAGGACAAAAAATTTCTGAAATTCTCTGACACATATAAGCCAGTACATATTTATAATATAAAGTTACAAAAGAATTTTGGAATAACAGATTTCCTGAAATGCACAGTTTGTATTGTGCTAATTGATAAGAATTTTCCAGTTTCACTATTTTATACTTCCTCGTATTTTTCCAATCTACCTATGTCCCACACAGAATAATACAACCAACAATGAACGGCTTACAAAGCAGACTATGGCTTATTCCTTTAGAGCAGTAAAGGAAGAAAAGCTTTAGCTCTAGGTACTCATGAAGTCACATTTCCTTTAAATTGGGAGTCAATCCTTATGGGGATGTTCAAGAACCCACTGCTTCCTAAGCTGTTTCCTTCTGGATTAACAGTGTTTATATCTATAAACCTAAAATTGGAAAGGGAAGTAAATCCTCAAGGGCAGCACCACCATTCAAACATAAATTATATCCCTAATCTTATTTCTCAAACACGGAGCATTATTTCAGAGGAGGAACAGCAAGACAAACGTTCTAGATGTCAAGAATTTTTAATTAAGGGGGAGACCCTAAGATTATTAAAAATGATAAAGAGATCGAGATGCAAATGTTTGGTCGATGAATGGTTTATTTTTTTAAAGTAAAAATAAAGTAAAAAATTTGTTTTTCTTTTTAAAATATGAATACAGTAAGGAATAAAGGGATAATTTAGATAGCTCTATTCCTTGCCTAGAAGTTTATAGCCAGTATTTCTACATAATTTTAGATATATTCCCATATTGTATATTATAATGATATTTGTGAAATGTTCTATTTCTCCTAGGAAGATTTTATATTAGATATGACAACTGGTTAGAATAGACTAATGTGACCTTAAGAATGAATTCAAACTTATTAGATAAAAGATATATTAAAAAGTACTTTACAGGACAAGGGGAGAAATGGTACATAAATTAAAAAATAAAGAATATACTTTTAGTTCTAACTAAAATTCATTCACACCCTCATGACTACATTACTTACCTAAACTAGTTACACTGCACTCATAGGCACTGTGATAATTATAAAGTCATCTCATTAAATTAAAGTCATCTCACTAAACCCCACTAGAAACCAAACTTCTAGTGTAGGAGCCAATATTTCCATTTACAGACGAAGCCAGGGCTTAAGTAAGGTAACCTACTTCATACTCTAGAGCCAGTCAGTGACAGAGCTAACATGCAAACCCAGTTCGGCCTGCCTTTGGAGCCTACTCACTACACTACACAAATTCTACAAGCTGGTTTTACTAATTGTGATACAACCATTTTCTTTGCTTTGTTACATTTCATCAGATGCTCTACAACTGTGTATGATCTCTGCATAAGTAAATATGCTAAGAGATTCCACCAAACAATATTTAATGAATAATTACATGCACAAGTCAGCTCCATTTTCTGGAAGGGTAAAAGCTGAACTATTTGACCTTTATTTTAAAAAGAGTGAAAAGACTGGAAATGTTCTGAACTTATATTTACACAATTTAGTAAAACACAATTTACTAAATAAAATTCAGCTAATGTAGATAAATTCTGCCTCAAAAAAGAATCACAGCTAATAAAAGTAGAAAAAATGAGAAAATTAGAAAAGTCACTATTCTGCCACCCCTAAAGAAATAATGAATCTAGACAATGTCATGAAATACTGCTAAATTATTAGGTGGAAAGTCGAGCAATCACTTCAGGTCAGTGATCTTAAGTGATACAAAACAGAGTACCCAGCACATCTGAAACATTTTTGATGAGAAAAAAGGAACCAAGATCTAATCAATCCTCTAGCTCTACTGGTCTAGAGAAAATTCAAGGGACATACCTACATGTTAAAGGAACCCAGGATACAGTCATCTTAAGTCAGAATGTTGGGGCAATCTACAAAACATCACCCAGGTCCTTCAACAAATCAATAAAACGGAACCAAAAACAGGGGAACTGTTATTGATTTTTAAAGATTATGAGACACAGCAATCAAATAAAGTGTACAAATCTTATTTGGACTCTGACTGGAACAAGCCAACTGTAAAAAAGACATTTCAAAGACAATCAGAAAGTATCATATGATATTAAGGGATTATTAATACTGCTGGACAATGGAACAATATTCTAGAAACACTAACAGGAAAATGTATCTGGTGATAATCATACTAAAGAATTCATAGAATAAATTTAACAGCTGATATTTGCTTCAAAGGACAGAAAAAGAAAAGAAAAGAAAAGAAAAGAAAAGAAAAGAAAAGAAAAGAAAAGAAAAGAAAAGAAAAGGAAAGGAAAAGAAAAGAAAAGAGACAGGAAAGCGAAAACTGAGATAAAAATGGCACAATGTTGGTTACTGCTGAAACTGAGTGGTGGGTACGTCAGGGTTCTATTCTAGCTCTGTGCTTGTCTGTAATTACACTAGTCTATTTTTGTGTAGGTTTGGAAACTTCCTAAATGTGATGAGGAACATGTGTACCCTGTTTGGATCCTGATTCAAACAAACCCATTAAAAAAGGGCACTTTGAGACAACAGGAGAAAATTGAACACAGACAGGATTTTATGTTATATAAAGGAATTAATCATTTAGTTGAGTATGATTTTAGTATTTTGGTTATTTTTTAGGTCCTTATTTAGTAGAGTTATATACTGAAGTGTTTGGGGAAAAATGATAAAATATCTTAATTTTTTTACAGAAATATATATATTTGAATCACATATATGAGTGAAATATATGAATAGCATCTGGGATTTACTTAAAAATACCTCAGCATAAATAAAAGCATTGAGGAGGATTAAATGGCAGAATGTTAATACCTGTTGGATCAAATAAGTGATTAATAACCCTAATTCAAGATATTCATTCTAAAATAAATTCCAGGTATCTTTGAAAAACTCCACAATATTTTTTTTAAAGAATACGGCTTAAGAAACAAGCACTAAATATAACCAAATAATTGGAAACTGCTTTCATTTTCTGAGGCAGAAAAGACCTACAAATGAATAGATGTAGATCTTGGAATATAAATACACATATCTAAAGAAAAAAGAAAAAGAATGACATTATTTTGACAAAAAGGAGATGTATAAATTTAAAATATGTTCAGATAATTTGGAGAATGAAGGATACAGTCACTGGAAAACTGCAAAACTGGGTAGGGAATATAGTAGGCACCCAATAAATGTTTCTGAATGAAGGCTACTCTATCAATGATCGTTTTTCCTCTTCTAGTATCTAGGAATGTTCAACATCTAAATTTCCCTACCACTATGTTCAACTAATTTAAAGATTTCTAATTTTGATACACCTTGAAGATTAAACTTTATATTTAAAAAATCTTTATCATAATAAAATCACTACTTAAGAACCAAGAAAGGACTCTCAATACAATGTAACTCAACCTGTTGGTTGCACAGATCAAGACAATGAGGCCCAGAATAATAGATACACCTCTATTTATACTCAAAGCAATTACTCACTTCATGAGACCAGAATTCTTCTTACTAAATGGTCCGATGATTTTAAACAACAGCTCCACAACTCCATTTTTCCCTAAGGATACTGAATTCACAGCTAGGAGGGAGAAGAAAGGATGTAAGATGATGTTAAAACCTCAACAAATAGCAATGTGTATTCCTGGTGATACATGGCCAAAAACACACAATTCTGTAGCAGATGTGAACTCAAAGCCCTCATGAAGTCCACCTTAGCCAATCACTTGAAGGGAAGATTTGGTGGAGGGGAGGGGGGTATTTTATTTACTACCTTGAAAGGAAACCATGAAAGAAGTTATATAAAACAACACAATGTTACTACAAGAAAAAAAAAAAGGTTTTAAGTTGTTCTGTTTGTTTCTTCAATAAATTTAGAGAACTCTTAAATACCAGATCACAGAGATTCAAGGACAAAAACAAACAGTGTGTGCTCTCAGGGGACACAGTAGAGAGAAACATGACAGTAGCAATAAACAAATCATTACTAAATTATTTTCTAAACAGTTAAGACTTGTATGCTGTTTAGGTTACACCAGTGTGGAGCCCCAAATCCATAATGAAACTGAAGGTATCTGGAGAAACTGATGCATGGGCTCAGTCTTTACCAATGAAGAGGAGCTAGCAAGGACAGAGGCTGCTGTAAGGGAGTGTCTCTGGAGACAGGGATAACAGGGAAAACAACAGAGTTACTGAACAGCATGGATATAAAGTCACACATTAAAAGATAACAATACCAGGGGGCGACTGTGGGGCTCAGTTGGTTAAGCATTCAACTTCAGCAGGTCATGATCTTACAGTTCATCAAGTGTGAGCCCCAAGTAGGACCTGAACTGACACTATGGAGCTTGCTGGTGATTCTCTCTTTCTCTCTTTCTCTGCCCCTCCCCCACGCGCATGTACTCTCTCTCACAAGTAAATAAATAAATTTTTAAAAAGCTTAAAAAAAGATATAATATCAGACAAAAGCATGTCAGTGGGAAGATGAGGTAGGAAAAGAAGGTAAATTATAAAGAGCCCGAGAAGTTGTTAATTCTTTGAACTACAGTGGATTGACCAAAAGGAACAACCAACCAGACATGAATTTTAAATACAGGTCAGCTCTCACAGCGCTGTGGGGAAGACAGATTTGAGAGACACTTTAGCAGGCTGTGGCCCACGAGAGGTGATGACACCTTAACTAAAACAACTGTGGTGGGGGAAAAGAGGGAACCACTTCAGAGTTTCACACAGAATATGCAAACAATTACCTATCCAGAAAACTGTGCCTAACATTTTCAACTCTGAACACATAGATTTTAAAAACTATAGATAAACCATTACTAGCCTTCTCGTGGTAAATTCAATATGATGCCACCAAAAAAGTAAGCTAAAGTTCTGTCTGATTATTTTAACTTCCTCTGTATCTATTTTTCCATTATCCCTTCTAATGTTATATCTGGGCTGTCTTCTTTTTTCCTTCATTAGGGTATTCGGTGGTTTACCTGTTAATTTTTTTAATTTTATTTGAGTGTAGTTGACACACATTATGTTAGTTTCAGGTACACAACTTAGTGATTTGACAAGTTTATACATTATGCTCTGTTTACCAACACTGTTCATCTGTCCCATTACATCACAATTACAGTATTATTTTAATCCAATTTATTTTTTCACATCAACTGTTTTTTTTTTTGTAATGGGTTTTTTTGCCTGTACACTCCTCTGCTTTGCTTGTGTTTATTGCTCTCCTCCTAACTTCTTTGGTTAGATATCCAATTCATTCATTTTCTTCTGTTTTTCTAAATTACCTAAGTATTAATTATTTAAGAGCTCACATTTAGCCATAGTGTCCAAATATAGATATAAATACTCATATATGCACATACACATTTTTATACACACACACATACATGTACACACAAACACACAGACATCTCTACCACTTTTACTATCATTATTCTGTAATGATATTCTGCAATATCATATACTCTACAATTTCAATTTCAGGTGTCTTGCTAATCACTCCAATCCCATAGATTCCCATAGTTAGGGAATAGAAAGAAAACCCATACCTCCTAGGTTTAGGACTTAATACTAGTGAGAGTATGTATGTATGTGTACGTGCTAGGAAGCTTTCTCTCTGATTCCTCTTCTCTCCAGCTTCTTTGGAGGCTCCTGTAATATTTTTTTCTGTTCCACTACTTCCCTACTGATTGCTGAAGATAATTAGCTCCAGGAGACTATGCTACCACATGCTTTCTCTCTCAGTTTTTTTTTCATCTGTGAAAATCCAAATAGGCTCAGCAGTTTTTCCAGCTGCCAATACTCTCCTATTCTTCCACATCTTTCCACAGGCTGTCTATTCATCCCCTTCACTACAGGCTTTTACAAACTGCAGGAAATGAGAATTCTTAAGATTTTGTCAACTTACCTTCTTACTTCTTATCACTTTTGTGGTGGGGGGGGTAAGAATTACCAAGAGTCATATTAAATATTCTCTTTTCTTGTCTACGATTTTTAGAGATTTATGGAGTTCATGTACTTTCCTATTTGTATTTTGTATAACTTGACAACACTGAGTTAACTAAAAGCAGCTCTAAAATACTTACAATTGGCAGAATATACTCGTAAAAGCTGAAGACAAGGCAAAACCAAGCGATGATTCTGCAAATTCTGTTTGACCAAATTTAGGGTTATATTCAGAGCTCCATTAATTCTAGCTTTCACTCCAAATTTTTTGTCTGTTAAAAAAAATGAACAAACACAACTTAGTCATCTATAAATTTTGAATGAAAGGAAAATGTCATAAAGCAATGAAAACTTAAAAACTTATATTATGAATTCATATTATCACACATAAAATTGACCAAAAATAACTGAAATTGTAATCACTCTCTTATATAATTTTTTTTATCTTTTTATTTTTTAGAGAGAGTCTTCAAGCGGGGAAGAGAAGCAAGGGAAAGAGGATCTTAAGCAGGCTCTATGTTCTGCAAGGAGCCTGACGCAGGGCTTGATCCCACAACCCTGAGATCATGACCTGAGCCAAAATCAAGAGTCAGATGCTCAGCCGAATGAGCCATTCAGGTGCCCCTCTTTACATAATTTTAAAAATCTCTTATACTTTTAAAACACGGCTTGAAAGAAAGTACAAAAGGCCAAGTTGTAAGGATAGCGCACAGGGATAGAGGTTGAAAAAGCTCGACTGTCATGAAAGGAATCATTTAACTGTTCCACTACATATATTATTCAAAGGCACACCATCACATAGTTAAGGAGAATGATAAAGAATCTAAATGTCCATTACCAATATTATTTATTTTATATTAACCATATTTTTTCAGACTTAGAATATAAATTAATGAAAATATAAACAGCTTAAGTAAAAAATAATCTAGAAAATATTATAAGTTTCTAAAGGAGAAAAAGAAAAGCTCTTGATTTTTATTCTCACAAAGTATTAAAACAATCTAAGAAACAGTTTGGATAACAAGAATAATGTTAAGATTTTAAACAAAGAAAATAAGCAGGACCAGCAAGCAGAGTTATTTCATTAACAACAGGAATTTTAAATCAAAAAGAACTAAACTTTCCTGAGGAAAAATTACTCCCATCTCACAAGGGAAAAAAAAAAGGACAGAAAATCACTCAAAGAATTACAGCATAATTTTCTTGAATAACAAAAATGGAAAACTAGTACAAATAATAAAGAAGACACCACAAATTTAAAGTCGGAAGACAATAAACTACAACTTAGAAGAAACATTAAAGAAAAACAAATATAAATTCATGAATGTCTTAATTTCATGAAAAGCAAAGGAAGGATAATCTGGCCCTAAATAAAGGAGGAAGCATGAGATAACAACAGTCATCATTAAATAAGGTTTTCTCATTTTAGCAAAAATCTCAGCAGGGAGCCCTTAAGCTTCAAATATGAGAGTTAAGGGAAAATAAAGGACAGCTTACATATTTCTACATAAACTGAGTATTTGTTTAAGTATTAAGGCCCCCAAGACAACTGGAAAATAAAAGGCATCTCAGGGATGCTTTAAGGCAACAATTGTTAAAAGAATTAAATACAGATATGTAATGAAATACATAATAATACACTGTATAACATACGTAAACACTTTTTAGAATAAGCATTTTAACCAAAAACTTCAAAGTTTAAAACTCATATGTATGCCACAAGGCAATGCCAAAACTCTTAAAAAATCACTATTCTACAGAGTGTAGAGAATCATTTTAATCTGTGTAGCTGGACTACTATAAGCTGAACTTAGGTTCTACTCCAAGGATGCCCTTTCGCTGTTAACCTAACCTAAATCACCTTTGTTTCAAACCCCATGTTTTCTCAATATGTATTTTTTAACATAATGCAGGTCTTAACTATTGTAATAATCAGTCTTACAATATTTTATATCTCTTTTGGTCTTGACTAGATCATAAGCTTTTTAAGCACTGAGACTGTGCAGTACAAATAGGGCTATTAATGAAAAGCAAACACATTTCACCTCCATGTTCCTCAAAGCATTCCCATCCATACTCCCTCCTTCCAGCTCCAACAACACCCATGCTACATCTATCCTTTATACACATGCACATGTAGGCACATATACACTAGGACACACTTGTGATTTTAACATTTTTTTCTCCATTTTCCCAACCTATTCAATGGTATTCCTCATGAATTTAGGATCTTTAATTCTTACAGGTTGCTACAGTTGACTGTAAAAAGCAGTCCATGACTAAGACTGAGATTTAGATTTTCAAAATTGACCAAGTTTCAAAGCACACAGAATCAATGTCACAAATGGTTCTATGATGAACACACAAGTGAAATCCTTACCTTTCGGTCCAATCTTTGCAAGAATAGAATGAATCTGTACCATTAACTCCTCATTTTGGGGAGACTCTTTGCTGGCATTCATAAGTAACTGCAACAATATTTGTGAACCACCTTTGGCAACCAAGAAACTCGCTCTTCGACCTCCACCTAAAAAAAAAAAAAAAAAGATTTTTTAAGATTGTTTAAATAGCAAATCCTCCCATAACATATTAAACATCACAACTTGTTAGCATTCAAGAAATACTTCAAGTGGTGACTTCTGAGATCAAACACCTCAAAATCAAATTTTCTTTCATTTAGTATTTTAGTTAGAAAACAGCAAATAGAGTAAATAAAAGTGATGCCAAAATTCTACATTCAAAGCTCTGAAAATGGGTTTTGGAGTGGTTTGAGGGATACTGGAAGATCCCTCAAATCAAAAACAAAGCATCAATAAGAGTATGACATTTTAGCTTCCAAATTCTGATACTCCAGTCTCTATATGAGTATCAGGAAATTCCAAATAAAGTACACATAATACATAGTTGATCACTGTTTACAAACAGAAATTAGACCAAAGGAAACAAATACTTACCAGCTGACACCAGCTCAACAAGAATGCTTAAGATATTAAGTGTAGTTTGAAGATCTTTCGTGTTCTGAAATAAAGTTTATTTGCTGTATTAAACCATTGTAAATCTGTAATTCCCAAACCTTTTCTGTTCCTGTTGTGAACTACGTATATTTTTACAAATGACCCTTCCAATTTCTCTGAGAACAAATGTATTCTGACTTCCACTATTCTCACTTATCACTTCAGTAGCTTCTTCTTGCCCATTAGAATGTTTGCAATCATCTGAGCTATTATTTTCTTAGTATCAACATTATTACAAGAGGAATTAATTTGTCATTTGAATTCATCATCTTCTACCAAACAGAAAATAGAAATAAATGAATCAAAATGTAAGAGGCACTACAATGTATACATGGTGACTACCCAGTCACCTAGCTCCCCTCTCACAAGGCAACTGCAGTATCAGTTGCTTGTATATCCAGCCAAAGATAATGTGCACACCTAAAAGATATCCATGTAAATGTAGGTGTATATACAGATTTCTACAAATGGTATTGCCCTACATATACTATTTTATACAAGGATATTTTCATGTATGAACAAAAAGTCTCTTAACTCTTTTTAAGGGCTACAGGATATAATCCATTATGTGTGGCTATGCCATTGTTTATGAAACCAGTCACCTACTAATGGAGTATTTAATTTTTCAAATCTTTTGCTATTAAAAAACTGCAACAAAAAATTAAGTACATATTTATATGGAATGAAGTATATCTCCATATAGGACAAATTCCTGGAATTTCTGGGTCAAAGAATATGAGCATTTACTTTGATGAATATTACTAAATTGCTCTTCATGGAGTAATTTATACTCCCACCAATAATGTGGAAGAGTATTTCCCAAAGTCTGGACAACAAATCTAAAAAGAGAAAATGTTTAAACACTTTCCTTTGGTTACATTTCTCTTATTAAAAGTGATGCTTGAATAAAGAAAACCACAAATAAAGCAGAATTGTGGCCTATGTAAAGAAATTCTTCACCCCCAAAGTAGAGGAATGTTACAATGTTTATACAGAGGAACTTCAGAAGTGCTGTGTATCAGTGACTGGCATGGGACTCTTATTCTTTCCCTTTCCAAAAGGTAATGAGTGTTGTCCCTGCTTCACCACTTTAGCTTATAGACTAATGGAACCAAATGGCCACACCCAGACCAGTTAGAGGATTAAGCATTAACCAGAAACCCTTATCTTAGCATTGGAGATATTAAATGGACCATCAACTCACTAGAGAGGAATTTGAAAAAATAAGAGGACCAAAAAGACATTTGTTAAAAAGAAGAGTGGACTGTGCAGAATATTGCTATGTGTTTGGCAAACTGATTTCAGCTTCTTCCTGGGTACACAGCCAAACCACATTTTCCAGCCCTTTGTAATTAGGTTTGGGCCATGTGACTGAGCTCAGGCCATTGGAACCTAAATGGAAGTTGTACTGTCATCTCTAGGCCTTACCCAGACAAGTCTCTCATGTGTAATTTGCCACCTCCCACTCCTGCTGACCTCAATAAATTGTGATAAAGCAAACAAACAAATGGTGTTCCATCTCAAGTGCCATTTGTGTTTCTTTTCCTAGGAACTGTCCAGAATATCTACACATTTTTCTACTGGGTTACTGATTTAATTTTTCCTTACCCATTTGTAAAAGTTCTTCATATGTTAAAGAAGTTATACAAGTTGAAATGTTTTTTCCTCGGTTTGCCAAGAGTCTAGGATGTTTTTTCCTACATACTTTTGTTAACAGTTGAATTTATCAATCTTTTCCTTTATAGCTCCTGGGTCTTTTTTTTTTTTTACATTAGAAAAGCCTTCCCTATTTTAAAACTATTTAAAAATTGCTCCCATTACTTCCTCTAGTATTATGATTTTATTTTCCAGGCTTAAATCTTTACTGGATATGGAACTTACTTTGGTGTAGGAAGTAAGGATCTGCCACGCTTTTCTAAGTGGCTATTAATCTGTCTCAGCTCCACTTAGTAAGTAATCCCTTGACTTCTCACTGATCTGAAATGCTACCTTTCTTAGGTGATATTAAATTCCCAAGTGATCTTAATTTAATTTCGGAATTCCTATTACACTGATGTCTATTACTCATGCACAATTTCTAAGCTATCGGAATTACTAAAATTTTATAATGTTCTCTGCTATTTGATGCAGCAAGTCCTTTCTCATTTCTCTCCTTTTTCAGAAATGTCCTTTCTACTCTTGCTTTTTATTTTCCCATTGGACTTTAGAAACAAAACTGTTAGTATTTTTATTAAGATTACTCTAAACTGATAGATCAATTTAGAGAAAAATCACATATCGTTTTTAATAGAAAGTGATTCCTATCAAAAAATATGAACTTACTCCCTCTTGTTGTCTTTTCCAGCTCTGTTGGGATATAATTTGACATATAGCACTGTGTATGTTTAAGGCATACAATGTACTCACTCTCTGTTCTTAACACTGCACTGAATAAAGTTTAAAATCCTGATTCTGAATATATCCTGCTGTTCCACCCAAAAGTTTTACACTGGGATAGAAATTTAATTATTACCAACATAATATATTCAACTAATATATATAGTAAACTAAATCACAAATATATATCATCTAATATAATGAGAATTTCCAATATCAATCATTTATTTTAGACTAAAGATTTATTTCCAGCTAATGCTTTATTTATTACTAATTGGAATGGCATGTTAAAATTTAAAATATGGTTATCATTGATAATCATCGGGAAATATACTTAAAGGTTTACCTAATATACATTAGAATGCTTCTGCCACCGTTCCAAGTGACAATTTAAAACATAAAACTAACTTCTATTCATTGGCTTTACCTCTAGAATAAAACTGTTATACATGATTCATATATACATTTTTCCTTTAGTACTGATTGGTATTAATAGTTATATTAATGAAAGCCTGTCAGCGATTTACCTCTAGGGTTGACAGCAGAACTTCCATTCCTGTAGAACCCTTGGCTGTCATTTCTCTCCTTGTCTTTTCTGAAAGGTATAAAAAAGTTTTCTTCTAAAATATGAAAGAAAGAAATTACATATAATTTTATTATATAGCTAATGTAGAATCAACATGACTCCATCGATTTAGTAAACACTGTAAATTAGTTCTTAGATGTTTCTCCCTCTGGTATTGCTAACTATACTCTGTGGGAACTTCCAGATCTCAGTTTACAAGACCTTCCTTGCATTTGATCACATTTGCTGTCATGAACTAGACGAATCCTTGTCAATCCATCTGTTATCTTAAAATCAACAGCAAAGTGTAGGAACCAGAATGGAGGTGAGGTAGGAGTAGTAATGGTAGGCCTCTTTGTTATCTTTATGGCTAGAATTAGAAAATATTTAATCAAAATTGGTGGGTAAAAAAAACCCAAGTACCATATTCAAATGTTTTTACTGAGTTAATAGTATTTTAAAATTCTGAATTATACAACAATAAACAAAACTAGGGAAGAGCTTCTTCTGCAAGTCTCTGGAGACCAAATCACTCAAATAAGCCCTTTTATCTCACTGAGATGGTTGGGGGAACAGCATAAATTTTCCTCTATTTAAATGTTTCTAGAGCTTCTCCATGATTCTTTTCCTTTGATTAACAAGAAAAGAAAGGTAGATATTTAGGTAGACCACACACAAATTATATGTACTTTACCTAATTTATGATTCACTTTAACCCTCCAGGGGAAAAATTACTTTTTATAGACCAGAAACTTGAGTTCAGAAAGAGGAAATCTGAGGCAGCTGGGTGGCTCAGTCAGGTAAGCCTCTGACTTCGGCTCAGGTCATGATCTCACGGTTTGTGGGTTCGAGCCCTGTGTCGGGCTCTGTGCTGAGAGCTAGCTCAGAGCCTGGAGCCTGTTTTGGATTCAGGGTCTCCTTCTTTTTCTGAACCTCCGCTGCTCATGTTCTCTCTCTCTCTCTCTCTCTCTCTCTCTCTCTCTCAGAAATAAATAAAACATTTTAAAAAATTAAAAAAGAAAAAAAAAGAAAGAGGAAATCTGCACAATGTCACTGAGCAGGCAAGTTAAGGAGACCAGGTGACCCAGGGGGGTTTCTGAACCCAAAGTTTACAGTCTTTTGTTGATTTAGTGTATTTCTGAAAGAGCCACAGGAATCATTATTTTAAGTAGGACTGTTGGTACAAGAGACTTGAAGATCCTCTCCAACTGTTTCACACCTAAATATTAGTGCCAGAAATTCTTTTAATACAGAATGACAATGCTATTCCTTTCACATTTTGAGATTTTAAAAAGAGAATACAAATAATCTCTTCTCAATACAGCACATATCACACAATAAAGTTCAAGAGATTGATAATACCAAATTTGTTCTACATAGGGATAATCAAGGAGTCTGAGAGCAAAATGAGTCCTGAAGCCCTGATTGGGGGAGGGGGGGGCAGGGGGGATTTAGACTAGGCCTTTAGAACATCACACTTCTGCCCAAAGCAAATCCTGTTCAACTTCCATTGTGAATGAATGAAAGAGCCACATGTGGTATAGTTTTACCACATACAAATTATATATTTACAATTTCACAAGGAAATGAAGTATAAGATATAGACTACAAGTCACAAAATCTCAGAAAAAAACTCATCAGTCTGATATCCATCTGAAAATTAGTTAATTCTAAATTATAAGTTATTACAGAAAGGGACAAGTGTGCTACAAAGAAGTTATAGTAAAATGTTATATATGACAACTATCAGTAACTACCTACAAAATAAAGAGGAGATTAGGAACCATATTTTTTAAAAAACAACAATCTCATGCTATCATGCATCATGCTGGGTCCAGATAATGAACTCTGTAAAACCTGCAGAAACCTTACAATCTTTCTAAATATAAACTTGCATAAGTAATATGAAGATCTAAAACACTATTCATCTCCTTACCCTTTGCCATAATTACTAATGTTTAAAAGAATGACAAATTTCTTTACCTACAAAGAAAGGAAAAATTCATGAATATTTGTAAAACCTAATTCCTTTTTTAAAAGTATGTGATTCCTCTGCTGGTCCTTCATCATTTCCCTGGCCCAGCTGCCTCCATCAGGAAGCATTGAGTTATAAAATAAATATTGTTTGAATAGCTACAATGTAACATTGATTTAACATTTTAAATAAGACAACTGATTTACTATGAAAGCCAAATGATTTTTCAATATTAATCACATAGAATAGTCAAAAGACTCCTCTACTAACACACCATTACATGGAACAAACCAAAAACTCTCCCTATTGTAACATCCATGATCATCCAGTTTATTCCACACACTAAACAAAAACTAGGCACTATACCATTTTCTACTGTACTCTAGATTCTGTCATAATCTAAGATGGCTTTGATGTCAATGTGGATGATTCAAATACCTAGCTGCATAGTGTTTTGACAACAAAACCCATTCCCCTTTGCTCTAATTTATCAACCCTTGAATTCCCAGACTGCCCTTAAACTGCCCTACCTCTGAAATCTTCACCTCCAATCTCCCTCTGTCAGACCAGAGACTCCTCTAACACTCCTATTCCTCTTTCCTTTCTAAAGATTAGGGAAACCTCACCATCACTTTCACTGAAACTTCTAACTCATCGAAGGTGAGTGCTGTTTTCAGGTAAAACTAGGTCTAGATGCACTCCACTTGGATTCAACACCTCACCCCTTAAACTTACCACCACAAATCCTTACAATTAAGTAAATGCTAAAATGTACATCTCCTTCCTACATCACAGTAAAAATAATGCCACAATTTTTTGTTAGTACCAAAATAATTACTATTTCCATCCTTATTGGAAACACAAAACTACTCTTTTCACTTTCCTCAACTCACAGCCATCACCATCTGCCCTGCCATCACCCACAGCTATTCCAAACTGTGCCAGTCCTCCACCTGTACTCTCAATCCCTGGACCTGTTCCCAACCCTCACCATCTACATTTCCCTCAATGAATTGAGACAAAGTGATCTGTTAAACACAGATGAAATCCTATGACCAATGACCAAAATTCATATACTCATGTATCAAATCCTTGACAACTTTACATTCCTTTTTCCAGTCTGGGGTAGGGGAAGAGGATGTGTCCTTTTTACTACGTTCTGAATTCCAGCCTTTCTACCTACTTATAAAGCTATAGCTTCAACTTCTACATACATACTGTTTTTTATTTTCTCACATATTTAGCAAACCTTATTTTAACTTGCCTCTTCCTCTATTTCCTTCTGTTTTCTCAGTGAAACTCCCTCCAACAGTAACAACAACAACAACCTCTATACTCCCTATCATTGTTTCATTTGCCTCTCACATTACAGTGTACTGCCATCTTCCTTCTAATTCCACCACTTGAAAGTGCCCTTGTTGTGGCCAAAATTTATTAATTATCAAATTAAAAAGATCTTCATTTTAACTAACCTCTCTCTGTTACTTAACATTACTGACAATCCTTCCTCCCTTGTCTTTAAGTCCTTCCCAGCTCTTATACCACTACGTGCTTTCTTCAACACCTTCAATAACCTAAATGTTATATTTAACAGGCAAGAATTTTAAAGCACCTATTATAATTACATTCAAATACATTAAGGAAAATACAAGCTCACTGTGAACAAAAAGATAGGAAATCACAACAGAAAAAAGTATGAAGAAGAATCGAATACATGTTTCAGAAAAGAAAAATACAATGTTTTGAAATAAATATCAGAAAGACATAATGGTAGAATGCAGAAAAAGGCAGTGAACTTGAACAGAAAAAGGAAAATTATCCAATCTGAATAACAGAATTAAAATTGAAAAACAAGAGCCTCAAGGACCTCTGAAACAATCTCCAAAAGTCTAACAAATGTATAATTATAGACCCAAAAGAAGAATGAAAAAAAAAACGTTTTTTGATCAGCCAAGAATTCATAAATTTCTTGGAAAAAAGACACAAATGTACAAATTCGAAAAGCTCAGCAAATTCCAAGCAGGATAAATAAATATTAAGACAACTACAGGCAAACTTCTGAAAACCAAAACTAAGAGAAAAATCATAAATTCAACAAGAGAAAAATGACACATAACTTTCAGAAACAAAGATTCAAAAATAGCAGACATCACCTTTGAAATTCTGGAGGCCACTAAATAGTGGAAGCACTGTTTTATATGCACTCTAAATGCTGAAAGACAAAAACTGCCAACCCAGAATTCTATACCCTATAAAAATATCCCTCAAGAATTAGGTGAAATAAATCTACTGTCAAATAGATTCTAAGAAAAAAATTCTTAGACAGCAGACCCATCCACTACAAGTGCCAAAGGAAATTCTATAGGCTATCAGGGAAATTATACCAGACCAAACTCACATCTTTAGGAAAGAATAAAGAGCTTCAGAAATGGTAAATACCTGAGTAATATTAAAAATACTTTTTTCCTTTTTAGTGTCTTTAAGATACGCATGACTTCTTAAAGGAAAAATCGTCTTTTATGGTTTATAATGTATATAGATGAGATACATACCACAACTATAGCTAAAGAATGTTAAGTGTAAATGGTTCCAAGGTTTCTAAATTTTATATGCAATTACAATATTAATTCTAAGCAAAGTGTAAAAACTTACTGATCTTAAAAATGCAAATAGGTATAACTAAAAAGTTAATTGGTAAATTAAAATGGAATTCTAAAAAATGTTCAAATAATACAAAAGAGGACAGGACAAAGAGAAACAAGAAATAAAACAGGACAAACAGAAAACAAATAACTATAAACCTAAGTCCAATCAATGTTACATTAAATTTTATCAAACTAAATGCTCAAATTAAAAGGCAGAGAATTTCAAACTGTTACCTATAGAAGACACACTTTAGATTCAAAAATACAAATAGGCTAGACAGAAAAGAATAGGAAAAGCTAATCATGCAAACAAATATAAAAAGCTGGAGGGACTATACTAATATCAGACAAAATAAACATCAAGGTAGAGAAAATTACTAGAGCTAAAGAAGAACATCCCATAATGATGACAGCGTAAATTCATCAAGAGGACATAAACATGAATGCACTCTATCATCTTTACAGGACTCTCTTATAACAAAATACAAAGCACAGACCCCTCCCAGAACACAAGTCTCACCTTTCTCCCTCTCTACCTCTCCTGAGAAGACTTCACTTCACTTCTATTACTTTAACTACCAAACTTTTGGTTCTAAACACTGCTCTTTATTCAGAACTCTAAAAATTCAGTAGAATTTCCCGCTTTTTCTCCTATTTTACAAGGCAAAAAATTGTGGAAACTATAATTACAAGTTGTACTGTTGGGTTTCTAACAACTATAAATACAATATATATGACAATAACAGCACAAAGCAATAAGAGAGAAATGAAGCTTTATTGGGAAAATGTGCCAATATTTTATCAGAATTAAGTTAGTATTAATCTGAAGTTCAATGTATATTGTAATCCCAGTAAGAGCCACTAAGAAAACAACTAAAATCTTTAAAAACTAAAAAAATCAACAGATGACACAAAAGAAGGCGGTGCAGGATGAGAAGAGGAATATAAAAGACCTGAATCATACAGAAAACAGCAAAAAGGCAATGTAAATCCAATCATCCAAGAAATAAGTACATTAACTTAGAAACAAAAAATACTCAGATTAGGTTTTTAAAAAGCAAGATCCAAAAATATACTATTTTTAAGAAACATGCTCTAGAATAAAAAACAGAAACACATGAAAAAAGGAGAAGGAAAAGGTATAATATGTAAAAAGTAACCATAACAGAAGAGTTATATTATCATTAAACAGATTTAAAAAAAATTTTTTTTTAATTTCTTTTATTTATTTCTAGGAGAGAGAGAGAGAGAGCGTGAGAAGGGGAGGGTCAGAGAGAGAGGGAATCATAGACTCTGAAACAGGCTCCAGGCTCTGAGCTGGCAGTCAGCACAGACCCCGACGCGAGGCTCGAACCCACGAACCGCAAGATCATGACCTAAGCGAAAGTCGGATGCTTAACCAACTAAGCCACCCAGGCGCCCCCAAACAGATTTTTTTTAGATTGAACAGATTTTAAATCTAGAAATATTACTGGAGACAAAAATAGGCATTTCATAATGATCAGTCTTTGACGATCAGGAAGATTTAACGACTCTAACTAACACAACTAAATGAGCCTCAAAATACACAAACCAAGACTACCAAAACTGAAATGAGAAATATACAGTTCAACAACAGGCAGAGAATTCAATACTCAATTCTTAATAATAAACAGAGCACCTAAACTGGAAAATCAACAAGGTAAAGAAAATTTGAACAACACTATCAACCACCCTGACCTAACCAACATTAACAGAATACTCCACCCAACAACAGCAGATGAAACATTCAAGTTCACATGGAACATTCTACAGGAGTAACCATATACTAAGCCACAAAACATATTTCAATAAATTCAAAAGGACTAAAATCATAGAAATCTCCAAACACAGTGGGATTAAATTTGAAAACAACAGAAAGAAATTGGGAAATTCTGAAATAATGGGAAATTAAACAATACAGTGCTAAATAATCCATGGGTCAAAGAAGAAATCACAAAAGACTTTAGAACAAATGTGAACTCAATGAAAATCAAACTACAACATATCAATGTATAAAGAATGCAGTTAAAGCAGTATTAATAGGGAAATTTATAGCTTTAATGCCCACGGTAGAAAGAAAGGTCTCAAAATCAATAATCAAAGCTTCACTTTAAGAAAAGGGAAAGAGAACTGCAAATCAAACTCAAAGCAAGTGGAAGGAAGCAATAAAGACTAGAGATCAATGAAAGAGGGAAAAAAGAAAAATGGAGGAAGTAAAGTTGGTTCTTTCAAAAGATCAACACAACTGACAAATGTTTAGCTAGACCTGAATCTAGCACCGTTGACATTTTGGGCCAAATAATTCTTTCTTGTAGGGCATTGTCGTATGTGTTACATACTGTTCAGTAGCATCCCTGGACTCTATCCACTAGATGCCAGTAACAATCCTCTTCTCAAATTTTACCCCCCAAAATATCTCCAAACATTACCAGTGTCCTGAGGCAACTGAAGGGAAAAATCACCCCTGGTTGAGAACCACGGAGCTAGACAGACCAAGAAAAGAGATAGATGACACAAATAAGAAAAATCAAGAATGACAGAACAAACATCACTTCCTACCCTTCTGAAACTGAAAGGATTATAAGGGAATTATTATCAACAGATGTACGCCAACAAATTAGACCATTTACCTGAAATGAATAATTATTATGTTTCTAGGGAAAAAATTAAGGGTAAATTACAGACAGTACCTTGCATGCTGCAAATAAAGGCAGAAAATGTAATGCATCCAAGGAAAACTAGCACTAACTTATGGAAATACATACTTCAACTACGTAAACGGGTTGTAGAAATTTGTTGTTGTTGTTGTTTAATTACAAGTAGTACATTTAACTTACAAGTAGTATGTGCTTACTCCAACCATTCTAACAGGAGAAAAGTACCTTAAGTAAATTAGGAACTTACCTCATTCCCCTCCATTTCTATCCCACTGATAACTACTGCTAAAAATTTGGTATGCATACTTCTGTTTTTGTTTCTGCTTTTTCACCTTGCTCATACAAATACTACATTCATTTATAAGGGTTTTATACATTTATATAGTTATATGAACTGAAGAAACTTGTTTTTTTATCTAATATGTCAAACTTAGTTCTCCAGAAATAATTCATATAGTTCCACATTCAAACTTTATGTTCTACATCTCACAAATAACTTACTGATAATAGCTGCATAATAGAGTTTTAAAGTTCCACAACTTGGCTACATCAAAACTAATTCAACCATTTTCTCACTGATGGGATATTAAGGTTGTATCTTGATCTTTGATACCACAAACAATGCTGCAAAACATCCTCAAACGCTCTCTTCTATACTAGAATTTTAATTGCAGTCAAACACCATCCTAGGAGTCAACCGGCAAGTGCACTTTAAATTTTAATAAACATTGCCAGGTTCTTTTCTTCAAAGTTAGTAATATTTACTGCACCACCAACAGTGTATGAGAATACCCCATTTTTCATGTCCTCACCACAGGATACTATCATTTTCTAATTTCTGCCAACCTAACTAGTGAGAAGTATCTCTGTTGCTTTCATCAGTAATTCCCAGCTTTCAAGGAGGTAAAGAACCTTTTCCTAGGTTTACTGGTTTTTTGCATTTTCTTCTTCCTTGAAATAACAAATCTCTTACCTTTCTCTCTCAAATGGATAGCAAACTGGATTTTCCTATAAATGATGATGGGACAATCTTCCACTACTAACTTATACTGTGTTGACTGCCTAATCCAAGGTACTATAAACAAAGTCACTGTATTACACAACCCAGGGGACAGTGTTCAGGGGCTGGTCCCCCAGTGGTGAACGGCATGGTAGAGGGGCAGTCTTTGGTAGTGGTATGCTTAGGGTATTTTCAGTGGTGATGCTGGAGTAGGAGGGCTTCCTGGCCTTGATGGGAAAAGTCTGCAGTGGCGGAGGCACTGTACACAAGTGTTATTTCTAAGTCTCAGGAATTTGTTTTCTTTGCTCTTGTTGGTTTTGTTCTGAGGAGGAATTTCATATAACACTACAGTGAATACACGTGGTACAATCTAACTTTGCACTATTACAATTGTGTATGGACCTTGGTTGATAAGCACAATACTCCCAAAGGCTAGAATCCAATTTAGTGACTTCCTGAATTAAAATGTACAGACAGGTATTTTAGATTTTGTTAGGAGTAAATGTCATCTATTAGAGACATCTCCTCAACCACCCCCAAAATATACAGACTGCATAGGAGGAAGCTATCAAAATAACAGTGATTTAGAAGGATTAATAGATACTGAGTTCCTGAACACAGTTCAATGCTTACTGAAGGACCTGAGACTCCGGAATAATGAAATAATTAAAAATTAAATAAAATACTAATTAGGGACACCTGGGTGGCTCATTCGGTTAAGCGTCCGACCTCGGCTCAGGTCATGATCTCACAGTTCATGGGTTCGAGCCTCGCATCAGGCTCTGTGCTGACAGCTCAGAGCCTGGAGCCTGTTTCGGATTCTGTTGTCTCCCTCTCTCTCTCTGCCCCTCCCCCGCTTGCTCTCTGTCTCTCTCTCTCTGTGTCTCTCTTTCAAAAATAAATAACATTTTAAAAAATTATTTTAAAAATAAAATACTAATTATAAAATGTCTGGACTTTCATCTAGCAGAGTATCTTAAATATATAAGGCAGCTGCTGGTTTACCCTTATTGAAGAAAAGAAAAATCAGGTGTTTCGGGATTTTTTTGTTTTTTAGTCAACCATAGGTTTTGGAACCTTAAATTCCTTTTTTAGTATCTATTGAAATGATTACATAGATTTTAACTGACCTGTTCAAATAATGTTATGCTGGTATAGCTCCTGGTATTAAGCCATTTTACATTCCTGAAATAAGTGCTCCTTAGCAATGATATTCATTTTTTAATGTATAGTTAGACTTAAGTCACTAATGTTTTATTAGGGACTTTTCATATTTGTGTTCCAAGAGCAAAGCCAGTACTTTTCTTCTCTTGTACTCTGTCGAGGTTTTGATACCAATTCATTTGTATTAATGTCATAAAATAGAGCACTGATGCCTAACTACAGATAACATTTATTGAACATTTTAGCATTCTTTTTTTAAAGTTTTTTTAACTTTATTTATTTTGAGAGAGAGAGAGCACAAGTAGAAAAGGGGCAAAGAGAGGAAGAGAGAGAATCCCAAGCAGGAGCTACACTGTTAGTGCACACGGGGCTCGAACTCACAAACTGCCAGATCATGACTGGGGCCAAAGTCAGTAGCTTGGCAAACTGAGCTACCCAGGTGCCCCTGAACACTTTAGCACCCTTTTTACAGGCTTCCCATGTAAATCTCATGATTATCATTTGATTTCTTATCTCTGTTTCAGAGATGGTTAAGATCACCCCACCACTGAATGAAAGAGCTTGCCTTTCAAAGTAGAGATCACATTAGGAATCTATGTTCAATGCTACTTGACATCCTTATGTCAACATCCTAGGACAAGAAGCCCTGGAATTAAGTATTGTTTGAAAATGGTGAAGGCAATGTTAATCATTTCTGGAAACAATGCTTTGAACAGCAATACTTTCCACACTCAGTTTTCTACTTCTTGAGTCTATTTGAGAAAGTTCAATTTTTACAGAAAATCATCTATTTCTCCAAAGTTTGAATATTCTTAGCATCTACTTTCAAAGAACTAAAAAAAAAGCATTTCAAAAACAAGAGACTAGGGGCACCTGGATGGCTCAGTCGGTTAAGCATCCGACTTTGGCTCAGCCCACGATATCATGGTTCATGCGTTCAAGCCCCATGTAGGGCTCTGTTGCTGACAGCTAGCTCGGAGCCTGTAGCCTGCTTCACATTCTACGTCTCCCTCTCTCTCTGGTCCTCCCCTGTTCACTCTGTCTCTCTCTCTCTCTCTCAGAAATAAATAAAACATTAAAAAAAAACAAACAAGAGACTAAAGTTTACCTTGACTTTGAGCCAGATGAAGAATTTTTGATGTAACATATCGGGCAGTATCTGATTCCGCAGATTCAGTATTGATCTTCTCCAGCTGAGCCAGGAGTCCCACGATCCGAGAATTATTGGTAAGGCTAAAAACAATGTTATTTTATATCAGGACACATTCTACATCAATTGTAAACTCAATACTATAAATATCATTACCCTTGTTAAAAAAAATACTCTATCCTTCTAAAAACATGAAACATTTATATCACTTTTCTTTACTCTGTTTTATAGCTCAACATTGCCAAAATTCTATTAAGTGAGAAACACATTCCATTTCAGAAAACAAATGTGCATTCAACACTGCCCAGCAATCTTAAATCACACCCTGAAAGTTCATCTTTACACTCTCCAAAAAGATGTCTTACATTTCCTATGCTCACCTCAAAACTCTAATTGTCCTACCCACCCCCTTCACTCTCTTTGCCTTGCTTTATAACTGCTACAAGCTCAAAAAGGCACACACTCATCTTCCCACTACCAGATCCTTAACCCTATCTGATTCTCTATCCACACACATTCTTTTTTCTTCGTACTCTTTCATTATACATTTGCACATTTGATACTGTTCTAGGTATTACCAACAGTATAAACCAAACAAAAAATCATGCCCCCTACAGACTGAACATTCCAATGGTGAAAGACAAATTAAATATGTGAATAATCATATAGTATTTAAGGTGGTGGAAGTGTTATAAAGAAAAGCAGGGTGGAGGAAAAAAAGAAAGAAAAGAAAAGCAGGTTTGGGGAATAAAAGGTACAGGGTAAGGGGTGCAATTTTAGACAGTGGTCAGGGAAAACCTCATTGACAGGGTACCACTTAGGGAAAGACCTGAAAGAAGTAAAGGAGTAAGCCATGCAGAAATCTGCAGAAAGGGCTGCCCACAAAAAAGGAGTCACAACCACCAAGATCCCAATGCAAAGATCTGCTATATTCAGCTAAAGGTGAGGTGGCCAGCATGCCTGGAGCAGACTTAAAGGACAGGAACAGTGAGACATGACATCAGAGGTAGAGGTGGGGTGGGAGAGAGCACAAACATCTAAAGCTTTGCAGGCCACAGTAAGGATTTTGGCCTTTACCCTAAGTGGGACGGAAAGTTTTTGAAATGAGTGATGTGCTCTGATGTTTTAAAAAATCTCTGTTTGGGGCGCCTGGGTGGCTCAGTTGGTTGAGCATCTGACTTCGGCTCAGGCCATGATCTCACAGTTCGTGGGTTCGAGCCCTGCGTCAGGCTCTATGCTGACAGCCAGCTCAGAGCCTGGAGCCTGTTTCAGATTCTGTGTCTCCCTCTCTCTCTCTCTGACCCTCCCCTACTCATGCTGTGTGTGTCTATCTCTCTATCTCTCTCAGAAATAAATAAAACATTAAGAAAAAAATTAAAAAAAAAAAGGTTCTCTTTGCCTGATATTGGCTGGTATGTGGAGACTCAAAAGAACAACTCCTCCCCTGCAGACAAGCCCCAGCCCTTCCTGCATTTTGAATGTAAATGTTCTTCCAATTAACCTTTCCCTGATTCATCATCTCTCTGTCCCTTTCAACTGGATCACACCCCACCAGCACACGAATCTCTTGCAGGAGTTCCCACTAGCGAATCTCTTGCAGGAGCTCCCACTAGCTGCCTTGGCATTTCTGTTACTCCTTGAAGGAGATGTCTGTACTTGCTCTCCATTTTCTCACATACTGTTCACTTTTCAAGCCTGCCTTCTGCTCCCTGAGATCTCCCAATCTCCTGTGGTCACTTCCTTCCTGGTTATACTCAGTATCTCAGCACTACCAGATAGCTCCCTCTTCCTTCATCTCCTCCTTTGGGCTTCAGTGACTCCACTCTCTCCTTGTGTTCTTCCTGTCACCACCTCTCTGAGATCCCTGTTATTGGTTCATCCTCCAACATGACACATCTCTACATGCTAAAGACTCCCCACAGCTCTATCCCCAGCTCTCTTCTCTTCACTCTCTCCACTCTTCAACCAGTGTGGTCTCATCTAATACCACCACTGTTAATTATGATCTAAATGCTGCCTGGCCCCTACACTCAACTCCAGCCTTACCGTAATAGCTTACCCAACCTACCAAGCCTAGTATAAAACCACTAGTTCTTCCTCTCAACCTATTTTTCTTCCAATCTTAATGTTCTCAAATGCACATGAAACCATCAGTTGCTCAAGACAAAAATCTGAACTCCCCTCCCCACACACCAACCCAATAACAGCTCCAATTCTGAAATATCTCAACTTCATCCACTTGTCTCCCTATCTACTATCACTACCCATGCCCAAGTAATCATCTCTTCCTTAGAAATCAGAGTCTCCTAACTAGTCTGCTTTCATTCCTGCTTGCCAAGAATCCATTTTCACAGTACTTTTTAAAAATCTTTTTGTTTTCAAATAATTCTAAACACTCACAGGAACTTGAAAAAATAGTAGAGTGGTCCCTTTCATCTTTCACCTAGTTTCCCAATGGTTACATTTACATGAACTACAGGGCAACAGCAAAAATTGACACTGGTTAATTATACAGTTCTAGGCCACTTTATCACATATGTAGATTTGTAGAACCTCTAATATAATCAAGTTGCTGTCCAGCTAAAACTCCTTCAATGGCTTCCCTTCAGCCATTAGGTAAAATCTTATTTACTTATCACAAAATACTAGGCTCTGTGTCATCTGGCCTCTGTCTACCTCTCTAACTTGACTTCTCACAATGTTCCCCTCACACACTGGGAACCAGCTGCAGTGGCTCTCTATCAGTTCCTTGAATACAGCATGTTTTCCCCAGCCTCAAGGTCTTTGTGTTTGCTGTCCTCTCAATCTGGAGGGAGGTTGCTCTTAACCCTACTTAGAGCTGGCTCCTTCTCATTTCAGGCTGCAACCCAACCATGTGGCCATTTCCTCACCAGCCCCTCCACCTCCAATATTAAAATGTACCTATGGAGAACATATCACTATCTGTAATTATGTAAGCTCTAGAAAGGTGGAGATCTTGCATGCCTTATGCTATTTGCCCAAAATTCTAAACACTGGCTAGCAGAACATAGGCAATACACACCTAGAAACATATGAAAAACAAATAATATATGTTTTTTTCAGATTAACTGTGCCTAATGTTTTGAATTTGGAAGTACTTCAACTGAAAAGGTATCTGAAGTTTGAAAAATACACATTAAGCATATATTTGAAAATGTACCTAATATACCATTTAAAATAATGCAATTATGGGGTGCCTGGGTGGCTCAGTTGGTTGAGCTCAGGTCATGATCTCACAGCCCGTGAGTTCGAACCCCATGTCAGGCTCTGTGCTGACAGCTCAGAGCCTGGAGCTTGCTTCAGATTCTGTGTGTCTCTCTCTCTTTCTGCCTCTCCTCTGCTTGTGCTCTCTCTCTCTCTCAAAAATAAATAAACATTAAAAAAATTTTTTTAATTAAAAAAGAGACAAGACCACTACATATGCACAAAACCTACATATGTGTATGTCAATATACATATGTAATGTATAGATGCTTATTATATCACGAAAGATTGAACTCAGAAGCACATAAGAGAATCTAGCTATCTTCCATTAAACCACACATTAAAGACATTTGCAAAAATGTAATAAAAAATGCCAGTCTTCTATTTTTTTTAAATTTCTAAGACAAAATGTTATTATACAATTGGTTTATTACCATTTTTTTTTTTTTTTTTTTTATTTCTAGGAGAGAGAGAGAGAGAGACAGCGTGAGCAGGGGAGGGTCAGAGAGAGAGGGAGTCACAGACTGAAACAGGCTTCAGGCTCTTAGCTGGCAGTCAGCACAGTGCCCGATGCGGGGCTCGAACCCACTAACCGCGAGATCATGACCTAAGCGAAAGTCGGACGCTTAACCGACTAAGCCACCCAGGCGCCCCGGTTTATTACCATTTTTTAAAATGAATAGTTTTAATTTCTCAGTTTTAATGTACAGTAATATAAATATCAATAGAAAAAATAATTCACATCAACAAAAACTTTCTGGAGTCTTCATCAATTTAAGAGCACTAAGAAGTTCTTTGCTAAAAAATTTAAGAATCACTCCTCTAGGCTTATCTTGCACATTTTGTGCTCTTGACCTAGAATCAGCCCTTTCTCCAAAGAGCCCTGGTTCTTTCTGGTGAGAAATGATATTAAGACACCACAGTTTGCAAACTAGGGAACAAATACATCTTTAAAAACAGTTCCATAACCCAGATTTAAAAGAAATTTGCATTAAGGAAACCAAAATTCTGAAATTTAATAACTGAGTGTTTCTTAGATTTTCCCCATATTATTTTTCTCTTAAAGGTCATCTCAGTATTTTTCAGTAGCGAATAAAATATCTACTATTCAAAAAATTCATGAACAAACTATACTAAGTGTAACACACATTCAGTTCTATTCCAAATTAACAATTTATCAGTAACTTTTAAAATTTTTAATTAAATTATACCACTATATAAAAAAAGACAAAAAACTTTTATCTGAGTGATTCCATTCTGAGAATCATGCTCTTTCAAATGGATGGATGGATGGATGGATAAATTTTTGGAAGGGAGGCAAATTAATGGAAATTGAGAACACGGGCAAATGAATTTCCCTTCTATTTCTACTTTTCTCATCTGCAGAATGAAAACTGAACAAAATAAGCCACTCCAATTCAGCTCTAGGAATATAAGGCTGCTGACACTAATATTGAAAGAATCACTGGGTGAACACCAGAGGGCAGCTCTACTTTCTGAATGATTCTCAGACTTTGGAAAATCTGAGCAATTATAGGAAATGCTTACATATCTTCCAGGGTTTTATCTGGTTTTGATTAGCATTTTGGCACATATTTTAAAATACTACCATGCCTTAATGTAAAATTTAGTATAGGCTAGCTCAGAGGCCTAGGTCTCAGTTTTGTTTTAGTGGAGTCTTTTTATTGTCTCATGATATCTTTATATTAAAAAATTACTAGGGACCCCCAAAAAGCTGTTATTTTCAAGGGAAATAGAAATAATTTGACAACCTGAAAGACCAGTATACTAAAAGCTATAAAACACTGCTAAAAATATTAAAGTGCTCAAGAGTGAGAAGGCTCAATGTTGTCAAAATACCAATTCTCCACCATAGTGCGCCTGGGTGGCTCTGTCAGTTAAGCATCCAACTCTTGATCCAACTGTGGGTCAAAATCCCACAGTTTTGAAATCAACACTGAGCTGGTCATGGAGCCTGCTTAAGATTCTCTCTCTCCTTCTTCCCCTGCCCCTCCTCTACTCACTCCCATTATTATTATTTTATCTCGCAAAAAAAAAAAAAAGATTCTCCCAATTCTCCCCAACTGAACTATAGAATCAAGGCAATCCAATGAAAATCCCAGAAGGCTCTTGTGTAGAAATTCTAAAACTGATGCTAAATCCACATGAAAATGCAAAGAAATCTAAAATACACCAAACTTTGGAAATAGAAGAACAAAGTTGGTGGACAACACTAATTTTGAAACTCATTATAAAGCCAGAAAGGCAGAGAGGTATGAACACCAAGATAAACATAAATCAGTGGAACAAAACAAAATCCAAATATAGATCAACATGTACATGACAACTGAGTTTTGACAAAGATACAAATTGTCAATTGAGAGGATTCTGCAGGTGTAAATAGGCCAAACTTACCAAACCGTACTCTCTATGTACAGTTTGTTACACAATGATTATATCTCAACA
Organism: Hyaena hyaena; assembly: GCF_003009895.1. Lineage (NCBI taxonomy): Eukaryota > Metazoa > Chordata > Mammalia > Carnivora > Hyaenidae > Hyaena > Hyaena hyaena. The sequence goes on along the minus strand of NW_024081474.1, from coordinate 613,465 downwards.
AATTTGTTTACAAAGTGTAGGTGGCCTTAATGAGTACTGTTGGGTAAAGCAGAAACTACACAGAAGTGGTTGGAGTGTGTGAAATGAGATGTAGATTGTATTTCAAATTTGTTGGCTTTTAAGGGATTCAGATATATTGGGTAGTGACAGAAGAGCAGAGTCTAAATACTGGGAAGCCCAAATCTTGTTTAAATAGTTAGGAATAAAGGAGTTAAAGATTTCAAGACAGAAGAACAAATGATTAAAAGATCCTGAGAAGGAAAGAAGGAGGTGAAATCAATAACAAAGGTGTCAGTATTAGTCTTTGCCAAGAAAAGGGACACATTCTCTGCTGAGTAAATAACAAGAGGGTAAGCAGAGGACGGGATCAAATAAAGAGGAATATGGAAATTTGGGGTGTAAGAAATATGAGGATAACAGATTGTATTATCTCTGTGATATCATAAGGGAAGGCCATTTGTTGAGGATATGTATTTGAGACATTTGATGATTTCAAAGATTTAAAGGGTAAAAAGAAAGTATAAAATTATAATTACAAAAATTGAGAAAATGAAGTTTCCACAGAACCACAGTCACAAAATTGCTGGGCCCTGTTCAGGCCAATGATCAATAATTTTCAGTGATATCTGCCAAGTTAGTTCATCCTCCAACATCATTTAGCTGCTCAACAACAGTTTATCCAAAGAAAGGACTTTGTTTGGATAGGTGTGATAGAAAATAAAAAATGAGAAAAAGCCATTTCAGATATTTTCAAGAGTGTAATGATAGACAATGGATTCTACACTTGGTAAGACAGGAGAAGGTAAATGAGAAAGAATACAAGTCAATAGTTTAGCACTCTAGGTAAAGGCAAAGTCTTGCAATACAGACATAGGTGCAAGTGAGCTAGAAAGATAAAAGATTACAGCAAGGGAAAAGAAGGATTTTGACCCTTTTCTATCTATCTCAATTCATCTGACTGCAGCTTTTTGTTTTTTAAGTTTATTTATTTATTTTGAGAGAGAGATTGCACAGCAGGTAAGAGGCAGAGAGAAAAAGACACAGAATCCTAAGCAGGCTCCATGCCATCAGTGCAGAGCCCAAGGCAGGGCTTGAACCCATGAACCGTGAGATTATGACCCAAGCCAAGAACAAAAATCAGGTGCCTAACCTACTGAACCACCCAGGCACCCCTGCATCCAGCTTGCTTTGCAGCAATATGACAACTATTACTAGAAATTATAATTTCTCTTAGATGAAGACCATTTGCAATGATCTCAATTTAGTTCACCTAAAACAGCAGCAAAAATAACAATAAATATCCAGTAAAATCTATCTCAGGAGAAAAAAAAGAAAACTAATGCTAGGAGCCAGAAGTTGTCAAACTTCATATTCTTATGAACAACAAGCTAGTAATTCTAGACAGTTTAGCTAATCAAAAGATATAGCATTACTTGTTCAACCTAATCCAAAAAGGAAGACTTTTGCTTCTTTTTAAAACACAGTCAGTACTTAATACCTTTCCTATAGAAATTACAGAAATACTTGAACAATGAAATTTGTTACAATGAATTACATAGTTAATACCTTGAAAACCTAACAATTTAAGGAACAAATTTTATCTAAAAATTTGGGCACCTGAGTGGCTCAGACTGTGGAGAGCCGACTTCAGCTCAGGTCATGATCTCATGCTTTGTGGGTTCGAGCCCCCCACTGGGCTCTGTGCTGTCAGCTTAGTGCCTTAGATAGAGCCTGCTTTGGATTCTGTGTCTCCCTCTCTCTCTGGCCCCCTCTTGCTCATGCTTTTTTTTTCTCTCTCTCTCTCTCCCTCTCAAAAATAAATAAATATTTAAAAAATTTTAGGGACGCCTAGGTGGCTCTGTCAGTTGGGCATCTGACTTCATCTCAGTCATGATCTCATGGCCCGTGAGTTCAAGCCCCGAGTCAGGCTTTGTGGTGACACCTCAGAGCCTGGAGCCTGCTTGGGATCTCTGTTCTCTCTCTGCTCCTCCCCCATTCACATTCTGTTTCTCAAAAATAATTTTTTTCAATTTTAAATGGACTGTGTATATACTTCTCATTATAAATTTTTTAAAATTTTAAATAATCTGTGTATATACTTCTCATTATAAAACCCCTTCCCCACTCACATTCTGTTTCTCAAAAATAAATAATTTTTTTACTTTTAAATAAACTGTATATATCTCATTCTAAAACAGAGTAAACCATACTTCTAAGTGTAAAGTTGTAAAAATGTAAATATAACATACAACACTGCTACAAAGCAAAAACTCTGATTATTATCAAGATTAGTAAGTTGTCATTTACTGAGCCTGCTAGACACTATTTAACCTTTGCAACTTCATACTGATAGCATTATTATTACACCCATTTTATAAATGAGAAAACTGGGACATAAGAGGGTTAAGCAATCTAGCTAAAAAAATTCCAAAGTAGAATCAATGAGTTTGTCTATTAATGAAAGAGCCCACAGTGAAACTCTGCTAAGGACAATTTCTTGGTACATTAGAGCTTTAGTCAATATGATGCTTTAACTCAGGGGTAGTTAAAGTTTTCCTGGAAAGGGCTAGACACTGTGGGCCAAACTTTCTCTGTCATAATTACTCAACTTTGCCACTCTAGAGCAAAAGTGTCCAGACAATATATAAATGAAGGAGCATAGCTTACTCCAATAAAACTTTATGTATGTACACAGAAATATCAATTTCATATAAACTTCCTGTCTCATAAATATTCTTCTTTATTTCCCCAACCATTTAGAAATGTTAAAAACTATTCTTGGGGTTCCTGGATGGCTCAGTCACATCCGAATCTTGATTTTGGCTCAGGTCATGATCTCACAGTTCATGGGATTGAGCCCAAAGTCAGGCTCCTTGCTGACAGCACGAAGCCTGCTTGGGATTCTCTCTCTTTCTCTCTCTCTCTCTCTCTTCTCCCCCACTCTCTGTCTCTCTCTCTCTCAAAATAAATAAACTTTAAAAAAACTATTCTTAGCTCATAGACTATACAAAAATAGGAGGAAGACCAAATTTGGTCCATGGGTCATAGTTTGCTGACTCTTGTTTTTTCTTTTTTAATTTTTAATGTTTATTCTTATTCTTGAGAGAGAGAAACAGAGTGTGAGTAAATTTTTCATTTACTCAATTACAGAATCAAAAGCAGGCTCTAGGGTCTGAGGGGTCAGCACAGAGCCCGACATGAGGCTTGAACTCATGAACCACAATGACTCGTGAACCGTGATGAACTAATGAACTGCAAGGTCATGACCTAAGTCAGACGCTTAACCAACTGAGCCACCCAGGTGCCCCTGGTGGCTCTTATTTTTAACTGAAAAGTTAAACATTAATAAATAATTTAAGAAATAAATACAACATACAATCATTTAAACATAAAGAGTATTTTCAAGGAAGGAGTTTCAAATAACCATTCGGGTATTATTTCCATAATTGATACATATTTCCATAAATGATAAATATATATGTATTTAGAAGTACAGTACCTCTTCTCTGATATCACTTTTAACTTGCTCATCTTGAGTTACTTCATTTCATCATTGTAGATAATCTAAAAGAAAAAATGTTAATGATCTTAAACACATAATTGTTTCTATACATTAGATGTTATAAAAGCTAGATGACCAAAAGTTCTTATTATAAGGATAACAAGATAACACTAGAAACCAAAGAAGAATGCTTCAGTTTTATGTGCTTCTGGCAAGTAACTTCAATGTGTGACTAGTATATGACCTAAAATCAGCCAGTAAAAGGTCATCAAAATCCTGTGCCACAAAAAATGCAAAAACCTAACATAACAATCTATGATCTAGCGTTAAGATTTCTTTTGAGACAATTCAAATTATCTTTCTTATTCTTACATTCCTCATTAATATACTCAAACCAACCATAGCAATGTACTTACTTGTCTACCATTCACGCAGTGGTCAAATACTGCTAAATATGTAACATTTTTATGAGAGAACACTTTTTAAGAATAAATCGAGTAGACAGTAAAATCCATCTATAACATCATCTCATTCAAAATAATGCATATTTTCCCTCAACCAAGTTTTATCATTAAAAAGTGCACATTATACATTTTAAAACCTCAAATCTTGATTTGCAGAATCTTTACACCTATTCATATTTATCTTGCAACCATTCACCGCCCTCCCCCCCAAAAAAAAACCTTGGACATTTTAAAATCGTATATGTTAATGCTTACCAAAGCAGAATTTCATGGCATCACTATAAAGCTTTAAAATTACTGCCAATTCATGAGAAACAATGAAATCTGGCCATGTGTAGCAACATGGATGGACCTTGAGGGTGTTATGCTGAGCAAAATAAGTCAGGCAGAGAAGGACAAATATCATATGTTTGCACATATAGGAGGATTGGGAGGAACTTGACGGAGGAACAAGGGGGAGAAGAAGGGGGGAAATGGTGGGGGAAAGGGAGAGAGGCAAACCAAGAGAGACTCTTGAATGCTGACAAAAACTGAGGACTGATGGATGTGGGGGGGAGGGGGGATGGGCATGGAGGAGGACACTTGTGGGGATGAGCACTGAGTGTTATGTGGAAACTAATTTGACAATAAACTATTTGTAAAAAAAAAATAAAAAATAAAAAATAAAAAAATAAAATTACTGCCAATTCAACAAGCTTCTCACATATTTATGCAATATATAGTAATGCTATTTATTTATTTAAAGGGAAGCAAACATGCAAAAGAACATAATAGATTTAGAAGACATAGGTATTCTGGATATTTTTCTTCAATTAACAAAGAACTTTCAACTTTAATAAAACACATGATTTTTTTCAGTTTTTTCATTTACTCAATTAAAAAAGAACACATATATTTAGCATTATGTACAAATATTACATGGATTGTTTTTAAGGTTGACTAGAAATTTTAAATTGCTGTTCTTTCTTTTAATTGACTTAAAAAAAACTACCAATTCAACGTAACTTTTTCTAATTTCCAATTTAATTAAGAATCAAAAATCCAAAGGAGGAAAAAAATTCTATGTGATTTCAAAAGCATGATGGCTGCCAGAAACATAAAATAAGTTACTTTTACTTGTTGAGTGGTAGGACCATCTCTAAAAGTGCAATAACAGCACATCTCATGAAGAGTTCACTTTGAATATCATTAGAACTGATCAAGTTGGATGGATTAATATTGGGTACTTACATCACAGCCAATTCTATTTCAACAGCTAAGAAATGATTCAAATTTCCAATTCACAATAAAATAATAGTCTAACAATAGGCATTCTTGTCCTCTCCCTGCTAGGACTAAGTTAAAGTAGACAGCAGCAATAAAGAGAAATTAAGTTATGTTGCAGCCCACATGACAAAAAGGAAAACTAAAGTTGGGGATGGGAGGTAGGTACCTTATCCAGAAGAACTCAGGAAACTTGGAACCCAGGGACTTGAAGATGCCAAGTAAAACAGAGACAGAGACTGTTCAGCAGCTAACTAAAACTTTGTAATCCCAAGTAACTTCTTACCTCCTCCATACCTCATATCTCACCATTGTGGGAAATGTTCAACAGCGAGTCACAGAATTCCTGGCAAATAATCTTCACTAGAGAAACTGACAACCTCAAAGAAATATGCTTTCTGGGACTAAGAGTTCCCCAGGAAAAAGGCAAGCTCTTAACTCCATCATATTAGAGCTAAGCAAGTATGTTCCTTATGGTCACTTTTTATAGCCTAATGCCAGAGTGTCCTCAGAGAAGTTGAAAACTTTTTTTGGAAGTCTGTGTCTGTTACAGTATCATGTTCTACAGAGGCACCTAGAGCAGAAGTGCTGCATTTCACCAAGTTTGTGGCTTTGCCAACCAAGTGTGACAAAGAAAGGAGCAGAGAAACTGAAAATGTATAACAAGGGCATAAAGATAAAAACTGACCTTGGAGTTTAGGTAAACTACTCATTCCTCTTTATAGGGTCATTTTCATCACTATAAAATCATGTTGTTATTTCCCAAACCTCTTATTCCCACTTCCTCAATCCTCAATCAAGTCCCATTTGTTTACACACACAATGTCAACAAGTCCTCTTCCCAGCCTCTCCTAAACACACTCCAGCCAGAATCTCCCCACTGGACTTGTCTGTGTCAGTGACCTCCATGTCTCTAAATCCAACAGTCAACTCTGAGTATTCATCTTATTTGTCCTATAAGCAGCATTTGATAGAACTGGTCACTCCTTTTTCTTGGAAATACTTTCCTCATTTGGCCATACTCTCTAAGCTTCCTTCAGTGGATGCCCCAAGCTCAGTTCTTTCTCCTCTAATTCCAGATTCTTCCTTGGTGACTTCATCCAGTCTCATGACTGCTCAACATCTCCACTTGGGTCTCTAATAATATCACAAACTCAACATATCCAAAGCTGATCTCCTGACCCGCTCTCCCCTACCTAGTGTGTCCTTACCTCAGCTTTTCCGACTGTAAAGACAATTCTGTCTCCAGTTCTCAGTCCAAAACCTTAACTTCCTCCTTTGCTCCTAATTTATATCCCACATCCAATATATCAGCAAGTCCTGATAATTCTACTTTCAAAATATATCCAGAATCTGACCACTCCACCATGCCTACCTACTACAATGCTTAAGCCAACCATCCTAATTAGTTTCCCTTCCACCTCTGGCCCACTTATAATCTATTCTAAACACAACATCCTGACTGATCCTTTTAAACCCTTAGGGAAATGAAAATGGAGGGAAATGAAATCCTGTCAACACTTTGCTCAATGTCCTGCAATGCCACCCATTTCAGTGGCATTAAGGGGCCTAGGTGAATACCTCCAGCCCTTCCCTTCCCTGGCTTCATCTCCTACCTACAACTCTCCTCACTCATGCTGCTCTAGAAACACTGGCTGTGCCTCCTTGCTTTCCTCCAACTCTTCCGTTAGCGCCTTTGCCCAAGCTGTTTCTTCCACCTGAAATGTTCTTCTGCCAGATATCCTAATGACCAAACAACTCAACTTCCTTTACTTGAGTATCACCTTTTCAACAAAGTCTAAATTCCAACTATCCTATTTAATTTTGTAAACCAACTCCAGACCCCAGCATACCCACTGTCCCTTGCTTGAATCTAACCTGTCTTTATCTGGAGCACTTACCACCTTCTAATACTGGATGTTTCAAAAATAACTGAACACTTTGAAAACTGTACTACTCAAAAACTGATAATATATGAACATGCATCAAAACAACTTTTAAGGGAGTAATGAGTTCAGTTTTATAAGCTTATAAATGCTCAACAGATACCCCATTACACCATATGTATCAATCCTATAATCAAATTCCTCCCCAACCCTTACCAGCTTATCACCACTGATGACTACAAAGGCAACCACAATAGGTTTCTTCATTTTCTCGAGGTTCTGAGGAAAAAGTGATAGTAACCCATGGTTCTTGACGTCCCCATGTAATAAATTACATTTTCTAATATCTAATATCTCACTGGCCAATATTTCACTCATTTGAATCACCTTGTAAACTAGACAATTTAACTGTGTACTATTATCTCTATTTCCCTGCTAGAATTAAAGCTCCATGAGGACAAAAATCTGTTTTGCTTACTAAATGCCTCACAAGTATCTAGAAGAGAGCCAGCACACTGCAGGTGCTAAATAAGGATACTTAATGTTTTGTCTTCCTATCTAGAAACAAAGGTCTTGAAAAATAATGTTGACATCTCTACTGACAATGTCCCATCAATAGTTGGCTTCATGTGAAAATCTGTCGCTCTTATTTAGAAAAAAAGCCAAAAAACAAAAAAGCTGGCTTCACAACACAGTGATTTCTTCACAAAGAGCTGCTAGTGTCAAAAGCTCTGGGAAGTGAGATGAAAAAAGTTCTGTTTGAAACTACAAAAAAATGATTAACTTTATTAAACAAAAACCTGTTTACTCAAAAATGTTTAAAGAACGCCGTCAGAACCTGAACAATGAGCCTATGAATCTCCTGCTATATACAGAAGCGCAGTGGCTTAGTGCATGAAGAGTTCTCAACAGGGTGTCTGCGCTGAAAGGGGAAGTGCAGAGAACTTTCACAAACACAGTAGGCTGTGTGCTTGGAGAACTAAGACTGCCTACTGAAATGAGCCAACTTAGCAAATGCTTTGTTATTACATGAAACAAGTGAATGACTCTGCAAGACCTTAAAGAAAATATTTTGATTTCAAGTGACAAAATTATTGGGGAAGAAATCATGTGACAAAACAAAATCATAAAATTGCTCCTACTACTGCTTGGGTTTAAGAGTGAAAAAGGATATCTGCAAATCTCAAGTCTTGCTGACCTAGAAAAACAAAATTGAAAAGCAAAATTAAACAGGATTTTCTCCTTATTTTCAAACAAGTGTAAGACTGAATGGAGGGACCCTGCCTCTGAATCTTCTGCTCAGGTTGAAAACTTGACTTTGAGGAAGAAGAATGTTATGTGCTATGGTCTGATTACATACACGAGATGAGGTTTACTGGTCTGTCCCTAAAAAAGTTCTCGATGTCTATGAGTGAGTAGTGTCCTGAAAATCTTAGGAAAGTAATGAACATTTGGCTGCAGGCTTTCAACTTCTCATGTAAGATTTTTGTTTTTTTAATAAACATCAAGAGCCAGGAAGAAACAATTTTACGTTAGTTGAAAATGAAATCTGTGAATGGTTATTTCGAGTTCACACAGAAAACAAAAACAAGTTTCATGGGAGATAAACTTCATTCTTTTAGCTTTAAAAATGACAATTTTATTGTATAAAGCCTTTTCATTAAAAAAAATCAACACATATCATTCATAACTTCTGGACCTATATTTGAGCCTCATCAAGTGAGTTGGTGGGGAAAAAAAGTTTTTTCAAATTCTTATATAAATTATATCTTAGGCTCTATTTTCATTAATATTATTTTGACCTATGTTTTTTAGTAGCTTTGCTATTTGGCACTGTTAATGTTCACATTGTAAATAATGTTAATTAGAACCAACTTAAAGTGGTACTGGCAAAAAGACAGAAAAGCAGACCAACAGAATAGACCTTAAAGTCTAGAAATAAATGCATACATCTATGGCCAACTGATTTTTGGCAAGGGTACTAAGACCACTCAATGAAGAAAGAATATGAGCATCCATCAGAGATATGGCAGGTTCAGTTCCAGACGACCACTGTAATGAAGTGAGTATCATAATAAGGCAAGTTAAATAAATTGTTTGGTTTCCCAGCACACTATACTATAGTCTATTAAGTATGCAAAGCACAATGTCTAAAAAACACAATGTGTATACCTTAAGTAAAAAGTACTTCATTGCTAAAAAGTGCTAACCATCATCTAAGTTTTCAGCAGGTCAAAACCACTGATCGCAGATCACCATTACAAATGTAATAATGAAAAAGTCTGAAATAAGATGAGAATTACCAAAACATGACACAGAGATACAAACTGAGCAAATACATTGGAAAAATGGTGCCAACAGGCTTGTTAGATGTAGCATTGTCACAAACTTTCAATTTATAAAAAGCACTATCTGTGAAACGCAATAAAGTAAAGCATAAAAAAGGGAGGTATGTCTGTAGTCCCTTCAATGCTAGGACAGCTAGACATCCACATGCAAATGAAGTTGGTACTCAAGCCATATTATAAAAATAAACTCAAATGGATCAACGACCCAAATATAAGTCCTAAAACTTTCCATAGAAAACACGGAGGTAAATCTGCATGACACTGAATTTGGCAAGAGATTCTCCATTATAGCAACAAAAGCACAACAAAAGAAAAAAAAGATAGGTGGACTTCAAAATTAAAAGCTTTTGTACATCAAAGGACACAATCAAGAAAGTGAAAAACAAACACAGAATGGGAGAAAATATTTGCAAATTACTTATCTGATAAGAGTTTTTTAGGAAAATACATATATAACTTCTTCACTTCAACAACCACAAGAGAACTCAATGTAAAAATGAGCAAAGGACTTGAGGGACGCTTGGCTGTCTCAGTCAGTAGAGCATGCAACCTTAGGACTTAAATAGACATTTCTTCAAAGAAAATATTCAAATGGCCAACAAGCACATGAAAAGATGTTCAAAATCATTAGTCATTAAAGAAATGCAAATCAAAATCACAGTATTACTTCATACCACCTAGGATGTCTGTAATTTAAAAAATAGTAAATAGGTGTTGAAAATGTGGATAAACTAAAATCCTCATTAGTGTTGCTGGTGAAAATTTAAAACGGTGCAACCACTGTAGAAAAGTTTGGCAGTTACTCAAAAAGCTAAATATAAAATACCATATGACCCAGCAGTTCTACTCCTAAGTATACACCCAAGAGAACTGAAAACAGGAACTTGAACAGATAATTGTCATTAATGTTCACAGAAGCATTATTCACAATAGCCAAAGGTAGAAACAATCCAGGTGTCCACTAATAGATGAATGGACAACATGTGGTAGATACATACAATGAAATATTATACAGCTATAAAAAGGAATGAAGTATGGTATATGCTATGACACAAACCTTGAAAATATTATGTTAAGTGAAATAAGCTAGAAACAACGCAACATATATCATATGCTTTCACCTATGTGAAATAACTTAGAATAGGCAAATTCATAGACATATAAAGTAGATTAGAAGTTACGAGGGGTTGAGACGAGGGTATAAGGAATCACAGTCTAATGATAATTAAAGTGTCTGTTTGCAGTGACAAAAATTTTCAGAAATAGTGGTGATACAACTTTGTGAATGCAACTAATGCCACTGAATCAAACGCTTAACATTGGCTAAAATCACAAATTTTATATTAGATATGTTTTACTGCAATATAAAATTAGCTTACATTATTTACTTAAATTAGGTCTATCAAGCCTATCTTTTGAAAAAAAATTAATCCCGGGGCGCCTGGGTGGCTCAGTTGGTTAAGCGTCCAACTTTGGCTCAGGTCACAATCTCACGGTCCGTGGGTTCGAGCTCCACGTTGGGCTCTATGCTGACAGCTAGCTCAGAGCCTGGAGCCTGCTTCAGATTCTGTGTCTCCCTCTGTCTCTGACCCTCCCCTGCTCACACTGTCTCTCTCTCTATCTCAGAAATAAATAAAACGTTTAAAAAAAAAAAAGACTAAAAAAATTAATCCCATTTTAGCTTAGGTCAGTTATTTAACAGAAATTTATTATCTTCACCAGATGAAGTTTTAAAAATCATAAAAGGAAGAAAGATTAGTTTACAGAATGGTAAGCTAATTTTAACATCCTATTTGCTTTTCATGTAAGGCACATTAAAGTCTTTTTTGTATGCTTTAAATAAAGAAAAATAAACCTACTCGTGTATACATTATATGCCACAAGCCATAATATATTAATGTCTTATGTAGTAAATAAAAATTTGTAGTAAGAATCCTGTGCCTACTTGTATGAAGTAAAAAAATAAAGTGGAAAATTTAAGGAAAGGAAAACCTGTTTTTTCCTACCTGCATCACTAACTCACATTCAACTTCATACTGTTTGTGGGGCTGGAGACCCACACAAAAGGGCAGATTAATTAGCCACAATAAACAGATGCACAGAAAAATAAACTCTTTCAAAAGAGCATTAGCAATCATGACTGGGGTACTATTATATAGACCTAAAATTTCAAGTGCAGCCCTGCCAACTCTGAGCCTCACAGCACCCTAAAGACCTACTGTCCCGCCATATGCAATCCCATCTAGCAGAAGGGCTCTCCACCCAGCTAGTGCCGCCACCAGCTCAGCCAGCTGCAGCCCACTCAGTCCTGAGGCTGTCAGTGCCTTGCCCTGCCAGCCCTCAGAATTATTCACACTAATCACATCCTCCCATGAGGGCAGTCCTTTTGTTACTACAGAGCCTGCCTCCCGTGGCCACTGTGACAGGTTCACTCTACTGGCAAGTGCAACCCCCATGAGGCATCATGCAGTATCCTCCTCTCCCAGGCTGTGAGTACATGACAAGTAAACTATTGTTAATAGCATCTGGTCAAAGTCAGGAAGTAGTCACCTCATACCATTTAAAACCTAAGATCTCTCCGGGGCGCCTGGGTGGCTTAGTCGGTGAAGCGTCCGACTTTCACTTAGGTCATGATCTCGCGGTTCGTGGGTTCGAGCCCCGCGTCGGGCTCTGTGCTGACAGCCAGCTCGGAGCCTGGAGCCTGTTTCAGTCTGTGACTCCCTCTCTCTCTGATCCTCCCCTGCTCACACTGTCTCTCTCTCTCTCCTAGAAATAAAAATAAAAAAAAAAAAAAAAACCTAAGATCTCTCCTTCACCAATGAACTGATTAGAAGAACAATCATCATATCTAATTATTACAGCTGTAGATGTTCTCATTTTTATGGAGGAATTCCCTGAGACCTTAAAATTATTTCATGGACACTTTGGGGAATAAAAATAGAGAAAGGCCAGTAGACAGGGCTGGTGCAGGCCATAACCAGCCCTGGTCCAGTGTGGTTCTACAGCCAGTTAGGTATAGCAGGACATTCCTGATCACCATAGCCTCCTGACCACCACAGTTTCATGGTTTTTTGTATAAAGTAAAAATTCAGTTTATTCATCTGTTTATCACACAGTACATGAGGTAAAGTGTTTCACATTTCAAATTTCACTTCCAACTCCTTGGAATGATCACTTCCTTGGCTAAAAGGAGAGAATAGACATGAGAGGCAGGCAATGCTTAAACAACTGAAATAAAGATGAAAAGCGGACAGGAACGCCTACATGGCTCAGTCAGTTAAGCGTCCGGCTTAGGCTCAGGTCATGATCTCACGGTTTGTGGGTTCCAGCCCTGCATTGGACTCTGTGCTGTCAGAGCCCCCTTCAGATCTTCTGTCCCCCCTTCTCTCTGCCTCTCACCTGCTCACACTCTGTCTCAAAAACTAAATACTAAAAAAAAAAAAAAAAAAAAAAATTGAGGAAAGGTGCTAACAACACCCTGGCAGGGATGGGCACAAGGGACTGTTAGTCGCAAGCTATCTTTCAGAACTGTTAGCTGGAAACAAAGGATCACCATTCCTGGATGCTCATGCTACCATGGCCTCGGTCAGCCCCACCACACAGGTACAGCAGCATTTTTGGGTAGTTGCCTTTGGTGCCTTGCTGGATACAGTAATACAAGGACTCGCCATACTGTCTCTTGAATTCAGACCGAATTTTCAACATGTCCATTGCAAGAGACCATGACTCTAAACAGGACTTTACTGGGGCAGCTCCATGGCTTAGTCAGTACAGAATGCAACTCCTGATCTCAGGGTCATGAGTTCGAGCCCCACATTAGGTGCAGAGATTACTTTAAGATTTTTAAAGATTTAATCAGGGTTTTATCATGAGTCCTTCTGCCCTTTCTGGAGTCATACAGTCAGGAAAACATAAGGGCTTGTTCTGAATGCACTGGACCAGGTTCAGAAAAGCATTTTCCAGATCTTTGACCTCCTTCTTGATGCTCTCCAGTATGTCATACTTTCTGGAGGTGTCACACACTCCACTTGTTTTGATGCTGATCTACTTGGGCACATCAGTTCCTTTCCTCTTTACTCGAGCATCACAGAGATCCCAGGCATCTTGGTCAATCAGTTCATACTCAATGACAGAGCCATCCTCTGCTCTTCTACCCCTTGTGAGGGCAACCATCAGCTTGCAGAAGTCACCAGATGTGTCAGAAACAATGACCTCCAGATCAATCTTGTACATTTCCTAGTAGACCCTATTAATTTCCTGAAGCTCCTAGCTGGTCCTTGAGCAGATGATCTCAATGAGGGAGTCCTCATCAGTCCCCAGACCTTTCATGGAGGGTCTCAGCTCAGAAGAATCATACTGAACAGGTGTTTGCAATAGGCCCCAAAAATTGGTCTCCAGGTTGACTTCAGTGCTGATACAAGTTCCTTTTCGGTCCTTCATGGGTAGGGAAGGCAACATCCTGTCTCTGTTCATTGTTGAGGTTGGCCAAAATGTTGACACTGGTGACCTCATCCACACCTTTGGTTTCGATGGCTATTTCAGTGTTCAGAGCATCACACTGAGCATCAAAACTGGTATACACTTTCACCAACCAGTTTTCACCCTCTAAGCTGAACTTGCAGAGAATGTCATGAACAGGAAACACTTTGAAAGAAGCTAGACCAGATGCCAAGAGCTGCAAGCATCCCCAGTTGTGAAGCCAACAGTTCCCTGATTTTAAAACATCATTGTGGTTCTAGTAATGAAGATCTGGAAACAATTTCACAACTAGACAAAGGTCTCTTAATCATAAAAGACACAATATGTCCCTTGGTTTCTCAGTTTTGTGCAGAGGTTTAGGAGTTCTTCCTTAAAGTTCAACTCAGAATCCCTTTCTTTAAATCTCCAAACAATTCTGTAAACCACTTAAAACCTGTGCCAGATACTGATTTCTTGCCCCTCATCTTTAAATTCACCACTTTTGCCTGCTCTGTGAAAATGGATGTGTGCGCTTAAAAAACTCATTTCTTTGCCAGCTGGCAAGACATTAAGCTTTGTCAAGAGGGCACTGGAAAGACACTGCAGAGGAGAAGGATTTTGTTTCCTGGCTCCGGGATATTCACTTGGCTGCAGCAGGTCTCTGGGACCCATTCCTACAAGGATGGCTTCTACCGCAGCAGGCTCCTGCAGCACATGGAACCTCTCCAACAGGAGTCTAAGCTGCTCTGCAGCAAGGGTCTCTGGTGAGACCTTTCCCCATGAACAGCCTTCCCTGGCACCCTGCGTGGTGAACACTGAGCAAATTCCACTAGTGACACACCACAACTATTTGCCTTCCTTGCCTCTTTCAACAAGCCTTCAGTTTCGGGGAGAGGGGCCCACCCTATCTCAGCCCTCGGGGCAGTAACCAGCTATCCCAATATTCTTTAAGAGTTGTCTTTACTTCTTGCTGATAAATCCCTCAACTCTCCAATTCCTGTTACAGTCAATAATTTTTAATAGTTTATTTTTTGAGACAGACAAAGCACAAGTGGGGGAGGGGCAGAGAGACAGGGAGACACAGAATCTGACACAGGCTCCAGGCTCTGAGGTGTCAGCACAGAACCCAATGTGGGCAAACCCACAAACCGCGAAATCATGACCTTAGCCGAAGTCAGACCCTTAACCAACTAAACCACCCAGGTGCTCCTAGTAATAATTTTTTATATTAATCTTTCCCTGTTAAATTATTGTGTGGTTTCTATTTCCTGTTTGGACACAGACTGACATATCCCAATAAACTACCTAGTACTCTAACATAAACAAACTTTCTCTGCCTAAGGTATCTAAAGTAAATTTTGTTCTCTGCAACTCAAACTTCAATTTTCTTTTTTAATAAAGCATTTTGTAAGGAAAAATTGTACCATGTCTTCAGAGATTAGATAAATCTATGACATCATTTTTTTAATTAGCAAATGATACTAATTAACCACAGCCAGGGTTAAGAATGAATTTGGATAACTACATTCTGAAATCAGCCTATTAAATACTTTAATTATAAAATTAACTCCATCTTAAAGTACTACCATTCTTCTTATGCTTAACTACTATTTAGAAACAGTATACAATGAGATACCACTTCTCACCCACTACCGTGGCTATAATAAAAAAATATATATATACATATATATATACAGATAATAACAAGCATTACCAAAGATATGAAACACTGGAATCCTCATACACTGGTGATGGGAATGTAAAATGGTGCAGCTGCTTTGAAAACAGTCTAGCAGCTCCTCAAAAGGTTAAACAAAAAGAAACCATGGGACCCAACTATTCCATTTCTAAATATATACCCAAAGAAATGAAAATTTATATCCACACAAAAATTTGTACGCAAATGTTCCTAGCAGCATGATTCATAACCAAAAAGTGGAAATAACACAAATGTCCACCAACCAATGAATGGTTAAATAAAATGTGGTATAGCTATACAATGGAATATTATTCAATGATAAGAAGAAACAAAGGACTGATATATGCTACCTGAATGAATCTTGAAAATATATTAAATAAAAGGAAGCCAGTCATGAAAGACATCATTATATGATTCCATTTGTATGAAATATCCAGCATAGGCAAACCTATACAGAGAGTAGATTAATGCTCATCTAGGACTAGAAAAGAATGGGGTGGGCCTGGGGGAGGAGACACACTAAAAGGACGTGGGGTTTCTTTTGGGGGCAATAAAAATGCTCTAAAATTCACTGAGGTGATGGCTCTGTGAATCTACTAAGGGACACTGAATTGCATATTTTAAAGGGAAAATTGTATGGTATGTGAGTTATATCTCAATAAAGCTGCTAAAAAAAATAAAAAACCTAGTCACTGCAGAAACTTCCTAATTCAATCTATCCTTAAATTAGGGTTAAGGGCTTAAACACCCTCTGTAGTTCAGTGCCTGATAGCCATGATAGAATACAATATCCTTTTACATAAAAGCAAAACTGCTGACCCACCTGGGTTTTTAGGGGGGGCGGGAAACACAACCCTGCTATGCTATACATTTGAAAAAATTCCCAGTACACATTTCCTTAAATGGGGGAAAGTGTCTGTATAAGTTGACTTTTATATATATTTAAAGGTGGCTTGAACTTGAATTAAATGTGGGACTATGACCTTGGCAGAAAATCACATAAGCAAGATCAACTCACTCAACCCAGCCCACACATAAGAAAAAACAAGCAATTTTATATACTCTAGCTCAAGAAAAGTATTGGATTTTCTGACTTTTTTTTTTTTTTTTTAGATTCTCCTGATCTTTTGCTCTCAACTAGTTGCAGAGCCCATGGAACCAAAACTGAAGGCCTCAGCTGTCACTGGCTTACGCCTAGAATCAAGCCCATCAGGCAAGTCAGTAAGTGGCATAAACACACTTCATCCACGTAAGCCTGCCCTAGTTTTGATTCCACAAACAAGCCATAACAGAAATTCTGACACACACACCAAAGTTAAGGTTGTATATTCTAAATATATATGCTTTGCAGATATACATGGTTTTTAATGTATTTCAAATCACACTGCTAAAAAAATGCAAAGAAACATACATTATTCACATAAAATCATTTAAATACAGTCAGAAAATCTGATTCCCTTTTCACTTGCCTTGTCTAAACAACCTGGTTCTATTCCTATTCAACCAGAACAACTTCATTATTTTACTCTCATCTGTCCACAAATGGGCCTCCCTACAAGACACTATTAGGCTAAGTTGCCATTGTTTAAAAACTTTGGGGAAACACTGCACTAGTCAACAATGATTACCTGTGCTGTTAAATAGTAGACATTGTTCTTATTGGAGTGGATGTGGACAAGGCAAGACTGCAGTTAAAGAAGATCTCTGGGTAGCTGGTTCTACTCTGGGGAATTGGGAAACAAGTACATTGAAAAGGCATCATCTTTTGTCAGCTTTCTCTAATTGTTTCATGATCTGAAAAGAAGAAACCACTTTTCAAGAACACAGGAAGCTACTATTCCCCCACACCAGCTATGTCAGTGTAATTATAAATTCTGATTACTGAATAAGAAACATTCCAAAGATTATTACCATACCCTTGGCAGCATTCTTGAAGGAAAAGTAAGAAACTTTAAGGGAAGAAGGTAAACAATATCTGTTGTCTAAGGAAAGAGAAGTAACATTCCCAGCAAAAGGCATATAAAAATCATAGAAATAGGCATAGAAATACATATATTGGACACAGTCTACATATACATATCCATATATATTAACCTACTCTGAATTGCTATTATTAGAGTATATATTTTCATCTAGTTAGCTTATTCATATGGCATTCAATGATTAGACCTGACTCTTATACAACACAGGAGGTGGAACAATCACAGACCCCCATGCACTCAAAACTATGCATATAACTTTTGACTCCCCCCAAGTTTAGCTATCAATAGCCTACTACCAATAATGTAAACAGTCAATTAACACATATTTTGCATGTGTATGTATATGTTTTATACACAGTAGTCTTACAATAAAGTAAGCTAGAGGAAAAAATATTAATAAAATCATAAGGAAAAGAAAATACATTTATATACAATATTTATCAAACAAACAAACAAAACCTGCAGACAGGTGGATCCACACAGTTCAAACCTATGTTGTTTCAAGGTCAATGGTAGTTTATGAATGTTGCAGTCCAATCTGCAAATAGGCAAATTTTTCACCTATATTATTGTCCTTAATTTTAACAAAAAAATTGTGGATAAGAGGAAATCTGTAAGTTATACCTTTTACCTTTCTTCATCATGCATCCTCTTTAAAAACACAAGTTTGGATAGTTCACATGCTGCTCCACAAAGATGTTCCAGCACTTACACAAGGTCTAATTTGTTTTGCTATGTGATGTTTTAATTATATTATAAATAATAAGGTTTTATTGTTGGGGAGCAGAATCACACCACACTTCAATGCAACTAAATTATTTAATAGAATTCTTCCTTTGACTCAAATTCCAACTATGTTTAGATTTAAACAAATGTCAAAATTCTTAAGTGTATATAGGTGATATCTGAAATTAAAATTCTTACCTTAAAACACATATTTTTCTTGCCTCGAACCTATGAGAAGCCCATTAAATGGTTTCAGTTTTGTTTGTTGTTTAAAGTATCACAGTCAAAGTCAGCTCCAGTAAAAATCAAAATATGCAGGATATGAAGGAATAAAAAAAACATATAGAAATAAACAAAAACAAAAAAAACACTAAAGTAAATAAAAAATAAATTTAGGCAAACCAAAGACAGTTATAAAAATGAAACAAAAAAAATAATAAATTTTTAAATAGCAAAATGAAAAAAGGTACTCCTTTTCAGTAATTAGTTTATATCTAAATGGGTTAAAACCTCCAATCAAAAGGCAAAGATTGACAGAATGGATTTTAAAAAAAACATAAACAATATGCTCTCTACAAGAAACTCATTTAGATATAAAGGCGCAAATAGGTTGAAAGTAAAAAGACAGAAAAGGACATTCATGCAAATAGTAACCAAAAACAATGCAGGGTGGCTATACTAACATCAGGAAAAAAAGAGACTTTAAATAAAAACATATTACAAGAGACAAAGGACAGTCTATATTAATAAAAGGTTTAAGATGGCAAAAATATATAACAATTATAAACATTCACATAACTAATAACAGACCATCAAAACATAGTAAGCAAAAATTGAAAGAATTAAAGGGGAAAATAGACATTTCTACAACAATTGTTGAAGGCTTCAATATCCCACAGTCAGTCTTGGAAAGAACATCCAGACCTAAGATAAATAAGGAAGTAAAGGATCTGAATAACACTGTAAACCAACTAGAGATAACAGACACATATAAAACACTAACAACAGAATATATATTTCTCTCAAGTGCACATGGGGCATTCTCCAAGATAAATCATCTTTTAGGCCACAAATTAAGGGGGCATTCTCCAAGATAAATCATCTTTTAGGCCACAAATTAAGGTCTGAATAGACTTTAAAAGACAGATATTATACAAAGTAACTTCTCCAACCACAAGATGAAGTGCTGACAGCTCAAAGCCTGGAGCCTGCTTCAGATTCTGTCTCCCTCTCTCTCTACCCCTCCCCCCACCAATTGATGTGCTCTCTCGCTCTCTCTCTCTCTCTGTCTCTCTCTCTCTACAATAAATAAACATTAAAAAAAATAAAAAAAGAAACATCTCATATCAACAACCTAACAAATTAAGGAACTAAAAAAGGAGAACACAAAGCTAACAGAAGGAAGGAAATAATAAGGAATAGAGCAGAGATAAACAAAATAGAGAATAGAAAAGCAAAGAAAATCAACAAGAAAAAATAATTCTTTAAAAAGATCAACAAAATTGGCAAACTTTTAGTAAGCTTACAAAAACAACAAAGAAGGCTCAAATTATTAAAATCAGGAAAGCAAGTACTACTGATTCCACAGAAATACAAAGGATTTTAAGTGAATACTATTAACTGTGCACCAACAAACTGGATAACCTAGATGAAACTGACAGATTGCTAGAAACACAAAACTTACCAGAACGAAATCACAAAGAAACAGAAAATCTGAATAGATTCATAACTATTAAGGAGACTGGATGAGTAATCAAAAACTTCCTAACAAAGAAAAGCCCCATATTTGATGGTTTCTCTAGTGAACTGTACCAAACATTTAAAGAACCTTACTAATCCTTCTCAAATTCTTTCAAAACACTGAAGTGAAGGAGACACTCCCTAACTCTTTCCATGAGCCAGCACTGCCCTCATACCAAAGCAAAACAAAGACATTACAAGAAAACTAGAGATCAATATCCTCTATGAACAAATAGGGGATTTGTTCATACAAATCTGTTGTACAAATCCTCAGTGAAATAGCAACAAAGCAAATTCAGCAGCAAAAATGCAAATCAAAACCACAGTGAGCTAGGACCTCACACCCATTAGAATGGTTCCAACGGCCACCCCAACCCCACTCAAAAAAAAGACCAATCATCCAGAAAACAAGTGTTGACAAGGATGTGGAGAAACTGGAATCCTCATACACTGTTGGTGTGGATATAAAATGGTAAAGCTGCTATGGAAACAGTACAGTTGTTACTCAAAAATAGAATTACCATATGGCCCAGCAATTCCACTTCTAAATATGGACCCAAAAGAACTGAAAGCAGGGTCTCAAAGAAGTATTTGTACACCCATGTATCCAGCAGCATTATTCTCAATAGTCAAAAGGTAAAAGTAACCCAAAGGTCCACTGACAGATGAATAAACAAATATGGTATATACACACAATGGAATATTATTCAGCCCTAAAAGAAGGAAATCCTGATACATGCTAAACAGATGAATCCTGAAGACAATGCTACATGAAACAGCCCATCACAAAAGGGTAAATACTGTATGATTCTACTTATCAAAGTATGAACCAAAAATACAAATATAAATCAATGTTAAGAATTGGGAAAAATAAGTTTCAAAAGAAAACACAAATTCAAATTGATGAGATAGAATTAAGAAATGACAAAGATGTTCTCAACAGGCAAAGAAAATAAAAACAAAAACCTAAAACTCTAGAGTTGTAGGAAGCTTCAAAGATCACCTGGGAGTCAAATCTTCTTACTTTGCAATTAGGAGAGAAGCTCATCAAGGAGGTTTGCTGTCTTGTCTTACCCAACATCAATTCTACATATAGGCAACTAGAAATTGTGCCTACAATAAATGAAAAAGTCTGGAGAATTCTTGTCAAAAATACTATTCTTTTCAATTTATTAAACACTTATTATATGCAGACAGTGTTCACATTTTTATCACCACTATTCTATCCTAAGTTTTTCATGAACCTTACTTTTATTCCCCATGTTACCTATATTTCCTTATAACCTTCATAATCTTAAGTCATTTTCCTGGTAAGGTATGACATGAAGCAAAGAGAGCAAATGCTGAGTACCTCTCCTTAGGATGGTTCACTCTCAGCATGAATTAAGTGAGAAATGAACAGAGATTAAGAAGGGAAGCTAAGATGTTTCTTTTAGCTTAAGAGCTGGACATCAATTGAGCTTTCACTGTGACTTCACTATTTATCTAATATGTAAATCCCCCCAAATTAGATACATTGAACACATACTCCCCAATCTTCTGTTTTTAGATAGCATAATTTCAGATTACTAATACTACAATTCCCCCATATCAGCATCTGACTAAAACCCCTAAGAGCCTCAACTTTCTAGAAGTAAGTTGCTTTCACTGTGCTTAAAAAAAAAATTTAAAGATGGCCTTCACTGGGCCCTAAAATCTTAAAGACTGAAGCAAAAACAAACTAGTAATTGCCACTACCACTTCCCTTCCTAATCAAAGTTTGGTAGAAATCTGCTGATGTACCAGAAGTCCTCAAAAATGTGGTCCATGAGCACCTGGGGTCCTGACAACTTTTTAGGGGGTCTGCAAGGCCAAAACTATTTTCATAATAACATAAAGTATTACTAGCCGTTTTAACTGTATTAACATGTATAGTAAGGTACAAAAGCAATGATGTATAACAACCTGGCACCTCGGAACAACTTTTGGTACTGGCACCAAACTGCACTATTAGTCACTGTATTTTTCACCATCAAGTACCAGCAGCTATTTAAAAAAAAAAAAAAAAAGAAAAAAGAAAAAAAACCCTCAAAACAAAGTCCTTCAAATAGTAAAAATTAATTTTACTAAATCACAGCCCTTCAATACAGATCTTTTTAATATTTTGTATGACAAAATGCCAAGTATACACAAATCATTTCTGGCCACATACTGAATTAGAATAGTTGATGGGTGTCTCAAGGTAAAGCACTTGTGTGACTGAATGGAGAGCTTTCACTAGCCTCTTTTTTTCATGAAATACCATTTTTACTTGAAAGAATGACCACAGTTATTCAGACTTGGGTCTTCTGGCAGAAGTTCTCTCATAGATGAACAAAATCTGCCTGTCACTTCTAGGAAACAACTGGCAGTCATATTTCTTGCCAACGATAAAATTTGAGCTTTCAAGCAAAAATCAGATTTCTGGAAAACTCACATCCGCCATCATGTCATGACCTGGACAGCTTCCCAATAATTTGTTTCTTATGGGATAAATGGTGATATTAACAAATGTGATTTTCTAATAAGGAAATGTGCCAACATTTGGAAGATCTGCATAACTGACTGAACCACTACTTACAAATGACCATGGCATGTAAGATCCATTCAAAGTTTAGGCCAGTGGATTTTAATATAACATTATGAAAAAAATCCATTGATATGATATCAGATTCCATATTACTAATAACTAGAAAACCAACACATGTTGAGTTTTGATGTACCACCAAACAAGAAAATCCACTATTATCTGGAAAGGCTATTAAAATACCCTTCCTTTTCCAGCCATTAACTATGTATGTAAGGCTGGATTTCTCCTATATACGTCAAACCAAAAAAACATATTGCAACAGACTGAATGCAGAAGTAGATGACAATTCAGCTGTTTCTATTAAACTAGACATTAGAGATTTACAAAAATATAAAATAAGGGGTACCTGAGTAGCTCAGTTGGTTAGGTGTCCAACTCTTGATTTCAGCTCAGGTCATGTTCTCATGGTTGTGAGATCAAGCCCAATGCTGGGCTCCATGCTGAACGTGGAGCCTGCTTGGAATTGTCTCTCTTTACCTGTCTGCCCCTCCCCTTCCCTCAAAATAAATGAACATTTTTTAATATAAATAATACCACTCTTCTCATTGCCTTATTTGTTTTAAAAGATAGTAATTTTTCATTAAAAATGTTATATTAAGACATTATTATCACATTTAAGTAATAAAAGTTGTACATTTCAATTTATAATATTATAATTATAGACATAATCCACAAAAGTTCTTTGGGGTAGGCAATAATGTTTAAGAATGTAAAAGGGTCCTGAACTCAAAAGTTTGAAAACAACTGATTTAAACAACTGAGTATTAACATCAGATCCCTGCAAACCAAGAACAATAAGTACATAAAATCATTAATTTAAAAAAAAACTTTCCTAGAAAACTTCCATGAAAGCTGAAAAGGTACAATGTCAAATCAAAACTAACCTCACTCTGTAACACCAGTAAAGAAAAAAAAAAGAATGTGCAATATCTTGATCAGATAAAGACATATATACCTAGTAACAGTTTGATACATAGTATTTTTGATAGCAGCACATGACAGTCCAAGAAACACAACTCAGAAACAGGTGATTAAAATAGCAGTCACCACCACAAGGGAGACAATCCAAGGTTCTGTCAGAAGGGACGGACATGGATACTTCAGCACCTCTACGAGCAGCTTCTCAGCACACCCAGCTTTCAGGGTCTAGCTGTTCTATTTAAAACTAAATTACATACTTCCAAGGCAGGACAGTGAGACTAAGCTGTCATTTAGCCCCAAAGGAGTGAATGGGTCACAGTGGAATTATTCTACAGTAATCAAGCTCCATCAGCCTAAAGTCCTTCTTCAGCTTACTAGACCCCTTGGAAGAGTGAGAAAAAGCAGTAGCAGTAATATTTACGGAGCAATTACCATGTGCCAGGCACTGTGAGCTAAGCACTTTATGTGTATTAACTCTTTTATTATTCAAGATGTTAAGGATATAACCATTATTACCCCCATTTTTGGAATATAGAAAACTGAAGCACAAAGATGATAAATAACTTGTCTGAAGCAAAGCCAGGATTCAAACCCAGCCAAGCTGGCTCTGAAGCCAGTTCCTCAGCCACTGCATTATAGTACACAGACACCAGAACCAACAGTAATATATAAAATTTAAAATTCGGTGCCTACTCTTAGCAACTTCTGTTATTGGCACCAAGACCCACTGCCTAAGGGAGGTTCCCAATTTGAAGAACCCTCTGACAATATCATCCATTACTACTGATACGCTGTTCAACTTCCAGGTACTGTGCGACTTCAAGCAAGAATACATTCTGGAAGGTGAATACTGTGGAGATTTACTGCAAATTCCAAAATGTAGAATCTAATACAAATTAGGTAATTTCACATTTGGATCTCTTTTCCCTCTGCTGGCAGAGATAAGAACCATTATTATACAAAGAGCCTTGCTAGACTACTCCAAAGAGAATAATAATGCCTCAATTCAAGTCAATAGGAAAAGATTTATAAAAATTGGTTCTACAAAAGCTTAGATTACATTAAAACACTTAAATGTTTCGGCAGTGTTGGCTAATAACAAAAGGAACTCAAAGTCTACGCCCTTCATTACAAACTTCAGAGTGAGACTGCAATTCTAAGTGTAGAAGCAATTAATTCAAGGCAGATTTTTGAGGTCATTAAAAACAAACTTATAACTTCATTGCGGAATTTAACTCAAGCGAGGTAGAATGGGAAATTAAATAAGTCATACTACAATAAGAAAATAAGGAGTAGATAAGATATCCCTATCTCACAGCAATTATAGGACTAATCACAGCAATTATAGGAAATGCTTACATATCTTCCAGGGTTTTATCTGGTTTTGATTAGTATTTTGGCACATATTTTAAAATACTACCATTTAAAGTGCCTTGAATAAACTATTGTTTTAGCCTACTGAACTGAAAACATTTCACTGTCTAATTACAAAAGTAGCTTTCTAGTTTTCTCAAGAAAAAAGACAGAGTTCAGGTTACTAAAGTGATAGCTCTTTTTACATAAAGATTACAATACCGACATAAAAGTAAAAATGAGTGATCAAGAAGACTGATCAAGTCCTTTCTAACTATAAATTGTCACGCATTATAATTCAACACTGCTACAATTTTCAACACCTTAAGAAAAAGAAAACACTCACAAGGAATTAAAACTGCCAAAAAAAAAAAAAAAAAAGCCCCTAAGTGTTACAACATATTAGCTCATCAGCAGTGCTGGACCTTCAAGCACTTGATTGAACAATCTGTATCAAAACAAGAAATGGCCTTTAAATTATCAACATTCATATCGATTATGCCAAGCTGTATAAAAACTCCATTCTATAACGGGTAAATGCCCAGGAAACCAACAGATTCAAAACTGCACTGGTACTAACGATGGGGTTTGCAGGAGTCCTCAAACACTTGCAATTAAGAAGCCGCGACTCAGGAAGGCAGGCTGTAAGGAAACTCTGCACTGTCATCTAGGGCGATCTGATTCAGATTCAAATCAAACCCAAAAGGCGACAAGTTGTAAACAGAAAACACACTTCAGGCCAAACCACCCTCTGACAGGAAGCAAACCTAGCCACCGCCAATGTCACACCACACCACGCCCACACAGCGAAGCAAGGTGTGTGCCGGGCTGGGTGGGGAGGCAGGGCGGGTGCCCGCCCCGGCCCGCCGCCCCCCTGCTCTGCTCCGCGCTGCACCCCAGCTCCAGAAAAAGGGCAGGTCTCGGGCACAGGATGCTTGAAACCGCCTTGGGCACCCTCCCCCGGGGAATGAGGCGGGGGGTCACCGACTGTCGCGGGGGTGGGGGGGCGCTTTCCAGATGCCAGCCAAAGCCCCAAACCTTCAGGGTTTCCTGAAGGTTTTCCTCCAGCTCCGGTCCACTCCCCCCAAGAGACACGCGTTACACAACCTGTCAGGTGAGGGGCAGAGGGGTCCCAGGACGCAGACCGCGGCGGGCGCTGGGTCGCTCCTCCTCGCCTCTCCCGCCCCCAGGACTCGGTGGCCGGGAGACTGCGGAGGGGAGGCGGACTGGCGGGCAAGCCGCGGCCGAAGAGCGGCCCGCCCGAACGTGCGGACGGCGGCGAAGCGCTCACCCGCTCAGGATGGGGCGCCGGCAGGGACTGGGCAAAGCCGCGGCACTAGGCTCGACGTCGGCAGCGCCTGCAGCTGCTCTCTGGGAGCACGGCGGATTACTCGCCGCCCGCCGCCGGGTGTTTTCATACAAACCCCAGTGGCAGGCGAGGCGGAGGCGGCGGCGGTGGCGGCGGTGGCGGCGGCGGAACCTGCCCGCATCCCGGGCAACGTCAGCGCGGCGCCCCGCCCACCGCACGCCCTGGGCCAGATGGCTCGCGCGCGCCCGGCGGCGGGGAGGACGGAATGCGCGTGCGCGCGGGCCATTTGGGCACGCGCTAGAGCGGAGGGCGGGGCACGCGCGAGCCGGAGCGGGGGTGGGACTCGGGGAGCG
The DNA here is from genome assembly GCF_003009895.1 of Hyaena hyaena. NCBI lineage: Eukaryota > Metazoa > Chordata > Mammalia > Carnivora > Hyaenidae > Hyaena > Hyaena hyaena. The sequence goes on along the minus strand of NW_024081474.1, from coordinate 586,853 downwards.
CGCGTGGGTAAGGAGGGAGCGTGCGCAGGAGGGAGGGCGGGGCGCGCGCGCGGGCTTTAGGTGCTGTGCTGCGGGGTAGGCGCGGCAGGGGTCTGCGGGGGCGGGGGGGGGGGTTGCACGCGCCGCAGGCCCAGTCACTGCAGCCAGCGGCCAACCGAACCGAACCGGTCGGCGGGCGGCTCCCACTATGCAGTTTACCTTCCTGTACGCTACCAATTAGAGCTGCCGCCTTTCTCCGGAACTAAGCTGGTGCATACCTGCCTCTACCATCAATCACCCTCATTTTAGGAGGCTGTTAGTTGCTCTGGACGAGCGGTTCTTAACTTCCTAGTGTGGCACCGGGCGGGGCCGCGGGAGTGGTAGCTCTAGTCCCTGGGGACCGCGGTAAAGCTCAGCGCTTTCCTGACCTCAAGGAGAGTCCATAAGAGGAAGCTGGAAGGCAGGCAGTTATCACAGCTGGGCTCCAGAGCACAAGGAAACTGCACCTTATGGCGAAACCTCAATAAATTAGATGCCTAGAGCGGCAGTGAAAAAAAAAATAGCAAGCTGATTTATTTTTTGCTTTTTCGTAATGTGCCTACATATAGTCACGAAAATGGTAATGTTAAATTGACCACTGAAGGCAAAGACAAGTGTTTTTTTAATCAGAGCCAAAGTAATGTGTCAGAAAGATTGAATACTGATACACCCCCTTCTGTTTTGACTGCACGTAATGGCACTGTAATAGATTCTTAATAAATATTTGACATTTACTTTTTTCCAAGAGCATGGATCATGTTTGCTGCTGTTTATGCTAGCTGCTACAGAATGCAAAATCATTACAACCAGATAGAGAAATAAATTGAGAGCTGTGAAATTTGTGCTTTGTTTTCTTATCATCATGTTTAAATGAAATTAAACAGATGCGAAGGCAGTTCAAAAGGTGCACCACTTGTGCTTCTTGCAGTTTTCCCGCGGCAGAGTCTTTATCAAGAGACTTTCATGTAATGAATGCCTTAGTTTCCCTGTGTGTGAGCACCAAAAGGTAGATTACAGTATTTTAAGGAATTTCAAAACAAGGACCACCCCAACCCAACCAAAATGAAAAGCATATCTGACCACCTAATTACAATTACACTAAGAATATTTAACATTTTACAGAAATGTATGTAACGTACATAAAACCTTATTCAAAGAGCTTCTTCCTAAATGAATCGACCTTCAGTATATAAAGATATGGAAATAAATGTGAATGTGTGTGTATATAGAATTTGAATCCTACTTTAGCAAGCCATTGTTAGTGTGGTTTGATGGCCAGGACACAGATCTAGTAGATTAAACCACACAACAAGGAAAAAAGCCAAGGCATTCCCTGTCTGTCACTCTTTTCCACTATTTTAAAGTTTCCTCAACACTGTTATGATATATAAAACTAAATACAAATAATTGTGTGATGTAGATCAGAGTCTGATCACATAATAATATTCATTTAACTCTGATTCCTCAAATCAGTCTAGCCGGTGCCTTGTAGGTATTCAGTAAATGCACTTTTTTTTTTTTTTTTTAACCTCTGGACTAGGCAGTTCTCTGCCTAGTGGAGCAGTGGAGCCCAGCTCTTTCTCCCCCTCTTTTGCTGATTTTCTCACCTGCATACTTTTAATAGATACAAACAAAATGCAACAAACACTGTTACAGATCTACATAGCCATATGGTTTAGAACAACCATGGACCTCTCAAAGTCTCTATAGTCATTTCCATCTGGAATCGTAAATATTAGGAACACAACCTTGATCATGAAGCGTCTGAAACATATCCAGTCCTCTGGAGTTCTAGGATCATTGTAACTATTTTACATTATTCAACAGTCATCAGTTTATCAAGCACCTTATGTGCCTGCCCTCTGTGAAACTAAAAGATTTGATATATCCATAAATGTATGGACAAAGAAGATGTGGTATAAACAAGATGTGATATATAGATAACGGAATGTTACTCAGCCATTAAAAAATAAATGAGGGGTGCCTGGGTGGCTCAGTCAGTTAAGCGGCCGACTTTGGCTCTGGTCATGGCCTCGAGGTTCGTGGGTTCGAGCCCCACATTGGGCTCTGTGCTGACAGCTCAGAGCCTGCAGCCTGCTTCAGATTCTGTATTTTCCTCATTCTCTGCCCCTCTCCTGCTTGCACGCTGTCTCTGCCTCTCAAAAAATGAATAAAAACATTAAAAATTTTTTAAATAAATGAAACCTTGCTACTTGCAACAACATAGATGGACATAGTGCGTGTTATGCTAAGTGAAATAAGCTAGACAAGAGAAAGGCATGATTTCCCTCATATGTGAAATTTGAAAAAACAAAACAAATCAACAAACAACAACAACAACAAAAAAGAGATTCTCGTATACAGAGAATAAACTGGTGATTGCCAGAGGGGAAGTAGGTGGGTGGGATGAGCAAAATAGGTGAAAGATATTAAGAGGTATAAATTTCCAGGGGCGCCTGAGTGGCTCAGTTAAGTGTCGGACTCTTGATTTCAGCTCAGGTCATAATCTCATGGTTCGTGATTCGGGCACCGAGTGGGGCTCTGTACAGAGTGTGGAGCCAGCTTGGGATTCTCTCTCTTTCAGCCCCGCCCCCACTCTTCTCTCTCTTTCAAAAATAAATAAACTTAAAAAAAAAGAGATACAAACTTCCAGTTATAAAATAAATAAGTCAAGGGATGAAAAGTACAGCATAGGGATCATAGTCAATAGCATTGTAATAACTTTGTATGGGGACAGATGGTGACTACACATAACATGTTATCCCTGTGCAATTCCAGAATTGACAGATCACCAGTTTGTACACCTGAAACTAAAATAACATTTCATGTCAACTATGCTTCAGTATAGATAAATAAACAAATAAATGTCCATATCTGGGCCCTCATTTTATTTGTAAAATGGAACTTAAATACTCTTGCCAAATTTAATGTTTTAAAATTTGGCATGCCTTGTAGCCTCATTATAGGAATTTATCCTAAGGAAATAATGAGGAAGATGTGCAGAGATGTCACCATAAGGATGTTTATCCCAGAGTGGTGTTCTGAGCCATCTTAAATGCTCAACAAAAGGCACCTGATTAAACACGATATTGTACATCGATGCAATAGATCACTAGGAAGCCAGTAAAAATGATAGTGGAACAAGAGTTCTTAACGTGGGGCACAACAGCCATGTATTTACCTTGAAGCTGAAGAAGGCCCCTCTGAGTTCTGAGTTTGCTATGAGCTAAAGGACTTTCTAGATATGAAGGAGACCAGCCAGATAGCAATTGAGAAGCATTTTTATACAAGCATTTCTGATAAAGTTCCTGAACAGATCTCATTTAAAAAGGATCTGAATAGATCACATATGAGGATATAAAACGAGCCTCAATAAATTAAAGAAGACTGGATTTTGAGGAAAAGGCAGTCACAGCTACAGTGGAGCTCTGGGGACCCCTGCTCCTGACTCCCTGCTATTTGCCTTGCGAAGGAACAAGTCAGTCAGAAAACCACACTGCAGCCTTGGCTTTGTTTTTTGTTTGTTTGTTTTCTTGTTTTATTTAAGTTTATTTATTTTGACAGAGGGAGAGGGAGAAAGAGAATCCCAAGCAGGCTCCACACAGGCTGTCAGTGCAGAGCCCAGCACGGGGCTCAATCCCCCCATGGACTGTGAGATCGTAACCTGAGCCAAAATCAAGAGTTGGATGCTTAACTGACTGAGCCACCCAGGTGCCCCCAGCCACAGATTTTTAAAGTCACCAGGAAGATACCCATGAATCCAGAGGTGGCGATTCACCAATATAGAATTTCTCTAACCAGCTGCAGTATAAATCTTTGGAGAAGGTATGTGCTGACTTGCTCAGAGGTGCAAAGGAAAAGAATCTCAAAGTGAAAGGACCTGTTCAGATGCCTACCAAGACTCTGAGAATCACTATTGGACAAACTCCTTGTGGTGAAGGTTCTAAGACTTGGGATTGTTTTCAGATGAGGATCTACAAGCAACTTGTTTTCACAGTCATTCTGAGATTGTTAAACAAATTACTTCCTTCTGGGAGCAACTGGGTGGTTCAGTCTGTTAAGCATGCAACTTCGGTTCAGGTCATGATTTTGTGGTTTGTGGGTTTGAGCCCTGCATTGGGCTCTGTGCTGACAGTTCAGAACCTGGAGATTCATTGAGATTCTCTTTCTCTCCCTCTCTCTCTGCTCCTCCCCTGTTTGCTCTCTCTCTCTCAAAAATAAATAAACATTAAAAAAACTTTTTAGAATTACTTCCATCTTTATTGAGCCAGGAGTCACGGTTGAAGTCACTAGTACAAATGCTTAAATCACTTAAATCACCTTTTTAATAAACTGATTATCAATTGTTAAAAACAATTAAGGGAAGGGAAACAAAAATAATATAAAAACAGAGAGGAAGACAAACCATAAGAGGCTCTTAACTACCAAAAATAAACTGAGGGTTCCTGGTGGGGTGTTGGATGGGGGGATGAGCTACATAAATTAAAGAGGACAGTTGTTGGGATGAGCACTGGGTGTTACATGTAAGTGATTAATCACTAAATTCCATTTCTGAAAAAACCTTTCTTTTGAGATTTGCCTGGGTGTCTCAGTTGCTTGAGCAACCAACTGTTGATTTTGGCTCTGGTCATGACCCCAGGGTCATGGAATCAAGCCCTGTGTCAGGCTCCACATCGAGCTTGGAGCCTGCTTAAGATTCTCTCTCTCCCTCCTCCCTTCTCCCCACTTTGTGCTCTCTCTCTCAAATTAAAAAACTTTTTTTTTAAATTTTTTGAGAAGATTGAAATCATACCATTCACCTTTTTCAATCACAACAATATGAAACCACAAATAAATCACAAGAAAAAATGGAAAAACAATACAAACACATAGAGACTAAGCATGATAGTAAACAAAGAGGGGTTAAAACTCAATCAAAGAAGTAATTTAAATAATACATGGAGACAAATGAAAATGAAAACGCAACAGTCCAAAATCTTTGGGACACAGCAAAAGCAGTCCTAAGAGGAAAATATATAGTAATATAGGCCTATGTCAAGAGATAAGAAAAAACTCAAATAAACAATCTAACCTTACAAGGAAGTAGAAAAAGAAAGCAAAGCCCAAGGTGAGTAGAAAAGAAAAAACAATAATGATTACAGCAAAAATAAATATCATAGAGCCTGAAAAAGCATCAGAGAAAATCAAGGAAACCAAGAGATTGTTCTTTGAGAAGATAAACAAAATTGATAAGCCCTTAGCCAGACTCATCAAGGAAAAAAGAGAAAGGATCCAAATAAATAAAATTAAGTATTTTATTAAAAAAAAGTAACAACTGACCCCACAGAAATACAAAGGCTTATAAGAGAATACTATAAAAAATGATATGCCAACAAATGGGACAACTCAGAAGAAAGGGATAAATTCCTACGAATATATAACTTCCCAAAACCGAGTCAAGATGAAATAAAAAATCTGAACAGACTGATTATAAGTGAAATTGAATCTGTAATCAGACAACTACCAAAAAACTGAAAATCCAGGACCAGATGAATAGACAGTGGAATTCTATCAGACATTTAAACAAGAGTTAATACCTATTCTTCTCAAACTATTCCAAAAAATAGAAGAGGATGGAAAGCTTCCAAATATATTTCAAGAGGCCAGCACTACCCATGATATAAAAACCAGACAGACACCACAAAAAAAGAAAACTACAGGCCAAAATCCCTGATGAACACAGATACAAACTCAACAAAATATTAGAAAAACACACACAAAAATACATTTAAAAAAATCATTCACCATTATCAGGTGGAATTTATTCCCATGATAAAAGGATTGTTCAATATTCATAAACCAATCAATATCATACATCTCATCAACAAAACAAAGGATAAAAATCATTTGATCATCTCAATAGATGCAGAAAAAGGATTTGACAATATTCAACATCCATTCATCCATGCAATGTACAGATTCAGTGTAATCCCTACCAATATACCAACAGCATTTTTTCACGAAATGAGAACAAATAATACTAAGATTTGTATGGAACCACAAAAGACCCCATATAACTAAAGCAATCCTGAGAAAGTACAAAGTTACTGGATTTCAAGATATACTAGAAATCTGTAGTAATCAAAGGAGTATGATATAGGCACAAAAAATAGACACATAGTTCAATGGAACAGAATAGAGAGTACAGAAATAAATTCACAGTTATTTTCAGGTAATCTATGACAAAGTAAGCAAGAATATACAATGAAAAAGGACAATCTCTTCAATTAATGGCACTGGGAAAACTGGACAGTAACATGTAAAAGAATAAAATGAGACCACTTTCTAACACCATACACAAAATAAACTCAAAATGGATTAAAAACCATAAAATTCCCAGAATAGAGCATGAGTAGTAATTTCTCTGCCATCAGCCACATTTTTCTAGATATGTCTCCTAAAGCAAGGAAAACAAAAGCAACAATAAACTATTGGGACTAATCAAAATAAAAAGCCTCTGCACAGCAAAAGAAACCATTAACAAAACAAAAAGATAACCTACTGAATTGGAGAAGATACTTGGAATTGACATATCCAGTAAGAGGTTAATATCCAAAATATATAAGGAACTCAATGCCAAAAAAAAAAAAAACAATCCAATTAAAAAATGGACAGCGCACCTAAATACATTTTTTCCAAGGACAGACAAGTGGCCAATAGACACATGAAAAAATGCTCAACATTACCAATTATCAAGGAAATGCAAATTAAAACTACAAAGAGATATCACCTTACATCAGTTAGAATGGCCAAAATCAAAATGACAAGAAATAACAAGTGCAGACAAGAATCTGGAGGAAAATGATCCCTCATACACTGGTGGTGGAAATGAAAATTGGTACAGTCACTGTGAAAACCAGTATGGAAGTTACTCAAAAAATTAAAAAATAGGAATACTGTTTGAGCCAATAATTCCACTATTAGGTATTTACCCAAAGAAAACAAAAACACTAATTCAAAAAGATATGCACCCCTATTTTTGTTGCAGCATTATTTACAAAAGCCAAGATATGGAACCAAATTATGTATATAACAATAGACAAATGAATAAGGAAAATGTCACACACTCACGTGCACACACACTGAATATTGCTTAGCCATAAAAAAGGATCATATTGTGCCATTTGAGATAACATGCATGAATCTAGACAGTATTATGCTAACAGAAGTCACACTGAAAGACAAATGCCATACGATTCCACTCACAAGTGGAATCTAAAAACAATGGATAAATAAAAAACAGAATCAAACCTATAAAAACAGAGAATAAATTAATGGTTGCCAGAGGACAGGGGGATAGTGGAATGGGCAAAATGTGTGATGGGGAGAGGGCAATACAGCCTTCTAGTTATGGAAAGAATAAGTCCTGGGAATAAAAGTAACAGCATAAGGAGTACCATCAATGATACCGGAATAGTGATGTAATGGGACCGATGGTATTCACATGTGTGGTGAATGTAGCATAATATATAAACATGTCAAATCACTAACTGATTTCTATAACGGAAATGAATATAGCATTGTGTGTCAACTATACTTGAATTTTAAAAATGAATAAATAAAAATCAATTTAAAATTTTTTAAATAGAAAATAAAAAAAGACTAGTGTCTCCAGGTTTCTGGCAATATATCGTGATTACTCATTCTACAAAAATATCCACATTTATATATAATTTTGCATTTTTTTTCCTTTTAGAGGACTCCCAACAGTGTGAGAAAAAGAAAATTTTCCATCATTTTCGAGTCAGGTTCTCAATCCTATGACATAGGCAGCTGTTTTGTTTTAAGTTTTTATTTAAATTCTAGTTAGTTAACATCAAGCATACTATTAGTTTCAGGTGTACAACATAGTGACTCAGTATTTCCATACAACACCTGGTATGCTCACAACACGTGCACTCCTTCATCTCTTTGTTTTGTTTTTAATAACCAAAATAAAATAAACTTTTTAAACAAAAATCATAAACACTAGAAGTACTGTTTTTTTTCCTATTTAATAAAACTGTTTGGCATTTCCAAAAGACTTCCTTATCAACAATTAACTGATTTGAAGACATTAAAGGAATTTTTCATATCAGCTGTTCAGAACTTCCCAGGTATAATCTGAAAGGAGCCCCCTCACCACCTCCCCCTACCCCAGGGTGGAAGGCACAGAGAGACCAAAGAGACAATCCACTCCAGATTGGTAGATTTTGAGAGGCCACAAGATGAGTTTTCTCCAGCCATCTGACAATTCTTAAAAGTTTCTGTGAAGATCTTAACTGGGTGCAGTCACAGATACTATCCAGGGAGTCTCAACACCAACCATCTCAAGGGCAGGGACAAGGAGTGGGAAAAGCAAGGGGAATCCACATTCCAAAGACAGCGGAGGGGGTGAGGAGGCTGTGCTTTCAGGGGTTCAGCTCACAGGGGTCATGTCATCTCCATACCCTTCCCTAACACTAACCAGTAATTAGAAGAAATGTACAGAGTCAAAACTAAGTTCACTCTTTTGCATTTAAGAAACTTTTCAATGTCTATTATTGAGAAAAGCAAGTTGTTGAACTGTATAGATTATACAAGCCCATTTATGTTCAAAAAAAATTTTTTTAATGTTTTATTTATTTTTGAGAGAGAGATAGAGACAGAGTGAGCAGAGGAGGGTCAGAGAGAGAGACACACAGAATCCGAAACAGGCTCCAGGCTCTGAGCTAGCTGTCACCATAGAGCCCGACTCAGGGCTGAAACCCACGAACTGTGAGATCATGACCTGAGCCGAAGTCAGGAGCTTAACCAACTAAGCCACCCAGGTGCCCCTATTTTTTAAAAATCAATACTATAAATGGGGCACCTGGGTGGCTCAGTGGGCTGAGCATCCAACTTTTGCTCACGTCATGCTGTCTCCGTTTGTGTGTTTGAGCACCACATCGGGCTCTGTGCTGACAGCTCAGAGCCTGGAGCCTGCTTGGGATTCTCTTTCCCTTTCTCTCTGCCCCTCCCTCAGTCACACTCTGTCTCTCCATCTTTCTCAAAGATAAATAAACATTTAAAAATGTTTTAAATCAATATGATACAAGAGACCCTGCTGGAGGCCGAGCTGGCTCAGGCAGGTCCAGGTGTCCCTGAAAGATGGACGGTGTCGGCGAGAGAGAGTGAGAGAGCCCCGAGATTCTTTCTGATCACCAGGCAGGCATCTCTGATCTGTCAGTTTTGGTGTCTTTATGTAAAGGTTCAACCACAATATGAGGTCAACGAAAGGAGTTTCTTTACAACAGAAGATCTTTTGTGATAACAATTGCCGAATTACTCCAATCATAGTGAACTTATAATAGAATGCTCTTAGTGGAAAACAGGATAACACATATGCTAAGTTGTATATAGATAGGCTAACAGGATGCCCTCATTGAGAAACAAGATATAGTTTAAGTTGCATATAGATAAGCCACGACCAAGAAAATAACAGGGTCCTCTTACTGAGAAACAAGATAACATATAGGTTTAAGTTGTGAATAGATATTTCCAACATAGGCCAAGCAGTGGCAGAAAGAGATATCAGCTGCTGCTCTTACTGAGAAACAGTATAACATGAGTCAGCAGTGACAGAAAGAGACATCAGCCTTCACTCCCCACGGCAGGAGCTGTGCAAATATTGCCACTCTTTGCTGTGACTGCCATCCAGAGAGGCCGGTGCGGCTCCCGGCAAGACCATGCATTTATAGTTTCATTATCAGAGTTATGTAAGGAAAAATAAGATTCTATTTTCTAAGAGACAATTCTATTAACTAGAATTACTCGAAGACAAATTGAGATAGGTGCTACCACTTAATATATTTTGCACTGTTTAAAACATTTTTAAAGTAAGTATGTAACGTAACCAAAAATAAAATAAAAACTGAAATCAACAAAGGAGAGCCTCAAAAAATATATAGGCTTCAAAGCCCACAAGTTTTAGATCCTAGAATAAACACTGAAGTTCTAACAATGGTTATCACTTGATCGTGGGATTGCAAATCATTTCAAATTTGTTCTTTTTATTTCTGTTTATTAAATTTTCTACAATAAAATATATTTTAATAAAAAACTAAACCATTACTTAATTTAACTCTTGTCATCACTAACTGTGAAGTTGTGAGTAGATTAAAAGGTAGAGTATAGGTCAAAGCAGGCAGTAAATCATAAGGCACTCACAAATGTTAATTAGGCTCACTTGACTTTAAAACAGGCACACAACACAATAGACTATATTAGTCTGAAACCAGGGGTGAGCATTGGAAAAGCTCATTTGTACATTAATCCTTTCTGTCACAATGAACCTTGTAGACAAACACCTTTTAAAACAAGAATTTATGCAAATACTAAGGATTTGGATTTTAAGTTTATTTATTTTGAGAGAGACAGAGAGAGTGCAAGTAGGGAAAGGGCAGAGAGAGAAAGAGAGAGAGCAACAGAGAGAGAAAATTCCAAGAAGGCTCCGTGTTGCCAGCACAGAGCCCAATGTGGGGCTGAACTCACGAAGCAGTGAGATCAGACCTAAGCCAAAACAAGAGTCTGAGGCTTAACCCACTGAGCCACCCAGGTGCCCCTGGAAGTTTTTTAATTATTAAAAAAAAAATTCACCTGGAATTATCTTAGTGTATCCAGCTTCAGGTTAAAACATAAATACATTTTCATGATTTCTTGAAGAAATATTATTTGCTACATTAGGATATATGAAATTTGGGGATACCTTCATCCTCTTGGGACTCAATCAGACTTGGATTCCTGATTTGTCACCATGACCCCTTTGACCCATCACGTTGAGGTGGAAATCTCAGGACAATAATCAGTCAGATGAATGAAAGTGCTGATTCATCCCCTGTTTGCGTTAGTCTCCATGTTTGAGACCCAGATCTTGGGGAGAGCTCAGCAGTGACTAACTGGATGGCTGAGAAGTCACTGTGGTCTGCCTGTGCTTACGGAGATGGCTGGAAATCTACCACCCAGGGTGCTGGGAAAAGCTATTCAAGGGCAGGTGACTCACTGGAGACACTCCACTGTGAGACTGCCTGGAAGGGTGCCAGCTACTGGCCACTGGGTGTTGGTGGCCATCTGGTGATCATAGGTGATTAACTGTGTGCCACAGGTGATTACCTATAGAAGCCACGCATTTGAGGAAGGCACCCAAGGGGACATAATGTTGGTCTCTGGTGTTGGCAAATGCGGCACGCAGCCTCAGTGAAAGCACCCTCAGTAAAAGCAAGTCCATGTTATGGAGCCTTCATCCCTGCTACTGCAGTTACTCTGTTCCAGGGCCTGTTGAGCAAACCCTGGGGTGGCTGGATAAAGTGACATTTCAGAGAGCATCATTTCATTCACTCGATAATTAAGCCTTCTCTGCAGTGGATACCCTTTGGTGGGCTTTCCTGTGAAGCATACATATATCTTCACAGCTTATGCCCTTTTAGGGAGACTCATCCACATACCTCTTCCCGAAGAGGTGACCCTTCCTTGTCACTAACCTTCCCATCCTGTTTCTTCTAAGCCCCTGACTCACTAGCCCAACAGTCAGCAACTGCCCAAGAAGCAGTGTGTAGACCTGTACTTCTGGCCACCTCTCACTCCAGACATGGACAACCAAATCTATTGCTCAAAGAGGGGCAATTCTGCCCGCTGAGGGGCACCTGGGTAGCTCAGTAGGTTAAGTGTCCAGCTCTTGGTTTCAGCTCAGATCATGATCTCACGGTTCCTGACTTCAAGCCCTACATCAGGCTCTGCACTGACAGCACAGAGACTGCTTGGGATTCTCTCTTTCTTGCTCTCTCTCTGCCTCTCCTCCCCTTCCCCATGCTCGCTCTCACTCTCTCTCTCTCTCTCTCTCTCAAAATAAAAAGATAAATCTAAAAAAATAGGTCTGCCCACTGAAAGGATTTTCCTTCAGCCTTGTCCTTTGGCATAACCACTGAATAGGGCTTTAATGCTGTAGCTGTGCCCTGTGGATGATGCTAGCACACTGAACAGACCCATCTGTAAGCCAGGTTTGATTATATTTTCTTCCTCAGACAACTAGTCATATATACAATGTCCCCAAAATATCTAGGTATTGTCTGTAATGTCCTCAATCTTCCTCCTGTCATGGGAATCCTCAATTTTCCAAAGGATTCTAGACCTGTAATTCCTCCCTCAGAAATTGAGGGTTTCTCATGACCTTACTGTGAAGTCTCTGCAGACTCAACAAACTTTAAGTCTGGGATACTGGTAAAAATATTTTACAACTTCCTTTTGCATGGTTTGAGACTCAAAGTGACAAGCTGATACCTTGGTTATTTATAAAGAAATTCATGTCAAAAAAGTATGGAAATAGGACTCACAAAATAAGAGGGATTTCAACCAAAGGATTACCAGATGTTTCTCAGTGAGACACGAAAATATTTTACAGGAAAATACTCAGTGAGTCTGACCTGCCTTGTTTATGAACAATAGTCATAAATATGCTAATGTATTATTTCTATAAGAAATGAAAAAATTGTAACTTAGGTAGGGCCAGACATTTCAGGCCCCATTTGGGGATCTTCCCAGAATCCCTCACAACACAGGACAGCATAGAAGAAATGCTTGTTTCCTTTAGGAAGTCACTTCTCTTGGTCCCTGTAGTAGGCAGAATAATAATCCCCCAAAAATGTCCACATTCTACTCCCCTCAACCTGTAACTATATCACTTTACATGGCAAAGAGCCTTTGCAGATTTTATTAAATTATAGGCCTTGAGAAAGGAAAATTATTCTGGATTATCAGGATTATTCTGAATTATCTGAACCCAATATAATCATGAGAACTTGAAAACAGAAAGCCTGTCCTGAATGTGGTCAGAGGAAGATGTGGTTACAGAAGATGGCTCAGAAGGATGCAACATTGCTGGCTTTGAAAAAGTAGAAGAGCTAGAAAATGTGTGCGGTCTCTTAATGCTGAAAAAGCAACAGAAGGGATTCTCCCAGAACCTCCAGCAAGGAATGCAGCCCTGTGAAAATCTTATGCAGCCAGGGGCTCAATCTCACAAACCTGGGATCATAACCTGAGCCAAAATCAAGAGTCAGATGTTCAATGAATTGAGCACCCCTCTGTACTGACTTCCTAAATACACATTTAATTCTAAATGTGAATACGCTAGGATTTTTTTTCTCTTTTAAGCTCCCTAGATAGAAAATATAAATAGGATTTTCTACTTCTGATTTGGAGAAAGTTTCATTGTTATGCAGTTCTCACCTTACCAACTGCCAATTCTCATCACAAGTCAGAATAAGAGATTCTCTAAATGAAGTTACTCTTACAGTAACATGCGTACAATAGAGGCTTTAATAAGTACATGTCTTCTGATCATTATGACAGTAGTAGTGACGATAGATGAGAAATCTTCTCTGGCCATAAAGAATAAAGCATAGAAATAAAACAACAAAAACAAAAAACTTTTAAAAAGATTCTAATAAAATAAAAAACCACTTTCTCATGTAAACCAGAAATCCTTTCTTCAAGCTGTTACGATTTACAGATATGCTTGTATATACTCAGAATATCTCAGAAAAAGTAAGCAAGGAATTTATAACAATGTTTGCCTCTGAAGAGAACTGGTAGGCTATGGTTTGTTGAAAGCCATACTGAGCTTGTAGATTATACCATATGCATGTAGTGTCTACTGAAATAACTACTTGATTTTTAAATTTTTGAGGCTTTTACATTAGGTTTTATTTAGAATTCTATATAGAGAAGATCAAAGCTGCACCCACGCATAACAGATGATCAAACCCAGAAGGACCAGCCAAGTGACATTACACTGTGAACTCAAAATTTAAAAGCCCCTCTCAAAAAAAAAAAGTAAAAAAAAAAAAGTCATGTATATGTGGGTGCATATGTCTGTTTGTATGAACAGCTACTATCTTGGGATGGTAGATAAGGTGATTTTCACTTCTACCTTTTTGCTTTTTAATTTTCTAAAATTTTATAAGGAACATTTGGGTTGCTTTTGTAATTATGAGGGGAGCCATTTTATTTATTTATTTATTTATTTATTTATTTATTTATTTATTTATTTATTTATTTTGAGAAACAGAAACAGCACAAGTGGGGAAGGAGCAGAGACAGAGAGAGAATCCCAAGCAGGCTCCACATGGCCAGCACAGAGCCCGACACAGGGCTCAGATTAACAGAACTGTGAGATCATTACCAGAGCCAAAACCAAGAGTTGGACACTTAACTGACTGAGCCACCCAGGCACCTCTATTTATTTATTTTTTTAAAGGGACTATCCACAATCCTTTTGTTTTGTTTTGTTTTGTTTTGTTTTTGGTTTATTTATTTTGAAAGACAGAGGGCATGCGAGCAGTGGAGGGGAAAAGAGAGACAGAATCCCGAGCAAGCTCCATGCTATCAGCACAGAGCCCCAAATTCATGAACTGTGAGATCATGACCTGAGCCAAAATCAAGAGTTGGATGCTTAACCAACCGAACCACCCAGGCATCCCTAGAAAAGGACCCATTTTAAAAGGTAAAAGCTTCTCATGAGTTGAGCCCAGCTAACTTGATTGACTCATTTTCCAGTTTCCTTGTAGCAAAGAGAAAGTTTCCAATTGCTACATTGAAGAAAAGGAGCTATCAGAAAGGATGGTATGCTGACCATCCCAGGAAAAATCTCAGAAGGGCAAGTTCTCGTCAATGGGTCTGGCTTCAACATGGTTAGTTATGAAATTTGAATTTTCAATTGGTGCATCCCAGCTTTATCAGTTGGTGGGAAACTAATTGATGTTAACTAAACTCATTATCATACCCAGAATGATAATTTGTTAATAATAAGGTGTATGCTCTTCCGGTGAGTAAACAGCTCTGCCCTACTATTTTCAAAAGTTTCTTTTAGCAGTGGTCTGCTTTCTTCAAGCAACTGGTTGGTTGGTTTGCTTTCCATTGTTTTTGTTTTTATTCTGCAGGGGACCAATATGTAAAACAAAGAAAATGAAGCTTCTCTGGTGCACATAGATGAAAATCTGCTCAGCCTCATGTTCCCTTCTCCTCCTCTCCCCAGATGTCCCCTAAGGGAGCTCTTTAGAATCCCTTGGACTTCAAAGAACACTACTGAACACCAATTCATCTACTGGTACCAAATAAATAAGCAGCAAATTGCTCAGCAAGCAAGGGGAATTGTGGGAATGCTAGGTCCAGATTCTGGGAAATGCCTGCTGAACTATTCCAGCCCCATGATAGCAGACACCCTCTGTGAAAGATGGAAACACATGCATTTCTGACAGATAGTTTCTGCCTTCAATAGCACTAGACAGTGGTAGATTGGTAAACTAGCTCTCTGAAAACTAAGCAAAACAAAACCAACCAACACAAAGCCCTAGTATGTAGCAATTGTCAATTTCTGTGATATAAACACTCCCACAATGGCTGATTTCAAACTACCAACAGAATTTAATGATGGCTCTGAGAATTCCCAAGCATTTCACAATCAGATTTTGTAAACCTGTATTGCTGGCTCCAGCACAGCACTGCTATACATGTGCTCCATGCAAAACACAACAGGCTGTGCCTTCATTTATTTGTTCACAGAGTTGGGTTATAATATAATTAATCAGGGCACAGATTTCTCTGGTGATGTTCTTCTCTTAATGATCTATTTAAGTCATCTTTAGCAAATGTAGGGGTTCCTGAATCTCAAATGATCCCATACCCACAAACCATCTCTAGATGATGATTACTGTAAAAAGTTAAATCTACTTGCCATGTGTTAATCCTTACCGGCATGGCTCAGAGAGCATCCAAATTCTGAAAGTCACATTACTTATTGACAGTAGTGATTCTGGAAAATTGGAGACATCTCTTTGGCTTCACGATGATTTCATACCATACAGATCTTTTCTTCCCTTATGAATCATGCTTTTATTTCTGGAAGGGAGATGGGCAATTTTTAATAAATGCTGTGTTTACGTGGCCATGGGAAACTTGGACCCAAACAAATAATTGGGTAAGTCCATTTTCACTATAGTATCCATGTGTTTTAGTTCTGTACTGAGGACCTGGATGGCCAATTCTGCTTCCCATGATAGAGTAGCTCCTGGTTCAGCTTTTTGCACAATCATGTAAGATTAGCATCTTGCACAGAATCACAAGCATAAAACATTTCCATTCATCTCCTAGGCAATGTTAGCTAGCGTTAGTGGCTGTGGAGAAAAGGAAGTTTAAGATAATTGCCTACTCCAAAATATATATCTCCCACTGCAGGTACATTGAGTTACCTGAAACTCCTAGCCTAGGAGTCAATGATTTCAGGTCAGTTAGACTCCTCCAAAGGAACTTATTGCTATGATATATTTAACCTATGAAGGAGATGTCTTAGCAGTTAGGAACACAATTTTTATGTATTTATGAGTTTAATGAAAAGGAGATAGGCAACCAAAGGGATTATTGAATGAAAGGGAGCAAGATGCAGAGCTTGGAATGATGCCATGTGCAGGCTCTGGGCAGAGCAAGACTCAGTGAGCTATTAAAGGGAGTATAAGCTCAGTCATGAAATGCAAAGGAGTAGAAGACAGACTTTAACTCTGTGACTTCTTTGTTTCTCTTGCTGGCTTTGATTCTTGCACATACATGATTCTGGGAAACGAAACACTTCTAACTGCAGTGCTTTAATTTCCTTTGGCACCGCAGCTGAAACTGACACGTGTACGAAGACATACTAGCCCAGTGTAGAGCCCTTTCCTCTAGGAATCAGCAGTAATCGTGAGTATCAGCCAACAGATTACACCTGGGAGGCTGCCAGCATGGAATACAATCAGGTACCGCTAACCATTACAGGATGATGAAAGGCAACAGCTAAAAGAAGAATCTAAGCTGCAGGCGTGCAGCCTGAAAGCAACTGGAAAGCTGAATCATACTATGTGCAAAATTGATCCTTCCGGTCAGTCTTCGGAAGTCTCCCTTACTGCCAAGAAGGGTTTAATTCAATTAGCAAAGAGCTGTGGGAAAAGGTCTGTGCAACCTTGAGCCTGACTGGATATCCTTAGCTCTGAAGCAAAGTTATTTTGGGAGAATCATCATAATTCACTTGCTTCAGCATCTCAGCCCATCCTGGATATGCTCTCTGAAACTCAAAAAAAAAAAAAAAAAGAAAAGAAAAGAAAAAGAAAAAAAAAAGGTTCTGTCCCACATCCTGTGTTTCTGAATGTAACCTGCCATGAACTTTACTAATGTTCCCTGTGCCCACTCCACGCCCCCCCCCCACTTCCACTGCCTCTCTACTGAGTTACAGTCTAGTCCATCTTTCACATCCTCCATACACTCCCCTCTCTCTGAATTGGCTGGCCCTATCTCCCCCTACCCTTCAACAAGTCTCAAGTTATACCCTCCAAGCTAGAACATTCCCTACCAATATCCCTTACATGATAGCTGGATACTCCTCACAGTGCAAGTCAGCATTGTGGCAAGACCCTGGAAGTTTCTCATTTACATATGAAGAAACTGAGACATAGAGATGTTAAGTAATTTACTCATGGCCACACAGCTAAAAAAAACAGCAGCCATAAGAGCTATTATTTATTAAGCACTTGTATGCTGAAACTGTGCTGAGCAATTTACATATATTACCTTAGAACCAGAAACCAAGGGTTTGACTCTGGCTTTAGTGCTCTTTCCACTATATCTAATCTATAATTACAATTAATATAAAAACTACAATAGTGTGAATCAATGTAAAATACTGTGGGGATATACAGCAGCTTTTTTCACAATAGCCAATTTACCAGAAAAAACCCACATGTTCATCAATAGATAAACAGTTAAACAAATTTTGGTCTATCTATACTCATCTATGAAAGGAACAAACCACTGATACAAAGAGCAACATAGACAAGCCTCAAAAATATTTTCCTGACCAAAAGAAGCCAGAGGCAGGAGAGTACGTATTGCTGAGTTCCATTTTTACAAAGTTCTGTAAAATAGAAATCTATAGTGACAGAAAACAAATCAGAGATTGCCTAGGGCTGGGGTTTAGGAGATGCAGGAAGATTAACTTTTGGCCATGAGGAAACTTTTTGGGGGGACAGAAATGTTATATATACTGACTGTGGTGGTAGATACACAGATGTATCCATTCGTCAAAATTCATTGAACTGGCTCATTTTATTATGTGTAAATTTTATTGTATTGAAGCTGATTCTTGTTTTAATAAATCACTGGTAAAAAGAAGAGAGAATGAGTAAAAGAAGAGGGGATGACTAATTGCTCATAGGGGCTAAGGAAGATTAGACAAAGGAGGTAAATAATCTAGCTGGGTTTTAAAAGGTGAATAGGAGTTTACCAAGAGGGAAGGAATGAGAATGGGAAAATGGAAAGGTATTTTTATGTGTATCTGTTGCCCTCACTAGACATAAACAAAGGAACAGGAAATTGGGGACCCTGGACTAAAGGCACTGTGAGAGGGCCTGACAGTGGTGAAAGGGAGTCATCTCTGAATGCAGCTCTTGGGAGAAACTCCAATTCCATATGTGCCCTCAGGTAAGCCACATCACCTCTCTGGGCCTTGGTTCTCTCTTTTCTAAAACTGAGAGACTGGAAAATAAACTAACAAACGGAGAGGCTGGACTATACAATCTCTCAGGTAGTATTTCCAAGTGTGTGTGCCAGGTAATACTAACAGGCCAGGAACGGCTCTACAGGCAAGCTGACAGTCATCTGGTGGCCCCCACATGGTCATACTGGTGTCCAGTGTGCATTCTGACTGGTCAATGGCCACGCAGTGAAGGTTGTTAACAGTGTGAGGATCACCTCTAGCTACAGGTCTATTGGAGTCCTGGGCCTGCTTCTTCCAGTCACAAACCACCCGATCCATTTTTCTTGGTGTACAGTATATACCCCAATGTCTATGAAAAATGCTGGAAAACATTAGATCCCTTTCTGAACTAACATTCTGTGAATCTGTAAGAGTAGCATTTGCATCTTCCAGAGGGAGAGGTTCCAAATCCCCTGAGAAATATGCATGGGAAGTCGTGAAAAAGACCAAATTGGTTTTCTTTGGGGAAAGTCAAAAAGGCAGGAAAGATGTTTTATAGCAGAGGTAGAGAATTTGCAGGTAGTTGTAAGAAGAGTTGGCCTTTGGAGACACATTAATATTTTTTGCATCTGAATTATAATGATAAAAATAAAAAGTCCCTCATACAGATCTGGCATAAGGATATCCTCAGTAAAAGATGAATGAATGGAATATATGACCTTTACTAAGTGGCCACAGGGTACTAGGATTATACCAATAATCCTGAAGTTCCCTTGGTAGGTCTTAACCTAGCCATTTATGTATATCTGTTGCTGCCACCAGGCTCTTAGGGCCTCTTGAGCAAATAAAATTTGTTTTACAGCACTTCGCAAAGTGCTTTGGATATACTATCCACTCAACACAAATTTACTGAGTTTAATTTAATTTAGAGATATCAGTTTGGAGCACTCCCTGCTTTTAAAAAATTTGCAGTGCATTGCACAGGTGGAGCAAGGCTAATCAACTTTAATAACTACACACATTATATACATTAACATTATAAATTGTTATTAATATGCAGATAATTATAAGAGTGCTTAATTAATAAACTATAGGGCAATTCAGTCTTACCTTCATTAAATGCACTCTCCTCTTTTCTTTTCATAGCTCTCCCCTGGGACCTGAAATTGACATGATTTATTTTTCCTACTTGATGGGAGAGAGTTCTACTCTCCTTTTTGAAAACTATGGTCTTCCTCTTGCTCCCTCTATGGCTAGCTTCTTTCCAGGCTTCTGGGCTCCACTGGGTTTCAGAGGAATATCTCTAAGGCAGAGACCAACAAAAGGACTTAGGGAGGGTATTTTGCATTATTTAATGTTTATTTGTTTTTGACAGAGCCGGGGAGGGGCAGAGAAAGAAGGAGACAGTGGATCTGAAGCTGGGTCTGTACTGAGAGCCCAGAGGCCAACATGGGGCTCTAACTCCCAATTGGTTAGATCATAACCTGAGCCAAAGTGGGATATTTAACCGACTGAGCCACCCAGGCATCCCTGATGTGGAAAATCTTGGTAGCCAAAGTTACCGAGAAAGCTTTGAGGCAGAATTGGAGGTGGAGTGCTGTCCACACACATGGGAACTGACCCGTGGAGGTGCAGTTTAAGTCAACATGAGTTTAACACCTAGGGAGGCTCTCTGTGAAAACTGGCAGCCCTTCAATCATCTCTCATAACAATACAGATCATCTTCCGATTTTTCTTAATGTTTATTTTTGAGGGAGAGAGAACCAAAGCCCAAGTGGGGGAGGGGCAGAGAAAGTAGATCATCTTTAATTTACTGATCAAGGTACATCATTGTTGGTCTTTGCTCATGAACAGCTAATGTTTTAGGTACTTCTTTCCCTGTGGGAAAGACTCCTTTACTATTCTCAGTCTAGGTGCTTCAAATAGAGACCCCAGTATGGGTTCTCACAATGGCTGGGAGGCTTCGGTGGGCCAATCAGAGCATCGCGTTCCCCAATCAGCCAACGAGAAGTAATGAGATATATTCTGAGACTTGCTCTTCCCCAAAACTGCTGCAACACTTTGACCAGCTAGGAGCAAGCTTGTTTCAGCGAGGAGACAACGCACAGAATGCATTACCAGAAGCACAGTGAGAGAACTGGTTTGGTGACCTAGCTTCAGATGCTAGATAAAACTTCATAGGAAGCAAGCTCTATTTCTGGATTTATGTCACCCTTTTTCTGTAAGCCAGTTTGGGTTCAGCTTTTCCATCATTTGTGAATTAATGGGTCTTGTTATGTTGCCTTACCTACCCCCCCCCCAGTAGACTATGTATCCCGTGAAAGCAGAGACCTTATCTATGTCCTTCTTATTGTACAAGCAGATATTTGCACAGTGCCCGGCACATAGGTGCTTGATGAATATTTGTTGACTTAATTTTACCTTTGCCTTTGAGCAGGGTAAAATACAAAAGGAAGAAAATTCTAATGATGAAAATAGAATGTTAGTAAAGTGGAGACACTGGCAGGAAATCAGGCTCAGATGTCTTAACCGAGGAGGCTTTAAAGAATAGACTATTTAATGAGGGGACAATTGGTCCTTGCAGCAAGGTCCAAGCAAGATATATTGGAGCATCTAGAGCTTGCAGCAGTGGGAATCCATTGCTATGCTAGGGCTAAAGAAACAAGAGAATGAAATAGCATCATCTGAGCTTAGGAAGAACAGAGCTGGGCAGAAGGAACCATCCTGGGAGAGCTGAAGCCATGGAAGGAAGCTGCCACTATCAAAACCACAGTGCCCCAGGGGGCAGGAAATGGTGGAATTCATGGGCACCTGGATGGCTCAGTCGGTTAAGCATCCGACTTAGGCTCAGGTCATGATATCACAGTTCATGGGTTCGAGCTCTGTGTCGGGCTCTGTGCTCACAGCTCAGAGCCTAGAGCCTGCTTCAGATTCTGTGTCTCCCTCTCTCTCTGACTCTCCCCTGCTCACACTGTCTGTCTCTGTCTCTCTCTCAGAAATAAATAAAAACATTAAAAAAATTTTTAATTAAAAAAAAAGGAAATGGTGGAATTCATACCTGGACCTCTATGTCTTCCCCATAACCCTGGCAAAATCTAACCCCAAATCAGTCTATAGAGGAGCTGGATGAAAAAATCCCAAGAGGTAGCCTCCAGGAGCAAGACAAAGAAAGGCAAGAGAATGGATCATGAGTGTCAACTACCCCAAGTACAAAAGATTTCCTTGAGATACTAAAGAACACAGATCACAGTAAAGAAGGAAGAAGTCAAATATGACAGAAACCTTCAAATCAAGTCTCCATGCCGCTACATTTCATTTTCATATTTATTTTTCTCCTTGTAGTAGGTATATTTTTCTTCATTGTTTCCATTTGAACCTAATTATTGCCCTCATCTTCCTGAACATTGTATGGGCATTACAGAAATTCTCAAGCATACATAAAACTAGAGGGCATTGTATAATATAGCATTATACCACCCAGCTTCAACAGTTAAAAACTCATGGGCAATGATTCTTCCATTATAATCCCAACCATTACCCCTACCCAGATTATTTAAAGCAACTCCCAGACATCATACATACATAGTTCAGTATGTAGCACTAAAGATGAAAACCTTTTAAAACATAAGTATAATATCATTATCACACCTAAAAAACTAACCTGAGTTAGCATCTAAATACCAACAAATACACAATCGGATTTCACAGTTCCCTGATTGTCTCATAAAAAATTTTCATACTTTGTTTTTTGAATCAGAATCCAAGTAAGATATGTCTTAGTTTGTTTGGGCTGCTATAACAAAAATACCATAGACTAGAGAGTCTAAACAAGTATATATTATTCATAGCTCTGGAGGCTGGGAAGTCCTTGATTAAAACAGATTCTATGTCTGATGAGGATCCACTTTCTGATTTATAGGTGGTCATCTTCTTTCTGTGTCCTCACATGGAGGAAGGGGGAAAGGATTTCTCTGGAACCTTTTTATAAGGGCACTAATGCCATTCACAAGCACCCTATCCCCAAGACCTAATCACTTACTAAAGATCCTATTCTCCAAATACCATCATATTGGGGATTAGGGTTCAACATAGGAAGTTTGAGGGGACACATTCAGTTTACTTATTGCAATTGTTTGATACTTCTTAGGTCTCAATCTATAGGTTCCTCCTATATTTTTTAAAATGCCTTGCAACTTTTTGTTAAGAGAAAAAAAGATTTGGGGCATATAGGTGGCTCAGTTGATTGAGCATCCAATTTCGGTTCAGGCTATGATCTCACAGTTCGTGAGCTGGAGCCCCACATCGGGCTCGCTGCTGTCAGCATGGAGCCTGCTTGGCATCCTCTGTATCCCTCTCTCTCTGCCCCTCCTCCACCTGCACTCTCCCAAAAATAAAAAGTAAACCATTAAAAAAAAAAAAAAAGGTTAGTTGCTTCTCACAAGTCTAGATTTTGTCCCTAGGATGTCATTTAACACATTCCTCTAAATTCTACACTGAAGCTTCGATTTAGAGTGTTGACCAGATTCAGGTTTGATATTTGAGGGTAGAATGTGAGGGGGAGGCAAGACAATTTCACAGGTGGTGTTACATTCTTCCATGAGGAAGCTAAAGCTGTCTACTTGTCTTTGCATGTGTATTTGTGTTAGCCGCTGATGATGATGGTTGGCTAGATTGATTAATTTGTTAGGAGTAGAAAAATGGAGATACTCTACTTCTATCATTATTCTTCATTTGAAGGCTGTAATGCATCATAAAGAGAAGCTTTACATCATCAATTACCGGATTACCTTATGGTAATGTAGGAAAGATAAAATAAATGTTTGATCCTTTATTATTTACCAGGTTTTAGAATAATGAGTAGGCTGGGGCACCTGGGTGACTTGGTCTCTGCTGTCAGCACAGAGCTTGCTTCAGCTCCTCTCCCTCTCTCTCTGTCCTTCCCCCCTCTCAAAAATAAAAATAAACATTAAAAAAAAAAAAATGAGTTAACATCCTCCAAAAGATAACCAATGGTATTTTTTCTTTAGTGTCATTATGAACTCATGGATTTTAAACATATTTGAAGTATTTAATATCTTGCAGTTATTATCCATATTGATGCTCAAGTTTCTCCTCTTTGGCCAGCAGAAGTCAAAGCAAGTTGGTTCCACGTTCCCTCCCTGGCTCTTTTGCTAAGTGCAGTGTTTCATAATTGTAGTATATATTCTCATATGTATTATGAGGTATTTTTATTGAAGTAAAATTGACATACATTATACTAGTTCCAGGTGTACAACATAATGATTCGATATTTGTATATCTTGCAAAATAGTCACCAAATAAATCTAGTTAATATCCATCACTGTATGTTATTATAGAATGTTCTTGTTGTAAGTTTTAAGACTTACTCTCATGGCAACTTTCAAATATGCAATACAATGTTATTAACTATAGTACCATACTTTACATTACATCTTCATGATTTATTTGTTTTATAACTGGAAGTTTGTACCTTTCAACAACCTTCCCCCATTTTATCTACTCCCCACTCCCTGCCACTGGCAGCCACCAATTTGTTCTCTGCATCTATGAGCTTGTTTTTTGTTCTTGAGTCGTTTAGATTTCACACATGAGTGAAATCATATGATATTTGTCTTTCTCTGACTTATTTCACTTAGCATAATGTCCTTAAGGTCCATCCCTGTTTTTGCAAATGGCAAGATTTCATTCTTTTTATGGCTGAATAATGTGTGTGTGTGTGTGTGTGTGTAGACATATATATCATATCTTCTTTATCCATTCATCTGTCAGCAATGGACACATAGGTAGTTTCCATATTCCAAGGCCCTTTGATACAGCCCTACTAGACTTGATAGGTTTCTACTGTCTGGTATTATAAGATACTCCAGCATTATCTTTTACTTTGCTTGCCCAGACCTGGTATCAGCCATTTCTCCAATGAGTTCTGGTGTTCATTCCAACTCATTTGAAAATATCTAGAAACATGCTCACGCTCTCTCTCTTTCTCTCTCTGTCTCTCTCAAAATAAATAAATAAATTTTATTTTATTTATTTCTTTTTAAATTTTTTTAATGTTTTATTTATTTCTAGGAGAGAGAGAGTAGAGAGAGAGAGTGTGAACAGAGGGTCAGAGAGAGAGGGAGTCACAGACTGAAACAGGCTCCAGGCTCCGAGCTGGCAGTCAGCACAGAGCCCGACGCGGGGCTCGAACCCACGAACCGCAAGATCATGACCTAAGCGAAAGTCGGACGCTTAATCGACTAACCCACCCAGGCGCCCCAATAAATAAATTTTAAAAACAAGGGGGAACACCTGGGTGTCTCAGTCGGTTAAATGCCTGACTCTTGGTTTGGGCTCACGTCATGATCTTGCAGTTCATGTGTTCAAACCCGAAGTCAGGCTTTGTGCTGTCAGCATGGAGCCTGTTTGGTATTCTCTCTCTCTTTCTCTCTTCTCTCCTCTCTCTCTGCCCCTCCCCCATGTCTCTATCTCTTTCTGAAAATAAATAAAAAATAAACATTAAAAAAATGTGGACAATGCAGGCTAGTTCTGGGAACTATACTGCTGGGAACAAGCCCGAGTTAACTTCCTGGAGAATAGAAAACCACATGGAGAGAGGTCCCCCACCTTCCTGCCCATCCCAGATGAGGCCACAGACAGGTGAATTATGCTGTCCTACACAATCACTCCCCAAACTAGCCAACCCAAACCAGAAGACCCACCCAACTTGTTCCCAACTTATTCACAGAATCATGAGAAATGATGTTTCTTGTTTGAAGTCATTAAATGTTGGGATAGTTTGTTAAGCAGCAAAAGCTGACTGATAAAAAATACGTACTTTAAAGATAAAGTATATCATGTGTTCACATTAATAACTTAATAACCTTGAGTAAAAATCCAAATCTACAGAGTTTTATGTAAGCCTTGATCTTCCACTGAAACTTCTTTCTCCTACTCCACAAATTCTGATTTTACACAAACAGGACTTGATTACTCATTTGTTTTATCTCAAACCACATATATAAAGGTATCAAAATAATAACAAAATACTACCTCTGTCACAGGTTGGGTTTTCGGGAAGGAGACACTGAGACAGAGATAGGATACAACATAAGAAAGGTGGGGGTGGGGTGGTGCAGAATTAGGCAGACTCCACCCATGTCTACCAGGACCTCCCACAATATGATTACTGAAAACAGTTGAGGATTATTTTTATAGTTCTTAATCTTTTGGGCATATACCTTTAGGTATATGGAATCAAATTATAATATTTTAAAGATATTTGGAATAATGCCTCCCTGTGTACTTATGTCATCAACTGGATCTACTTTTAAGTTCATTTGATTATATTTTAATTTTACACCTGTTTATGTTATGATCATGTGAAATATAAACATGGTTCCAAAATCCAATATCCAAACAAAATACCTTTGAAAAAATCTAACATCTTTCTGTCTCCCCCTTTCTCTCCCTCCCTATAGGCAACCTATTTTTTAAATGTAATGTTTTGTCCTTCCAGTGTATTATTAATTTTAACAACTTCGCTAAGTAGTTTTAGGTAAATTACTTTGGTAATTAAAGTAATTTTGCTAAGCCTTGCATTTGTCTAGGACACCACAGTTTACATAAGTCTTCATTGATCCATGATTGCTTCATATAAGGGGTTTCCAGAGGAAAAAGCACCATGAGATGTCTTGATGGACCTAATCTCAAGTGAGGTATGATTTTTAAAGACGCACATTCCCCTCTCCTTAAAATTAAAATGAGAGGGGCAGTTTGTGCTTTTTATGCCGTCATCACAAAGGGGTTTGCAGGCCACTGTATCAGAGAATCTGTTTGAAGAATAAAGGAGGTACCATAGGTTAACAAACAGTTTTTTCCAACTGTTGGCTCAGGCTCCTCTACTCTTTCTTGGTTCCACTCCAACAGCTAAATTAAATGAAGAAGAATTTGTAATTTGCTTCCACAACGCGGGACACATGTGATTTGGAAAATGGTTGCTAGGTGCCGTGGAGCATAGAACAGAAGGCAAGACCCAGCGCTTGACTCCAAAAGCCAAGAATCAAGTGGAGTTTTCAAACAATTTAAACAACCTCCCAGCATTTTTGTTCATTGAAAACAGTCCTGTTTCACCCAGAATTTGTATTTTTCTAGGAAGCTTCACCAGACATTAAGACCTTGAACCAGAGTGTGGAAATCAATCAAATAGCTTTTGCTTCATTGTTTCTCTTCAGATTAATTGTGGAAAAACTGCCTTCTGACTCTAGGGTCATAGCCATGATTCTGTAAAACCATACCCTTGGTTCTTGAATGTTTCTGTGCAGGGTGCCAGCAATCAGGTAATGCACAGTGGCTCCTTCCAACAAAGAATGTTCCTGAACAGAACCTAGAGAAAACAAAAAGCTAACACGCTATGCTGTCAGAGAGATTTATGTAATATTTTCACATAGCAGCAATTTTTCTCTCTGAGGTTCTGAACTAGAATCTTAAGAACTGATTGAAACAGTTTCACAAAGTATCCATAAAATAAATGAACAGTCCGAATAAGTTTTATTTTGTATCTTATATCTAAAACTTCATATTTAGGAAAGAAAGTAAAGAAAAGGCAAAATGTTTCCTTCCCCAGATTGGGGAAGTTCTCAGCTACAATTTGTTTAAGTACCCCTTCAGCTCTTTTTCCCTCTCTCTTATTCTGGAATTTCTATGATACTGATATTGTTCCCTTTGATTGCATCACTCAGTTCTTGAATTCTCCTTTCATGCTCCTAGATCAATTGATCTCTTTTTTGTCTGCTTCCTCTTTTTCTATCATTGTGTCTTCTAATTCATGTATTCTCCTCTCTGCCTCTTCAATCCATGCAGTTGACACCTCCATTTTATTATGCACCTCATTTATTACATTTTTCAATTCATCATAACTATATTTAAGGTCCATAATCTGGAGCAATAGCTTCTCTGGTGTCTTCCATGCCTTTTTCAAGCCCAGCGATTAGTTTTATGACTATTGTATTAAATTCTTGGTCAGTTATGTTGCTTATATCTGTTTTGAGCATTCCATTTTCTTCCATTTTGTCATTTTGGCTAGCTTTCTGTCTCTTGTCAGTTTTAAAAGCTTGTTATGGGCTCTGCACCTGTGACTTCTGCTATATTAAAGGAAGCTCATTGACTGTCCATGGCCTGTCCATTCAGGAAGTGTTCTTTTAACAATATCCCTTGGTCTCACTTATTGTGCCTTTGGTTATTTTATTTCCCTACTTGTAGTGATGTTTGGGACTCTCCACCATGTGTACTTTGGCTTGTTTCTTGAGGTAGCCCTGGAAAGGAAAACAGACAGACAAACATACAAGGAACAAAAGCATGTAAACACACAGACATATCAAACAAACAAGCAAACCGAAAGTGTAAAACAACAACAACAACAACAACAACAAAAGAGAAAGGACAGGCTAAAAGAGTAAAACCAGAAATTCCAGCTACAAATGAAGAGCAGGGTGATGGAAGTGCTGATGGAAGAGCATATACAAAGAGAGAAATGACAGGGGTGAGGAGAAAGCGAAACTGAACATTGACCAGGCAGAGAGACCGAAAGGCTCAATTCAGAGAGAAAGAGGAGAATATGGTGGGAGGTGAAGAGAAAGAAATGAAGATAATGTTACCCAAAGAAACTATATACTCTGATTATTCCAGACAGAAAGGAAGGTAATGTTGGAAGTGTAGAATATGCATCAAGAGAATGGATTAAATGTGACTGTTTAAGCAAACCAATGCCCGGAGTACCCCATCCAGCTGAGGGGATAGCCAGAATTGATTTAGAGTTAATCACGGCAATGCATCAATGTGGGTCTTGCCCCGGGCTCCAGTAAAACAAAAACAAAAACAAAAACAACAAAAAAAGCAGCTCTCCAGCGCAGATGGGCATGGCTTCGTGTAGGTAGGTCTTGCCTCCACTGCGGGTGCCACTGGCAGCTCCCAGAGGCCCTGACTTGGTGGTTGTGAGGAGAAAACTGGTGGCGCCCCAGTCCTTTCTCGAACCAAGCTTTGCAAATACTCTTTTGGGTCTGATATCCCTGTTCCTCGGGCATAGCCAAGGTGCACCGTGTTTTATGTCCCAAGCCCCCTCGTTTCCAGATCTTAGTCCGTGCGCTTTACTGATACTGTCTAAAATGTAATCCCACAGGCCAGGCTACTTCCTAGCTGGGAATCCAGTAGGCGGAGTAGGGGAGCAGTTTCTCCCGGCGCCACCTGGGACAGGGGCGTCCAACCCAAAGAAAGCGCCACAGCTAGAGATAGGATCTCTCTCTGAAAGACCTGCACTTAGAGATGGGATTATAGGATCCATCTCCAGGGGGGAGATTTTTCTTTTCTCCACAGACAGTTCTATGAGCAGGGTCAGCCACTCTTTCTCTTCCCCTTGTCTCTCTGTGGCTCTCTGTGGAGGGGGCTCCCTCTTCTCCATGTCTCCAGGTCCCAGCTCGTTTTTACCTTCCCCAGTTCGCATTCACACACCTACGAGACTGTCTCTTTTCCTCCCAGACCAGTGTCGTATGGCTTCAGGCCTTCTTTCTTTGAGAGATGCAGATGGCGAAAAGTACGGAATTCCCTACTTCCCTGCCATCTTGCCTCCCCAGGTGTTTGTTAATTTACGTAGTTTTAATGGGAGAACTGGGAACTAGTTTGGAGATAAGTATTATCAAGATTTTTATAGTGCATTCTGTAGAGTTATTTTCAAGCATGTACAACTATCAATGAAAATATGTGCATTCATATACACCTCTATTACCTTATTTGATACTTTACAAGAGCCCCTCAAAGTAGAGATAGAAAGTATTAATATCCTCCCTTTATGATGATGAGTTCACTTTGCTCAAGGTTACATGAAAATTGCATTGTAAAAGTCAAACTAGACTCAGAGTTTTTGAGTAGATCCTCCCTAGAAACCCATGAAATGAATGAAACCCACAAAAGTACTTTCAGGATCCAATGATGCCTACACTACAGACTTCTTTCTGGGCCATCCATTTTAATGAAGAATTGACTTAGGTTGTACAAGCAAAAGCATATGAAGTTTTGTCCTCTATTAATATTAGTAATGGAAAAAGTGGGCTCTAACATCTTCAGGTTGGCTTGAGACCATCTTATCTGAATTACAGGCATGAAGATGTTTAGCCAGGATATGTTTCTCTGCCCCTGAGAAGTCCCATAATATATAGCGTTATGTATTGAAACAGATAAGGACATTTGGGTAAATAGGAGTCCTTCAGCATGATTTTTCCAGAAGCCTTGCTATAAAAATGAAAATTGTTTGGACATTTTCAGCTGTGAAGAATTTTTTTGGATCTTAATTTTCTTGGTAAGTGACATGGGCTTATTTTATCTCTGCCGCCTCCCATAAATTTTTATTCAACCTCTGTTTTGGGTTTGGAAAGACTTTTAGAAATGAAAACTCAAGATAGAAACTAAATGACAACGTAGATGTTACCTGGGATATTTTGTTGGCTTACATGAACGTGCAGAATTAAACATGACCTAATTCGAATGTTTACTTTAACATTGCATTGTGGGGTGGAACCTCCAAAGTGCCGGGAAACAGGAACTCACCTCTCCTTTTTGTAACTGCAGCCCATCCACACCTTCAACTATTCCTTTTGCTCTTCCTGTACAATCATCATCAGGTACCACTGTTTTCTCTGTATAGAATATATATAGGACTTAGTTTTAAGAATTTTCCAGATTCGGGGCACCTGGGTTGCTCAGTGGGTTATACGTCTGACTTTGGCTCAGGTCATGATCTCACGGTCTGTGGGTTCAAGCCCCATATCAGTTTCTGTTCTGTTCTGACGGCTCAGAGCCTGGAGCCTGCTTTGGATTCTATGCCTCCCTCCTTCTCTGCCCCCCCCAACTTGTGTTCTGTCTCTCTCAAAAATGAATAACTGTTAAAAAAATTTTTTTTGAAAAAAGAAAAATAAGAATTTTCCAGATTCTTCTTAATATGCAGTGCTCAAATTCCAATCTTGCCAAGTCCTGCACCGGTTACATATAACACAGGAGTTTTATTTCTCTGTATCATTCAAAACTCAATTAAAGAACAATGGAGTGGGATCGATGATATCAGGGTTCTGATCCCACACCTACCATAAAGTAATTGTGTCCCCTTGGGAATATCATAGTTATTTTGGACCCCTTTCCTTTTCTTTTTTTTGACAGAGTTTTGTCCTAGATAATTTAAAATAGCATGTGTACTGTTTGAGTAATAGTTTAAATGTTGCTGGTACTCTAAACAAATGAAGACAACTGTGTGAATAAAACTGTACATTGTTACTGTGACTGTGGTTTTCGAGCTGCCTCCATTTTGCAGATGATAAGACAGAGCACAGCAGAAGCAGATTATTTAACCAGAGGCTTCAAAGTAGATGGAACCTAAACCCCCAAGTTTCCTTTTTCTTTTTTTTCAGAAGCTCATTTAGCCAAAATATAGGCCATTGAATATTAAGCTGTGACACATATTATCAGTGTATTTAAGGGAGGCTATTCTTTTTTTCTTTTTCGTATTTCTTCTTTGTCAGGTTTGTTAATTTCTTTTTTTTTTTTTTTTACAAATAGTTTATTGTCAACTTGGTTTTCATATAACACCCAGTGCTCATCCTCAAAAGTGCCCTCCTACATGCCCATCAGTCCTCAATTTGTTCTCAGCATTCAAGAGTCTCTCATCGTTTGCCTCTCTCCCTATCCTCCACTATTTCCCCCCTTCTCCTCCCCCACAGTCCTCCATTAAGTTCCTCCTAATCCTCCTATATGTGCAAATATATGGTATGTGTCCTTCTCTGCCTGACTTATTTCACTCAGCATAATACCCTCAAGTTCCATCCATGTTGCTACACTTGGCCAGATTTCATTCTTTCTCATTGCCATGTAGTATTCCATTGTATAGATAAACCACATCTTCTTGATCCATTTGTCTGTTGATGGACACTTAGGCTCTTTCCATGTTTTGGCTATTGTTGAGAGTGCTGCTATGAACATTGGGGTACATGTGCTCCTATGCATCAGCACTCCTGTATCTAAGGGAGGCTATTCTCATGTGATTGCCAGTTAATAGCAGGAAAGATTGAAAATTCTTACAAAATCATCTAATCTTCTGAGATTACAGCTCTGTTTTCATATCAAGCAAGTCCTTCCAGTGTCAGGTAATCATCTAAATTTCTGGTTGCTTCTCTGAACTAAACTTCTAAACCTCTTGAGATTTTCTTCTTGCTATCTGAAATTCATGACAGAATAGCCTTTTTTTAGAGAGTACATTCAGGTTTCTAGATTCCATGTAAGAAAGAGAGATTCAGTGAGTCAGGGTAGGGGTTAAGCCCTCCTTCTCAGAGTGGTATCTTATTTTTGAGAGAGAGAGACAGAGAGAGAGAAAGCGTGAGCAGGGGAGAGGCAAAGAGAAAGGGAGACAAGGGAGACACAGAATCCAAAGCAGGGTCCAGGCTCTGAGCTGTCAGCAAAGAGCCCAACACGGGGCTCAAACCCACAGAATGCAAGGTCATGACTGAGCTGAAGTCAGATACTTAACAGACCATGCAACCCAGGTGCCTGAGCATGCCAGAATTTCAGTTGCCACTCTGAAACATAAAAGGCCTTGGGACAAACTACTTCCCTAACTGTTTTTCCTGCATCATAGAAAAATAATACCCTTGCCCCAAATGGCCATGTTCTAATATCCAGAACCTCAGAATGTCACCTTAAAGGGCAAAAGGGATCTTGTAGATGGAAGTGTTAAGGATCTTAAGATGGAGATATTATTTTGGATTATCCAGTGAGCCCCAAAAGTAATCCCAAGTGTTCTACGAGAAAGGTGGAAGGAGATTTTACTACAATTAAAGAGAATGTGTTCATGAAACAGGGATTAGGTTAATGTGGCCAAAAGCAAGGAATAGTAGCAGTCACCAGAAGCTAGAAAAGGTAAGGAAATGGAGCTTCTAAAGGGAGCATAGCCCTGCCAACTCCTGATTACAGCCTAGCAAAAATGGTTTTGGACCTCTGACTTTGAGAATTATAAGAGAATAAATGTGTTTTAAGCCACCAAGTTTGTGGTGACCTGTTATAGCAGCCCTAGGCAACTCATACCTCACAGAACTGTTACTCCAGATAAAATGTGTGACTGGTGGTTCATGAGTTCAAGCCCTGAACTGGGCTCCGTGCTGACAGCACAGGGTCTGCTTGGGATTCTCTGTCTCCCTATTTGTACCACCCCACTCTCAAAATAAATAAACCTAAAAAAATGTGTAACTGGAAATACACTTAGTAATGTGTCTAACACACAGTAGTGATGATATAAAATTTATGTCCTGTTTTGAAACTGACGTTTGGTTTAAGGGATCATTGAAACCAGTACAATGGTCACCATTTTTTAATATATATATTTTTTACTATCTTAGTTATTTTTGAGAGACAGAGAGAGTGAGAGTGGGGGAGGGAAGAGAGAGAGGGAGACACATAACCCAAAGCAGGCTCCAGGCTCTGAGCTGTCAGCGCAGAACCTATGGTGGGGCTCAAACCCACAAACTCTGAGACCATGACCTGAGCTGAAGTTGGAAGCTTAACCGACTGAGCCACCCACTCACCCCCAATGGTTAGCATTTTTGTCTGTGTTCATCCTGGTAAAAATGCCTAGACACCAACTAGGAAGATCTCTCTACTCCCCTACAACCCCACACTTTCCCCAGTCCTTAGAGGGGAAAGATTCCTTCTCCTCACTTAAGTCACATTATTATTTTCCTTTCTACTTTTTGTTTTCATTACTCTTCATTCAACCTGTCTTTCTGAACTAAAACAACAACAACAACAACAACAACAACAACAACAAAGTCATTGGGCCTGAGCAAGCTTCTCACAGTCAAGTAGTTTCTAGATCTCTAAAATGAACGTATTTAGCACAAGAAAGACATGCATCTGGGAGTCTGAACTACTGAAAATTGTCACAAGCTACTTTTTGGTTCTTGAGAAATAGAAAAAGGGAAAGTGTCCTGCTTATTGCTAAGAGGTTGCTAAACAAAATTTTTAATCTTATAAAATGTTTGGAGCCTTTGGTGAGCTCTCACTTAAGGCCTAGTCCAGTGTTTGGTACAATGTGGAACGGGGACTTTCTGGAGCACAGGCTGAAGTCCATATTACTGTTTTTCCTACAAAGCTGCAAAATTAGGATGATGATTTTTCATAATTAGTGATTAGTGAGCATTTCTGGCCTAGCCTAAAAGCCATCAGAGGAGTCCCTCTGGCCCCCTTTCTTCTTGGATCCTATCTCTCAGTGTATAGCTTCCAAACTGAGGAGGGGAGGTGCAAGCATTCTAGAAAAGGAAGAGACCCAGCCAAGTAAATAAAAGAATATTAAGTTGGAAATAAAACATGTTTAATGTGCAAATAGTGCAAGGATTAAAAGAGGGAAATAGTTTAAATGTTAGGAAAAATAATTTAAAATATATGAGAAGCATCAACCAAACTAAAATGTAGCATGATTTTGAGCACCTGATGTTAAAGACAAGAAGGAGCGCTATACTGGCAGAGTAGGAAATACAATCCGATCCCACTATTTCCCCCAGGATTAAGTGATACTTTCTCAATACAGTTGATTGGTTTTCAATCTAGAGTGAACCTGTGGAGAAAACACAGAACACTTTGCTACAACTGTATGGCAAAATGTAAATGCTAACAGTATAAATAAAAGCAAGCACGTATTCACAGAAGGTGATTTGTACGAGGGGAAAGGAAAGGCAGATGGGCTACAGAGCACAGGCTCATGCACTGAGAGAATCATGAGATTAAGGTGAAAGTTAATAACACAAGATATAAATAATAATAGTTAACGTTTCTTGAGCTCTCCTGTGTCTTAGACACTAAAGGCTACAAATGCATTCTTAGTTGCATTATCACAAGCAACCCCATGAGGTAGAGAAGAATCTTTTCCCCTGGTTTATGGATGAGAAAACAATGGGCACAGGTAGGATGTGGACATTTCGCAGGGTACAGAGCTAATAAAAGTTGCAGAACAAGGATTCTAATTCAAGCAGCCCATCTCCAGGACCAGGGCTTTCAGCCTCTGCTACCGCTTCCCTCACCAATAGACTCAGCAAAGTTACATGAAGTTACAAGAGAGAAGCAGCCAAATTAATTAAATATGATGTATTGGAAAGGAAGAGGGATGGAAAACAGGAAGAGGGGAGTTTTGTCTTCCCCCATCATGGTAGAGTGGTAAAAATATTGTTTAAAATAAGTATGTCATGATGCACCAAGATAAGCATGATGTTCAGAATTAAGGGGATGACATCAAAGTAGCAAAAAACGGTCTCTGGAGAGGGGAACTCAGGAGAAAAGGGCTAAATTTCAGTATGATTCAAGTTGCTATTATCTTATGTATTATTTTCATACCACTAAAATATTTCTGTTTATTTAGAAATTGCTTCTAGGGGACGCCTGGGTGGCTCGCTCTTAGATAAAGCATCCAGCTTCAGCTAAGGTCATGATCTCGCGGTTCATGGGTTCGACACCCATGTTGGGCTCTATGCTGATGGCTCAGAGCCTGGAGTCTTCTTCAGATTCTGTGTTCCCCTCTCTCTCTGCACCTCCCCCCCAAATAAACATTAAAACAAATTTTAAAAAAATAGAAATTCCTTCTATTGTGTAAGTGCTTCAGAACATGAAATTCAAGTGGCACTTGGGTGGCTCAGCCAGCTGAGTGTCCAACTTTGGTTCAGGTTATGATCTCACGGTTTGAGTTCAAGCTCCGCATCAGGCTCTCTGCTGTCAGCTCAGAGCCAGCTTCAGATCCTCTGTGTCCCTCTCAGCCCATCCCAAATCGTGCTCTCTCAAAAGTAAATATTTAAACAAACATGAAATTCAAAACCTTCTTTACATCTACCACTTATTTGCTAAATGTTTGTCTTATCAGGTTATATCTTTAGCTTGAAGGCTTTAAAAAAATCAGCAAGTACAAATGTTTAAAAGTTGTCTCTGGTAATATTACTAGGTGTGGCTAAGAGAGGGTGCAAGACTATTAGAAGCAAACTGGATTTCAACCCTGATTCTGAGAGGCAGCTCCGACTACAAAGGGTAGGCAATTGTCTGCAGTCACAGAGCAGGAGCAATGCCATGCATTTTTAGGCTCACTTATTGTAGTTTTTCACGGGTGTACTTCATAAAAGTAGGAACTTTTATGCTCCTGTTAAAATGGGATTTCCTATTTGAATTGCCTAGTGAAGGCAACTAAAGCATTATTGCCTAAGGAACTCAGTAAGTGTAGATATAGATATCTCCTATCTCCATCCATGTATGTAAGTATGTATGTATGTATGTATGCATGTATGTATCTACCTATCATGTATCTATCCTTATTTATAGAACTAAACAACAATGATTTAAATTACTTCCTTACCTTATTTTACATTAGTCTTCCCCAAATCTTGCAAGGTAAAAGGCCATGGAAAAACCATTGAGTTCACTGAGACACTTGAAAGATGGCTCTGCTGTTTGTCATTGTGCAACCAGTAAATGGTGCAGGGAATTCAACCCACATCTTCTCTGTCCTCCTGTCTTATCTCCCTTTGCTGACTCTATTCGAGGCATATTACTTTATAATTGCTCCTTAAGGATACCAGGTACCTTTCCTCTGAGCTTTTGCAGTGATTATTCCCACTATTTGGAATGCTCTTCCCTCAGACTTTTGTTTCATTCACGTCCCTCTAGCCTGTTCAAATCCCACCTTCCTAGTGAGGCTTATCCTGTCCACTGTTTAAATTGAACACTGCGATTCTGCCTATAACCTCAATGCTCCATATGCTGCTTTATTCTCCAAAACATTAGTCACTGGCTAACATATTAAGATAATTTGCATGTTTGTATTTCTGCTCCCCTGCACCTAGAATGTAGGCTTCACATTGTCAAAATTTTGCCTTTTTTAAGTCTAGGGTCAACCATAACTGGGCACAATTGTAACCTGTGTGATTTGATACGTTAGTGATTTAGATCAGAGCTGGGCCAGCTACTGAAGAGGATCTCTTCCACTGCATTGAAACAGCACAATAAATTCAAAGAAACTGAAATTTCCAGCAATTACAGAGCAGGTATGTGCTCTTTCTCCCTTCGTTCCTCCAGGTTCAAGTCTATCCTCCCTGGGTGATAAGGGAATGTGTAAGAATGACTGGCCTAAGCCTAAATTAAACATGAAGACATACAAGAAAACATTTAAACATTTCTTTAAAAAAAATCATTGAGTGGTTTCCTTCAACACATCATGGGTTATGTAGCCCCTAGTAAGGTCAGAGCGAGGGGAGAGAAGAGCAAAACACAGAGGGAAGAGGCAAGGGTGAGTCATCTCATCTCTTCTTCTGTTGTACCTTACTTCCTCCTGGACTGTCATCCCAAATGCAGATTGCAGAAGGCAGCACATGAAGGTAGAACATGTAGCCACCTCTACATCCCTGTCACTGTGACATGGAAAATTCTGCATCCATGGTCTGGCTCAACCCATCGCCATTCACACAGGTTCATTCTTTCTCTACTGCTGAGCCAAAAGACACATGAGGGAAGGCAGATTAATAAGAACAAAGTTTTATACACATACATGTAGAAGTACACAATGTGGGAATGATAAAAGCCCATCAAGGCAAATGGGTTGGGGAGACCACTACAGACAGCAGGGGTGTCCTGCCAGTTCCAAGGCCAGAGAAAACTGGCCATGAGCTTGGGTCAGCCAAGTTCACGGTCACGCCAGGGATGGCACAGTTGATAATTTATGCAGCTGTCTTCTATTTTCCACCATTGGAACTTCTTGAATCTGTTGTCATTCTGGAGTAGTTCTAAACTGGGGCTCATGTGCCCCTCGCCCTCCAAAACACACACATGCACAGAACAACACAAAAATACACATGTGCATACAATGTACACACTTGCTGTATAAAGAGATCAGGTTAAGTTTCACTTAAAGGGGTTGGGTCCCTTTCTGGTGCAACAAAGTCTGTTTCCGGTTATATACAATTTGCAGAGGAATACTTGGTCCTTAATGGTGACAAGAGATAGGAATTGTTTGGTGGCTCTGATGAAGCCCTAGGCAGGTTGTGAAGGTGCTCTAGTCATGCCCAGAGCACAGGCACAGTTGACCAGGATAAACACAGTGCTTGCTCCTCCAGAGGAGTACCTGACTAAAGCGACCTCAAATTGTTTAAAATTGCATGGTGCCATCCCCCGTCGCACGACCAGCACTGTGCTTAGGGGGGGCACATGCACTGTGTGCAGATGAGGGACTGTAAGTGTGTCCAGTCATAGCAGGCGTGGAGCTCTTCCCCAGAGCAGCACCTGTGTTAGGGGTAAGTGAGCTCCCAGTGTTCTTGGGGGAGGGGGGGGTGACACAGAGCCCTGCCATCATAGATGTGATAGTGTCTACATTTGCTGCAGCACTTGCTACATCTCCCTTGGGTCCTCTGCAATTATTCTGCTGTGAAGCAAGAGTACCAGGACCTACCATCGTGAGAATGACCTTGCCCACTCCGAGCTTACTGACTGTCTGCTGGGCAGGTGGACCGCCGTTACTGGGAAGGAACGTGGAAGTACAAGTGGGTCCAAGCACAGAGTTGGTGCTGCCACTTGCAACTGTGACTGAGGCAGTGTGGCCCGGCAAGCCGCAGGGGCTCTGTGCTGGGTCAACACACACATCTCTTGACATGCATGTCTTCTCCAACATAGTGGCTCTTTCACGTGGAGCAATTTGTTTTTGTGCAGATGGGTCATGGTAGCACTTACAGATACCAGGAACAGCTGAGTCTCCATCTCTGGAAACAGCAAGACCCTCTCCCACTCCTCCGCCACCTGAGTTGTTGACAGTTGGCCCCCTGCTGCTTGGATTTGAAGAGGAGACTGCCATGTCTTCTGACACACCTTCTTTTCCCAGAGTAGTGACTCGTTCACATGGGTCTAGTTTACTTTACGTAGATGAGTCCATGACATAGAGACCTGCCATTGTAGATATGATAGTGTCTACATCTGCTACAGCACTTGCTGCATCTGCCTTGGGTCCTCTGCAATTATTCTTCTATGAAGCAAGAATGCCAGGTCCTGCCATCATGAGAATGACCTTGTCCCCTCCATGCTTACTAACTGTCCGCTGGGCAGGTGGACCGCCGTTACTGGGAAGAAACGTGGAAGTACAAGTGGGTCCAAGCACAGAGTTGGTGCTGCCA
The DNA here is from genome assembly GCF_003009895.1 of Hyaena hyaena. Classification (NCBI taxonomy): domain Eukaryota; kingdom Metazoa; phylum Chordata; class Mammalia; order Carnivora; family Hyaenidae; genus Hyaena; species Hyaena hyaena. Next base: position 548,087 of record NW_024081474.1, on the reverse strand, counting down.
CTTGCAACTGCGACTGAGGCAGTGTGGCCCAGCAAGCCGCAGGGGCTCTGTGCTGGGTGAACACACACTTCTCTTGACACACGTGTCTTCTCCAAGATAGTGGCTCTTCCACACGGAGCAATTTGTCTTTGTGTAGATGGGTCCCTGTAGTGCTTACAGGTACCAGGAACAGCTGAGTCTCCATCTCTGGGAACAGCATGGCCGTCTCCCACTACTCTACCACCTGGGTTTTTGACGGTTGGCCTCCTGCTGCTTGGATTTGAGAAGGAGACTGCCATGTCCCTTGACACACCTCTCTTGTCCAGAGTGGTGGCTCATTCACATGGGTGAGGTTTACTTTGTATAGATGGGTCCCAGGTAGGTTTACAGGTACCAGGAACAGCTGTGTCTCCATCTCTGGGAACAGCGTGGCCCTCTCCTACTACTCCACCACCTGGGTTTTTGATGGTTGGCTCCCAGTGCCTGGATTTAGGCTGGAACCAGCATTGTGTCCAAATGCTACCTGGGCCACAACAGTACTGTTACCAGGTGGTGTCTTCTTCAGAACCAGGAAGCACTATGTAAAGTGGCACATGGTTGAACCTGAACACAGGGGAGGAATAGATGATGGAAGCCTGACATGGAGATGGAGTGTCCATGGCTTCGCTGTCCGAAGCTGAGTGGCAGTTTGCAGGAGGCTTGCCTACTGGAGTGGAGGTGACACCAGAACCCCCAAGGGGCAAGCTCGTGGAAACAGCAACACTTGGTGGTAAAGATGGAGGAACAGATGGGACTGGGGACCTGGAAGATTGGTCAGCCAAGTCCGCTGTAGGACTAGGGATTGCACAGTGTTAATGTCCGAAGGCAGACAGTTAGCAGTCTCTGTTGCCGCTATGGAGAGAGCAGGGGCAGGCAGAGTGTCCAAGCAGTCTGCGTTGATCTCTCTTCTGTATTCCAAGATCTTATTCCAGGTGTCCAGGTTTTTGTCCAGAGCTATGCAAGGCAGCTTAGGAGGTGGGGGCAACTCACCGCGGCCTCACAACTGTGGTTGTGGTGGTGGCAGCGGCAGAGAAGGTGGCATGGATCTCTTCCGTTTGCAGGGCCTACTGCTGGCAGATACAGGGGTAAAGGAGCTCCCTGATGACATGCCTGAAGGCTCCTTAGCCTGTTTCTCTTTACTGCCAACAGCCTGATGCTTTTCATAGTACACTTCCTTTGTTCATGTCACACCTGAAGGCTTACCACCCCGTATCTCCTTCCTGGATAGGTCTGATGTGCTCTAGGAAGACTATTGGTTTTCACCTGACACTTCCTTTGTTGATGTCTCCCGCAGTGAGGGGCAGCATGGGGCCGGGTCAGAAAGCACAGCTGCATTTGTATGAGGTACGACATCTCTGGCAGGGCCATGCAAGGGGATGGCTACATGGCCTTCAGGAGAGGAATTAATCAGAGCCTTGTGGGTGTTTTTCCTCAAATTGTCTTCAGGACGATTAGGATAGAGGTCCATAGGTGCAGGGCTGCACTGCTGGGAGCTGAGAAGTCCTCTGGTCTCCAGGTGACTAGATCTTATCTGTACATCCCCGCAGCAATGGGGGGCTCTGTTCCCATCATTCTGCCCTTTGGTGTCTACAGATTCCTCCATACAGGTTCTTTTTGGGCCCTCTCCTCCATCCAATTTGGGCACAAAAGTGGGAGGTACATGGATGGGACCTGCTCTGCAGCCCCTTCTCCTGTCTCAGATGGCAAATGCTGGAGAGTTAATTTGAGCCCCGGTGGAGGGCCTCTGATGGCTCTTGAGTGCGCAAACATCATCGAATTACGAGAAGACAGCACAGGTTTTTTCGGAGAGTTACTCCAGTTCACCACGGGGAGGATGCCCAGAGAGGCACATGCAGCCTGCGGGATGGGGTTTCGTCTCCTCGGCTCCACATGAAAGCTAGCTGGTAAAGACCTATGATCCGGGTGGAATAGCCTGCGCCCAAGGTCCAGGGCAGGTGAAGAAGCAGCGGGGTGGTCCCTGCCAGGTGGTGGCTGGGGATCAGGGGGGACCAGGGGCCGATCACTGCCAGGCAGGGGACGGCGGCGGCGGAGTAGGAAACGTTGAAACTTCCAAGGAGATTGCCCATATTGAGCTGGTTGTGCGCCAAAGGATCGCGAGATTGGAGTCGAAAAGCTGGAGAGCCCGTCCGGAACTTCTGACTCCTCTCGAGGTCAAACAGGCACTGAGCCTGAAGGGCCAGCCTGGCCCTAGTGATGCATCCCTGGGACACGTCACAAAGAAGGGCGCGCATGCGCAGCTTGGCAAGAGGCCACAGCACCAGGCAAAGGGAGCCCCGCCCTTAGGCTCCAGCACCTTGGAGTCGCCAGTGGCGGTGTATAGGCTGCGCGCAGCCCTTCGCAGGTGCGGCCATTGGCACGTGTACACAACCCGCAAGGCCACTGCGTGGGGACTGTAGGGGAGTGCAGTGGTTGTCGTGCCCCTCGGCACCTCGGTGTGTGTGTGTCGCCAGTCCTTCCCCCAAAAAAGACGAGCGCTGGGGGGCTCCTAACGCTGCGAGGGAGCGGTCCGCCCCCAGGGACCCTCTCTGCTTCCCTGCGAGGCTTCGAGCCAGCTGCATCTTTGCTAGGGCTGCCCAGGCTTTCAGCATCGCCCTCCAGACGGCAGCACTTTCCAAGCAGTCACCAAAGCCTGACCTGAATGGATGCTGAGACCCAAGACCTCCCTTCCTGGCAGGCAGGTTCTTCCTTTCTTCCTTTTGAAGAATTTGACAAAACAACATTTATAATTTAGACTGCTCCTCATGTCCCAATAGATGATGGTGGCTTAGCTGGGATTCAAGCCCAGCTAGTGACTCCCAGAGCTCTTACTCTAGACTCTGGTGTCTCCTTACCATAGATGCATCATGTGTTACCATGTTTTCTTTTTCTTTTTCCTAGTTCTTAGGGTATTTAGCCTGGTGCCATATATACAGTGAGCATAGGCACTGCCCAGGACCAGGCCTTCATTGAACACAAGCTCAACTCATAGATTCATCAGGGACCCACAGTGGGTTCTGGTCTCAGAAGACGTAGGTCATGGACCACCAGTGGTAAGCATAGTACCATTCCACATTTGTAACTGAGCCTTGCAGCCCAGATTTTCTCTTTGGTCTACTCTGAAGAATCCAATTACGTAACATATGTAAAGACAATATGTAAAAATATAAAAGATTATATTCTAGATACGTTGTGGTCTACCTGGAAGAAATTCACCTGTGGATTATTCCATACGGATTAGAAGCCAGTTTCTCTGGCCTTCTGGGAATATGTCTAGTAAGTCATCTCACTAATGTCTAGAAAGCAAATATGTCATTTATTGTAAGTTAAGAGAAGAGCAATATATTGGATTAAAGAAGGGTCAACACAATTTGGTGGTTGTGAGCCTGCCAGCCATGTTCATTCTTCACCTCACATTGTTGGCACTTAAACAGAATAAGAGATTCTTAGGACCAAGAGGGGATAGATATGCTTGGGTGTCTGACAAGTGAAACATGTATTATTGTCTAGGAGCTGGAAGCTTCAGCATGAGGAAGAAGGTTTGAAAAAATCTTGGCCTACATGTGGCTTTACTTAGTTTGAATCTCCTTTCTGTGGCTTACTTCATTGAAGTGTTTTTTCTCTCACTGAACTGATGTTGCTTATCCAGGATGTGAATTTCAGAACCAAGAATCCTATAGATCAGCAAAAAATATATATTAAAAAATTTTATACATATATGTATTAAATATATATATATAATATATATACATCTAAAGACACACAGTAAAATCTTGGATTGTGAGTAACTTGTTCTGCAAGTGTTCTGAAAGACGAGCAGGCATTGCTGATATATTTTAACTTGACAAACGAGTGATGTCTTGCAGTACAAGGAGTACATGATGCCAAACATCACATGACAATTGAGCCAATGGTTCTCTCTCTCTGTCTCTGAGGAATTGTGGGTGATTGTCTCCATGCTCTGATGCTCTGTCTCAGGCCACGGTGTTTGGCATTAATCAGTGAGTTTTCAGAACATTGGAAGGTGTCCACAACTGGCACTGGTGTATTTTTTGTCACTTCAAAGCACCTATGGGCAGTCCTTTGCTTTTCCATACAAGAGTGAGCTTAGGAATGCTTTGCCTCATTCAGGTCAGGCTGCCTGCAGATAGAGACCCTTTCCTCTGCTGCCTTATTGCCGGTTACATTCAGTAGAGCATATGACAAGAGCTTATTAATACTGTAGTGTAGTCAACATCTGTTAGCGATAATGAAACTCATCCTACACAAGAACCCTTTCTCTCATCTCCTTCGCACCAGCCACGAAGGTTTTCAAAGGTAAGTACAGGTTAATTTGTTTATTTTTCTTTACATTTTGTATTTTCTTTATTATTTTGTATTATAGTGCAGTATTATAATGATTTTTATATGAATATTTTTGGGTTGTGGAACAAATCATCTGAGTTTCTATTATTTATTATGGGAAAGTTGGCTTTGGTAGACTAGTGCTTTGGATTACAAGCATGTTTCTGGAACAAATTTTGCTCATGAACCAAGGCTCTACTGTATTTATTTTTTTGTATTTAAAATAGCACTGGGCATAATTTATATATTACAAAATTAGCTTTAGTGCTCTTGTTATGAGAGCTTTTATAGTATGTTAGAGCAAATTTGGACTTCCATCCCCAACAAACTTGGGGGTGGGTAGGATACAAAAGGTTTTGCTCAGATCCTAATTCTGCTTGAAAAAAAAGAGGGGAAATATTATAAGCCCTTTCTAATCTAAGGGCAAAAATGATTTCAAGATAGGACATTTAACCACAGGTCCTTTTTATCATTTGAGTTCAGTAAGGAAGAATTTGTTGGCAGTGTTTGAACAGAAATAGCAAGTTTGTACAAATTTTGACAAAAGATTTCTTATGAGAACTGTGAAAAAGCTGATGATGTCAGATATATTTGAAAACAATAATTGACAATCATGTCATTTCTATCGTTTTATTTCCCAAGGAGAAAAAATTAAGCATATGACGCATGTTGGGGCTTTAGGACAATACAAGGAAATTTGGGTAAGGATATCCCAGAAAACTTTCCCTCTTGTCAAATGGGAGTAGACAGATAGGATGCTTTTTAGAAATACAGACTCTTCTCTTACTTGGGTGGCTCACTTGGTTAAGTGTCCAACTTCAGCTCTGGTCATGATCTCATTGTTTGTGGGTTCGAGCCCTGCATCTGGCTCTGTGCTGACAGTTTAGAGCCTGGAGCCTGCTTCAGATTCTGTGTCTCCCCGTCTCTCTGTTCCTCCCCCACTCACACTCTGTGTCTCTTTCTCAAAAATGAATAAACATTAAAAAAATTTTAACTCATTTTAGCATGTACTCCATGTATTTCATGCATCACACTTATTTACTATAAAGACAAATATTTGTAATTATCTCCTCTCTTTTTCCCCAAGTACAGTAATTCACAGGAAACCATTGGGTGATTACTCCTTGAATTGAAAATAATTGGTTTAAAAAAAGAGAATATATTGGTTTAAAATAGACTGGTGATAGAATGGGAAAAGTATCTTAAAAGCTAAATACATCATAAAATCAAGCAGTTAGGGGCACCTGAGTAGCTCAGTTGGTTAAGCATCCAACTTCAACTCAGGTCATGATCTTGCAGTTTGTGAGTTCAAGCCCTGCATTAGGCTCCATGCTGACAGCTCGGAGCCTGGAGCCTGCTTCAGATTCTGTGTCTCCCTTTCTCTCTGACTCTCTCTCTCTCTGTCTGTCTCTCAAAAATAAACAATAAAAATTTTAAAAAAGAATAAAGTAAAATAAAATAAAATCAATCAGTTAATTGAAAACTGAAACAGCGAGTTGGCTGGGAAGTTCTCTAAGCAACAGAAGTTGGGGGAATATGGATCAGGTAGCTGAAACAAGCCCAGAGTGTTTTAGGTGAATGAATGGTTAATCTTTGTGACAGCTAAAAGACTTTAATAATGTGATTTTAGACTTACTGAAGATAAAGTGTCAGCAAGGATGTAGAGAGAAGCGAAGCCTCATGCACTGTTGGTAGGAATATAAATAGAAACAGCCACCAGAAAACAGTATGGAGGGTCCTTCAGAACTTAAAATACCATAGGATTCAGCAATTACACTTGTGGGTATTCATCCAATGAAACAGAAAACTCAAGCCCATGTTCACAATAGCCAAGGTGTGGAAACAACTCAAGTGTCCATCAACAAATGAATGGATAAATAAATGTAGTCTATACATACAATAGAATATTATTTGGCCATCAAAAGCCATGAAATCTTACCATTTGCAACAACATGGGTCAACCTTTTTTTTTGAAAGAGAGAGAGAGCACAAGTGGGGGAGAGAGAGAGCTCCGTGCTCAGTGAAGAGCCTGACACAGGGCCTAATCCCACAACCCTGAGATATGACCTGTGTTGAAATCCAAAGGTGGACGCTCAATTGAATGAGTCACCCAGGCACCCCAACATGGGTGAACCTTGAGGGCATTATGCTAAATGAAATAAGTCAGACAGAGAGGGACAAATACCATTTGATATCACTTATATGGAAATTGGGGGAGGGAGGGAACACCCAAGATTTTAGATACAGAGGACAGATTGGTGGTTGCTAATGAGATGGGATGGAGGAGAATGGGTGGAAGGTGTCAAAAGGTACAAACTTGCAGCTATAAAATAAATAAGTCAAGATAATGTAATGTACGGTATCGCAACTATAGTTAATAATACTGTAGTCTATATTTTAAAGTTTCTAAGAGAGTAAAGCTTAAAAACTCTCACAAGGAAAATAACTATGACAGTGACAGGTGATTAACTAGAATTATCTTGGTAATTATTTAATAATATATACAAATATCAAATCATTGTGTTGTACACATGAAACTAACATAATGTTGTATGTCAACTATATCTCAATAAAAATTTTTTAAATAAAATAAATTACATTGTAAAGACAGTAAAGCTAAAAATAGTTATCACATACACACTTTAAAATATTATCAAAGTAGCTTATACCTTACAGAAAGCTACCAAGATTCATTTTCTTTCAGTAATGGTATTTTTTAAGGTTTATTTTAGTTTTAAAAGAAAGAGAGAGAACATGCACACGCAGGGGAGGAACAGAGAGAAAGGGAGACACAGAATCTGAAGCAGGCTCCAAGCTCTGAGCTGTCAGCACAGAGTCTGACACAGGACCCAAACAAACAAACCGCAAGATCATGACCTGAACCAAAGTCAGAGGCATAACTGAGCCACCTAGGTAATGGTATGTTTAAAACTTGGATGCCATAGAATGATTTCATATAGGGAAGTTAGATTCTTTTTTTAATGTTTATTTATTTATTTTGAGAGAGAAAAAAATGCATGAACTGGGGAGGGGTAGAGAGAAAGGGAGAAAGAGAATCCCAAGCAGCCCCCATGTTGTCAGCAGAGTCTGATGTGGGGCTCAATCCCATGAACCATAAGATCATGACCTGAGTCAAAATCAAGAGTTGGACACAACCCTGAGCCACTCAGGCCCCTGGAAGTTAGGTTCTAATCTAAAAGACAAAAATTGTCAAAATTCTCTTTAAACGTCCTTAATACACAGAAAAAATATCATACACGTATATATTTATAATCAGTTTTCTTTTTTGTCGAGCACATGTAGTTGAATTCATGCAATTTAAATTCATGAGGTATACTAGACCTCCACTACATAGCATTGGGAAAATAAAAATGCTAAAATTGTATTTCATTAATATCTATTTGTCATTTATTCTTATTTTGTTCAATTTGCAGATAGCTGTTACTCATTTGGTAAGTAAATCTAGCATACACAACAAAGAAGAAAAGGTCCTCTTGGTTAAGAAAAAAACATTCCTCTATTCCCTGAAATTAAGATCACGTGCACGGGGCATGACTTTGGAAGGCCTCCAGGGATCTTAGTTAACAGTAATATTGTACACATGTGCATGCTCTCACATAGTAGAGGGGGAATGCTCTAACATAGTAGAGGGGGAAGACATAAGCTATGCAATGATCATTAAAAATTTAGAAACTGTTTTGTTGACAATGAAATCCTGCCATAATTATCACATTTCTCATAAAAAGGTACAATATGCGTTTCATGGTTTAATAGCTTTACCAAAGTCAAGAGTGAAATTTTTTATTTTTTTATGTGTATTTTTTTTTGAGGAGAGAGAGAAAAACAGTGTGAGTGGGGGAGGGGTGGAGAGAGAGGGAGACACAGAATCTGAAAAAGGTTCCAGGTCCCCAGCTGTCAGCACAGAGCCGGACATGGGGCTCAAACCCCCCGACCATGAGGTCATGACTTGAGGCAGAGTTGGACACTCAACTGACTGAGCCACGCAGGTGCCCCTAGAGTGACATTTTATTCTGCCTTTAGGATTTCATGCTCTCCACCTGTAGCTTTTGGAAATATTACTCAGCCTGAACTTGTTATTGAACAGTTGCACCTATTAGATCACAGTCTAGAACCTAGATAGAGTGATATGAATTTGAATGGTTAGTAAAACCAGTTTTAATCAGTTTTAGAGCACTTGCAGGATTATGGCTAATGGAGTAGAATCAAATGCATGCCTCTAAGACACTGAGCCCACTGAAAGGAAGAATGGTCGTTCTTCTGCTACAACAATGTTAGCTTCAACTTTTTTATAATACTTTCACAGTCTTTCTAAAATTTCCCTAATTACTTTCAAGACTGGTGGTTTTGCCTTGTTTTTTTTTCCCCACGGGTCTTAAAATAGCTATTCATGTTAGTAGTACTTGAAGTCTTTGAGCACGGGAAACATCTGTACATTATTTTTTAAATTTCTGTCTTTCTATCTCCAAAACTAAACGTAGAAATGATTTCATCTCTGTTCTGTAGTAAATGCTTTATTGTAGTTATTAGCTTTTGCGTTTCTGGGACAACTATGAGCCAGTCAGAAACACACTTTCTTGGTATTGACTGTTTTCACATTTAATAATTTCCAAACTAATCTTTAGAGCCTTACCATCAATTAATGTGCTAAAATTATTTGTGTGTATATCTTATTTATTTGGTTTTAGATTATAAGCAAATTGAGAGGTAGGGTTCTATACTATGCCCTACAATAAATGTATGAATGTTTTTTTCTTTCAATAAAAAACTTATGTTCTAGAATCTTCTTTGACAACATTTGGTAACTACTCATAAAACTGAGAGCATCCAATGCAAAAAACATGTTTTATAATTTTTTTGAAATATGTATTTCTTGGAAACAAGTATTAATTAATTGATTAAGGGGCTCGAACCCACGAACTGCGAGTTCATGACCTAAGCGAAAGTCGGATGCTTAACCGACTTAGCCACCCAGGCGCCCCAATATTTTGTAAATATTACTTTATAAGAGAGATTTAAGTCAATCTTTGTGTTTATTCAAGATTTGAAATATCCAGTAGATATCCATATTGATTACATTTATATATGCAGACAGAAAATTCAGAAATGTCAATTTTAACATTAATGGCAGAGTAATTTTATCAAGCACAGTGTTAGGGTAGACTAAGCTACTATAACAAAGAAACCAAGAAATACAGTGTCTCAAACACAAAAGAACTAGATTTCTCACTTGGGTAACACTCATGATCAGTGGAGTCCAGTGTCTGTTCTCTAGGAGGTGACTCAGGAGCCCAGACTCCATCTGTGGCTCTAGTTTAGGGTCTCGTTGTCTGAAACCACATAGTGGAACAGGAAAAAGGAGACAGAAGGCATACGCTTGTTTCTTTAAAGTCACTTCCACCCAGATGGGCATGGAGGAGGGCACTTGTTGGGATGAGCACTGGGTATTGTATGGAAACCAATTTGACAATACATTATATTTAAAAAATAATAATAATAAAAAGAGAAAAGTCACTTCCAACCATAAGCCATCAGCTAAATTCAGTCACATAATCACATCTTGCTGAGAGGAAGCTGGGAAATGTAGTCTGTGCCATTAGGAAGGGGAAATGCATTATCTGTGAATAGTGAGCCATTCCTGCCACATCAGGTCAGACAACCACGAGTGATTACAGCTATTTGGGAAGCTATTTTCTAGGTTTGCAAGTTTTTCAGGTTAGAATTTAGGTGAGTCTTTCTTTGAGATTTGAGTAAGATTTGAGTCTGGAGGAGTTGTTTGCTTCTGGTCTTGGTGAACTGGGGTGTGTATCATAGAGAGACAATTAGACACAAACCCAGAGCTGACAAACTGACCTTTCTTCAGTAATAGGAGCTGCTGCCACCTGGAGGAAGAGAGAAAACCCAGTTTGTGGGAAGCTCACAACATCCATGTGAATGCCTTCTCTCATGCTTCTTAAAATCTCATCTGCAGGTGAAATGGCACATTGGCACAAAGCCTTTTCCTTCCTAAACTCTACCCAAGCAACTATGTTTTTTACTCTCAGAGAAAATAAATGCATTTCATAGAAATACAAAGATGGTCAAGTCAAGCTGTGGGGGAAAGCTCTGAGTGCTAGTAGCAAGGCTTTGCTGTGGAGTTTTGAAATCTTTGCATTAATACCTGGCTCTCTTGGGGCCCCTGGATGGCTCAGTTGGTTAAGCATAAGGCTTTGGCTCAGGTCATGACCTTGTGTTTTGCGGGTTTGAGCCCCATGTGGGGCTCTGTGCTGACAGCTCAGAGCCTGGAGCCTGCTTCGGATTCTGTGTCTCTCTCTCTGCACCTCCTCCACTTGTTCTCTCTCTCTCTCAAAATGAATAGAAAAACAAGACCTGTCTCTTTTTTGTAAATTTTGTAGATTTTGTAAATTTGTTTTCTCTCTTTAAGTGTATAATGAAATAGGAAGAAACAGCTTCTACTGTTTCTTAAATTCCCAGAATCAGAGATCTTTAACTGGACAAGGATCAGCATTGATGTGCAGCTGTTAAATGCTGTCTGGGCATCCATCTGAGTGTTCAGGTATCTGCCATAGCCACACCATTTTTAAACATTTTTAATTTTCTAATATTTATTTATTTTTGAGAGAGAGGGAGAGGGTGAGCAGGGAAGGGGCAGAGAGAGAGGGAGACACAGAATCCAAAGCAGGCTCCAGGCTCTGAGCTGTCAGCACAGAGTCCAAAGCGGGGCTCAAACACACAAACTGCAAGATCATGACTGAGCTTAAGTCACACGCTTAACTGACTGAGTCACCCAGGCACCCCTGCTGTCACACATTTTTCATATCACCTTGCAAAGATCCCTATCCAAGAATCATTCTGTCAGACTTAGGGACAGGGACTCCAGACCTCAAAGGAAGGCCTCCTTAAAGTCAGATTTTGATAGGATGCTTCTACTTTGTGCATAAATGTTTTTCCCCACTTGGGTAAGGGGTCTGTTCCTCCAAAGCTGGCATTTCTATGCCCCCTCTGGTAAAAGACATGTGCTTTGAACAAGAGAGGATGGCCCACTTCCACAGGGAATAGCAAATAACATTATAAAGTCCCAAATTCAACGGCGCTTCTATTTTGATTGATTTCTAGACACTACCGAGTACTTAAACAAATCTAAAATAAGAAGTGTCAAAGATTTCCAAGGGTGGGAAGGGGGGAATAGAAAGAAAAAGAAAAGAAGTATAATCTCTAATGCTTTATATGAGCTATGCTATATGCTCTTTGAGAAAAACTTCCCAGGATGGAAGAAATAAAAGTGTGAACTTCATGAGACTGCCAAGCAATATGATATACTGTATAACTTGCACAAATACTTTAAAATACATTAAAGAGATCAGTCTTTAGGGAACTAAATCTTTTAATGGTTTTCTACTGGAGAAGATCCTTTATTCCAAGTGAAAAATCAATTATTCAACTGAGTTAGGAGACCATTACTTAAAGGTAAATATCTTTAGCAAATGAAAATATAACTTTGGTTTATTAAGGTATTCTTCAGGATCCTTGCATATGAATTATAAAATTAGGACCTAAGAGATGCATATTGACTCTGTTGGCATTGAGCCAACAATTAGTAATTGTAAGAAATCTTTAAGGAACTCTTCTGTACTAAGATCTTTTACTAAGATTTAGAGGGCTTTAATATGAGACCGTAAAATTGATTTGAAGAATTCTGCTTTAAGCATTAGCTAAGTTTACTTAATACTTCTAATACTGAAAAATCCTTGAACAAATTAACCTTATTTTGTGAACTGGTGTTAAAGGATAGCTGAGTGTCTTCTCTTTGATTAATATCACGGTGCAAAAATTAAGTGCAAACATGGACTTTGTCATTTGTGCCAAATTGAATTTGTTTCTTGGAAAAAAGTTTAATGAACTGTAACCTCCTAAATTTGTTATCCTTATTCCTTACACCATCCATTAATTATATATAGAAGGAAACGGATTTCATTAAACTGAATTTTTAAAACAATTGTTATATAATTGGCTCCTGTAAATTTCTAATGTTACTGAAGATGACATGGACCTGAAGAGACTCTTCAGTTACACTACCCTGAGAGGTTTTATTGTCTGATGCCTTCCTAATATCAACAGGGATTTAATGATTTAATGTCAATTTAGATTACACAGTCTAACTGACTGAGACCTTGGAATATCGGTAAATTGAGGTAATTAATGAAGAATCTCAGGTCACCAGGAAATTTGCTAAAGAAGTTCACATTTTGAAGAGCAGAAAAGATAAATTATGTGTTGTGTGTGTTTGAATAAAAATTTTATTATTTTTGGATATTGACCAGGATGTTGACATTGATAGACAATGGTCTATCACCACGCAGCACTATTTAGTCACATCAACTCCTCCCAGACCCCAGCCCTGCTCTGTCCTTAGCAACAATCAACCACTGCTCTCTTCCCCCTTTCTATAATTTTGTCATTTCATGGATGTTACACAAATGGAGCCATTACAGTACGTAACCTTTTTAGACTGGCTTTTTTTCATTCAGCTCAATTCTCTGGAGGGTAATCCAGGTTAATATGTGTATCAATATTTCATTCCCTTTTATTGCTGAGTGGTAGCCTATGGTGTAGATGTACCATAATCTGTTTAACCATTCACCTGCTGAAGAGCCTCTGGGTGGTTTTTAGTTTGGGCTCTTATGAATGAAGCTACTATAAGTATTCTCATACAAGTCTATGTTGTGAACATAAAATTTCATTTCTATGGAACAAATGCCCAAGAGTGCAAATGCAAAGTTGTAGACAAGTTGCATCTTGCATTTTAAGAAACTTCCAGCTTCACAGAGCAGCCATACCATATTACATTTGCATCAGTAATATATGGATCCTTCAATTTCTCTGCATCCTCAACTGCATTTGGTATCATTGCGATCTTTTTATTTTAACCATTCTCATAGGTGTGTGGTGATATCTCCTTGTGGTTTTAATTTTTATTTCCCTAATGGGTAATGATGTTGAACATCTCAAATACTTATTTACCATCTGTGTATCTTCTTTAGTTCACTGACTCTTCTTTCCTTTTACCCATATTATATTTGGACTGTTTGTTCTTTTACTGTTGAGTTTTGAGAGTTGTTTATATATTCTTAATACTATGCTTTTGTCAGTTTTGTGGTTCACAAGCATTTTCTCCCAATGTGTAGCTTGCTTTTTCACCCTTTTATTGGGGTCTTTCACAGAGCAAAAGGTTTTAATTTTGGTCAAGTGTGATTTATGGATTTTTCCTTTTTTGGATCATGCTTTTAGTGTTGTCTGAGAACTCTTGGCCTAGCCATAGATCCCAAAGATTTTCTGCCATTCTTTTTTCTAAAAGTCTTATACTTTTATATTTTATATTTAAGTCTAAAAGTCTTATACTTTTATATTTTATATTTAAGTCTGTAATCCACCTAAATTCATTTTTGTGTATGATGTGAATCAAGGTCCATTTTTTTGCCAATGGGTATCCGATTGCTCCGGAACCATTTATCAATAAAGCTACTCTTCCTCCATTGAATTGCTTTGCACTTTTGTCAAAGATCAGTTGAGGATCTATGTTTGTGGGTCTATTACTGAGTTCAATGTTTTTTTCCACTGATCTTTGTGTCTATTCCTTCTCAATATCACAGTCCTTATTACTGTACCTGTACAATAAGTCGTGAAACCAAGTAGACTGAGCCCTCCCATTTTACTCCTCTTTTTCCCCAAAATTGTTTTAGCTAGTCTAGTTCCTTTACCTTTCCATACACATTTTAGGATGATTTGACTATATCTACAAACAATTGTTGCTGGGCTCTTGATAGAAATCGTATTAAAGCTATATATCCATTTGGGAGGAATTAGCATATTTACTATGCTGACTCTTCCAAACCATGAACAAAGTTTGTCTCTCAATTTATTAAGATCTTCTCTGATTTCTTTTATTAGTGTATGCTGTTTTCAGCATACAAGTCCTGTACATCGTTGTTAGATTGACACCTACACATTTCTCCCTTTTTTTGAGCAATTGTAAATAATACCACATTTTAAATTTTGGTGTCTACATGTTTGCTGCTAGGCTATAGAAATACAATTGATTTTTGTATATTTATCTTATATCCTATGACCTTGTTGAACTTAAGTTTTAGGAGCATTTTTATATATTCTTTAGGATTTTCTATGTAGACAATCATGTCATCAGCAGCAGATAAGCACAGTTTTATGTGTTACTCTTCATGCTTGATAAATCATAGCTCTGGGCATAATGTTGGTTTGGAGATGCAATGTGGCCACTGTTTTTAGGAATGTCTCTGTATCCTTAAGTTATAAACACTTGTCAGAGTTCTTTACCAACACAGAAGAGGATCACTGCAAGCTTGACTCTGCTGACACAGGATTTGAGAATCTGTCTTAATTTAGTATAAGATTGGTAATTTAGAGATATAGTCACTGGATACCTACATGTATTTTATTCAATAATAAGTTTTATATTTAAATTTTATGTTATCTTTTAAATGTCACTGTAGAAAATAAACTAAATAATATGAAGCCATTTCTCCAAAATGCTAGTCTGTACACTCCTTCTTCCAGATAATCAAATTTTCACTGATGTGTATGAAAGGAGAAAAATAACACGGTAGTGAGCTTTATATAACAGCAGTTTATCCAGTTTTGAAGGATAATTTTTTATGAAGTTATGTCTTGACTGATTTTTTGGCATTAAAATGCTGATTCTTTTGTGAAATAATGATGATGGTTGATATTAATTTTTGTTTTATTTTATTTTTTTAATGTTTATTTTTGAGAAAGAGAGAGACCGAGTGCAAGTGAGGGAGAGACAGAGAGAGAGAGGGAGACAGAATCCAAAGCAGGCTCCAGGCTCTGTGCTGTTACCACAAAGCCTGATGCAGGACTCAAACTCATGGACTGTGAGATCATAACCTGAACCGAAGTCAGACACTTAACCGATTGAGCCCCCCAGGCACCAGTTTATTATTTTTAATGTACTTGGCAAAAATCAAAATTTCCAACTTTATGTCTACTCTTAACATTTAAATTAAAATGGAAGTTTTTTAAGGTCTTAGAAATTAAGAAGTCTGAGTACCCTATTATTATAAAGCACATATTTTTACCATTTTATTATTCATGAAGTATTAAAAATAGCACATATATGTTATATATGTATATAGATTGATACGCTGTTGCTCTATCAACTCAAGTACCTGCTCCAAGTTATAAACACTAATTAAAAATACTGATTTCAGGGGCTCCTGTGTGGCTCAGTCTGTAAAGCATCTGACTTCGGCTCAGGTCATGATCTCATGGTTTGTGGGTTCAAGCCTGATGTTTAGTTCTGTGCTGACAACTCAGATCCTGGATCCTGATTCATATTCTGTATCTGCCTCTCTCTGCCCTTCCCTCGCTTGTCCCCTCTCTCAAAAATAAACAAATAAACATTTAATAATAAACAAATCCACATGGTGGATAAAACATAGAAAGCAGCTACTTAAAGACATCAGAAAGCTAACAAGGTGGGGAAGAATTGCTAGACCAAAATCAACACAAGATAGGGATCTTGGCAAGTGGCATTATTTCTCTTTGGGCCATTGCTCAGCTGAAAGACTGAGTGGTCTTTTTTGACAGTTTTGATTTAAGAGGGGGACAAAAGTTTGGGATAGTACACTAAGGATGATACCCTAGGAGTAAAGGAAAACCAAAGCATAACAGCCCCCTGCTCAAACCACAATCCAACTCCTGTTATCTAGGTGGCCAAATCTTAGTCTCTGAAATTGGTTAAGATAATCCAAGATGATAATGCTCATAGACAATTAATCAAAACAAATGTAAATCTTTTCTGGGGAAAGATAACATCCTAGGACTTGCTCAAATAAAATGTCCAGCACACATTCATAGATTACCAGGCCCATCAAAAGATAAGACAGCATGAATGAGGACCAGTCAGAAATCATAAGCAATAAAATTAGATCTGTAGAGGTTCTGGATATTGGAACCAACTGATATAGATATGCTTACTATAAGCAAGTAAATAAAATTTAAGATAGAAAATTAAGCAGAAAACTGAAAACTACACAGAAATGACATAGAAGATTTTTATTTATTTAGAGAGAGAGAGAGTGAAAGAGTGGGGGCGGGGGGGCGCTGAGAGAGGGACAAGGAGAATCCCAAGCAGAACCCACACTGTCAGCGCAGAGCCTGATGTGGGACTCAAATCCACAAACCATGAGATCATGACCTGAGCTAAGATTAAGAATTGTATGCTTAGGCGACTGAGCCACCCAGGCACCCCAACATAGATTTTTTTAAAGAAAGTATGTAGAAATTTTAGAACTGAAAATAATACAATAACTGAAATTAAGAATTCAGTGGCTAGAGGGGTGCCTGTGTGGCTCAGTTGGTTAATTGTCCGACTCCTGATCTCAGCTCAGATCTTGATCTCAGGGCCATGAGTTCAAGACCCAGGTTGGGCTCTACACTGGGTATGAAGCCTAGCCTACTTAATGAGAAAGAAAGACAGAAAGACAGAAAAAGACAGAAAGGAAGGAAGGGAGGAAAGAAGGAAGGAAGGAAGGAAGGAGGGGGAGAAGGAAGAATTCAGTGGGTGGGTTTAACATCAGATTTGACACAGCTGAAGAGAGAAATACTATAAGATAAGACAGAATAGGCAGAATGAAGCAAAAAGAGACAAATAAAAATTATAGAAGAGAGGATAAGAAACCCAGAGGATTTGATGAGAAAAAAAGTCTAACATACATTTCCAGAAGAAAAAGAAAAAGGAATTGGGTCAAAAGAGGAATTTGAAGGAATTATAACTGAGAAGTTTCTAAACTCGTTAAAGACATTGACATAGCCCAGATCACTTAGAAAACAGGGACTGAGGCAAATGCTAATTTGTAACACTTCACCGGGGGAGGTTTTTTTTAAAATAGTTTATTGTCAAGTTGGTTTCCATTTAACAACAAGTGCTCATCCCCACAAGTGCCCTCCTCCATGCCCATCATCCCCCTTTCCCTCTCCCCCACCCCCATCAACCCTCAGTTTGTTCTCGGCATTTAAGAGTCTCTCATGGTTTGCCTCCCTCCCTCTCCCCCACTATTTTTCCCCTTCTTCTCCCCCATGGTCCTCCGTTAAGTTTCTCCTAATCCACCTATATGTGCAAACATATGGTATGTGTCCTTCTCTGCCTGACTTATTTTACTCAGCATAACACCCTCAAGTTCCATCCATGTTGCTACACATGGCCAGATTTCATTCTTTCTCATTGCCATGGAGTATTCTATGGTATAGATAAACCACATCTTGATCCATTCGTCAGTTGATGGACACTTAGGCTCTTTCCATGTTTTGGCTATTGTTGAGAGTGCTGCTATGAACATTGGGGTACATGTACCCCTATGATTCAGCACTCCTGTATCCCTTGGATGAATTCCTACCAGTGTTATTGTCATAGGGGAGTTCTGTTGTTAATTTTTTGAGGAACCTCCACACTGTTTTCCAGAGGGGCTGCACCAATTTACATTCCCATTTCTCCACATCCTTGTCAGCATCTATAGTCTCCTGATTTGTTAATTTTAGCCTAGGGGAGTTTAATCCCATAGAAGCAGGAGATAAAAGCGGAGTGAGACAAAGAAGGAAATGGTACAAATCAGAGTGCAAACAGGAATTTGTTTTGTTGGCCTGGCCATAAACTTGTGAGGGGTTTATCATTTAGTCCCACAAGGAATCTTCTGAGAGAGTATATGAGCAGCTGTTATCCAACAATCTGGTTAGGAGGAGAAAGGGAGAGAAAATTATTCACCAGTTCTCTTGCATTGGATAAAGTCCCCCACTCAGATGATAATTCCTGAACTTCAGGGCTGTATATGTGTGAGTGACACATGAGCACATGGTATCTCATGCCTCTGTCCCACTGGGAAGCACCAAAGCAAGAGATAAAAATACATAGGGATGGAGCACGTGGGTACCTCAGTCCGTTAAGCATTCAACTTCCAGTCATGTCATGATCTCAAGCCTCATGTTGGGCTCTGTGCTGACAACTAAGAGCCTGGAGCCTATTTTGAATTCTGTGTCTCCTTCTCTCTCTCTGCCCCCCTCCCCCATGCTTTGCCTGTTTCTCTCTCTCTCAAAAACAAATAAACATTAAAAAAAAATACACGGGGAGTGCATGAGGCAAGATACTGGTAGACTGTGCCCAAGTGTGACAAAGACTGAGAGTAGCTACCTCAGAGGGCAGGGGTCGGGGTGGGACTGGGGCTTTGACCAAATCTATGACAACAAAGTTAGTATGTGGATCATGGTGACACACAAAATAATTCTTGTACAGACATCAGCCAACCAACTCAAGAAGCACTACGAACCCCAAACAGGATTGCAAAAAGAAAGAAAAAGAAAGTACACCTAGGTACTTTGGAGTAAAATTGCAAAAACCCAAGAAAAGGAGAAAATCTTCAAAGGAGCCAGAAAAAAAAAAGGCAGATCGTCTTATAAATGAACAACTAAAATGATAAGTTTGCTTTTCCATAGACATAATGGAAGCTAGAAGGCAATGAAATGACACCTTCAATTTGCTAAAAGAAATCAAATGCCATAGCTAATTGGTAAAATCTACAAATAGTGAAAATGACCTTTACATTTTTTTAAATGTTTATTTATCTTGAGGGGGAGAGAGACAGACAGAGTGCAAACAGGGGACAAGCAGAGAGAGAGAGGGAGACGCAGAATCAGCTGCCAGCACAGAGCCTGATGTGACTCGAACCCATGAACTGAGAGATCACGACCCGAGCAGAAGTCGGACACTCAACTGACTGAGCCACCCAGGTTCCCTAAAAATGACTTTAGAAATGATGTAGGAGTAAAGGCATTTTCAAGACAAGAAAATTAAATGAGAGATCATCACCAGCAAGCTCATACTATAAGTATAAAAAAATAATTCTTTTTGCTTCTGGCAAAAAGAAAATGAGTCAGTGTAGAAGGCCAGAGATGCAGAAAGGGATGAGGAATAATAAAAATAATGGTATTAGTAAATCTAAGTGTGTATTTATGATCTAAAACAAAAATAATAATGTCTTGTTTTAAGTATTTATGGGGTTAAATATAAGACCACAATGGCATATAATTGGGAGGGAGATATATGGATTTACACTATTCCAGAAACCTCCCATTGTACTGGGAATAGGTAAAAATGCCATTAACATTAAACTTTGGCAAGCTAAAAACTGCATGTTATACAAGAACAAAACACAACAAAACAAAAAAACCCTTGCATGTTATAATATCTAAGGCAACCACCAAAAGAAGAGTAATGTGTAACTTCTTAGTGAATAGAGATTACAGGTCAAATTTTTTCATAAAAATTAATCAATACAAAGGAGGTCAAAATAGAGAGGAAAAAGGAACAGAGAACACACAGAGCAAATATAAATCAAGTAGTAATCAAAGATATAATCACATAATCAAATATATCAATGATTACAGTCAATGTAAAGCAATGAAATAAATGCTCCAATTCAGGGGCAGCTGGGTAGCTCAGTCAGTTAAGCCTCCAACTTCAGTTCAGGTCATGTATGATCTTGTGGTTCACGAGTTTGAGCCCTGCATCGGGCTTCTCTACTGTTAGCACACAGCCCACTTCAGATCCTCCTGTCCTTTGTTTCTGCCTCTCTCTCTCTCTCTCTCTCAAAAATAAACAGGGGTGCCTTGGTGGCTCAGTTGGTTAAGCGTCTGACTTCGGCTCAGGTCATGATCTCGCAGTTTATGGGTTTGAGCCCCACATTGGGTTCTGTGCGGCCAGTTAAGAGCCTGGAGCCTGTTTCAGATTCTGTGTCTTCCTCTCTCTCTGCCTCTCCCTTGCTCATGCTCTGTCTCAAAAATAAGTAAACTATAAAAAATTTTAAAAATAAATACATAAATAAATAAACATTAAAATAAACTAAAAAAAAGAAATGCTCCAATTCAATCACAAAAATGACAGGTTAATTAAAGAAATAACCCTTCAGAAAGATAGTTCAGAGTTCCTCTTCTTGAGCTTATCTATATCATAAAACTAACTGCATATAGACACTTAGTTTTGGTTTGAACTTGTAAACCATAGGAATCTAACTAGATCACTACATCCTAATCCAGATCATTCTTTTCAAAATTCAGATCCTTTGCCTCCAATATTAAAGTTCTTTCATTATTGAGCCAAAACGTTCATCCAAGCTTTGCTTTATGGAGACATAGACAATATATCTGTCTCTAATTCCATGTGATAGTCCTCCAAATAGATGAATATGGCTACCTCCTTTTCCCTTTTACCTGTCCCAAATTCTTTGTAACAATGTTTTACATGATCCTCACCATATTTTTATATTGTTTATGAAAACAGCCTTCTTTAGATTTGACCCAGCTTGTCAAATTAGTTTTGGTTTCTGCTGTAGCTGTTCATCATATTGGCATGGTCTTCAATTTTGCATTATTGGGAAATGATCCAAAAGCAAGCTTTTTCTGTTTTCATTTTGTTCACTGAGAAAAGTATTGAAAAACAAAATACTGAAGAGCATATTTTGATGACAGTGCCTCAGAGCAGATACTGCAGAACTTTCTCTAAGTTACCCTTGATCCACTGGTCAGCATTCTGAAGATCTGAGCATTTAAACCTTAATGACAAATATAAGTCAATAATAGCAATAACAGGTATAAAACAGTAGCCAGCTCACATTTCTCCAATTTGTCTACAAAGTTAGCATGAGAGGCTTTGTAAGAACATTCTGCTGAGATTCAGACATGATAGGTCTACTTATCAGACTAGATTTAACAATCTCAGTGTGCTAGTAAATCTCACTTCCATTTGTTTATAGGGAAGAGAGGCAACTATAAAATGCAAGTCTACAGATTTAGGTTATTTTAGTGCAATAATCCAGCCCCTCATCCATCTTATAGGCACTGAAACTACTGGACATTACTTCACTAAGAAGATGCCACATTGGAATGTACTAGATCTTTGAAATCTTGAAGAATACCAGTGGTCCCAAAAGCATGGATAACAAATAGGTAAAACCATTGATAGTATCAAAGACTTTAGGGGCCATTGCAAAGAATGGCAAGCTAGACAAAAGTCTCCCACCCTACAAAAAGTTAAAAGGAGGTCCCTCTGAGGCTCAGAGGGTGCGAGTCTCAGAATTGAGGTGAATAAGCCATCTGGGGCATTTGATTTTTAGCAGTACCCTAACTCTAAGGTCCTTCTTAGTGCAATGGAATCATGGCAATGGACTTCGGTCCTAGGGGATCAGACGGTTGACTGTTTAACTTCAGCTCAGGTCATGATCTCGTGGTTGGTGGATTCAAGCCCTGGGTCTGGCTTCAGATTCTGTGTCTCCCTCTCTCTCTCTGCCCCTCCCCAGCTTGTGCTCACTCTCACTCTCTCTCTCAAAAATAAATTAATTAATTTAAAAAATCACTATATCACTAAATCAAACTCCAAAAGGCACAACAGCCTTTGGAGTTGGTGGATTCCTTACTGCATGTTTGTCATCATCAACCCAAGAATACTTTCCTCATCCCACTTTGGAAGAGAAGTAAATTACTACAATTAACTAGACATTATTTATTTGAGGTTGAACATATATGGGTGAATCAACCACTGTCCATCACAGGGATTTTTAATCTTATTATTTAAAACTATATTCACTCTGCTGTACTATTCATCCCCATGACTTATTCATTCTTTAACATGAAGCCTGTATCTCCTACTCCCTTTCACCCATTTTGTCCATCCCCTGCCCATTGACTTCTTTCTAAAAAAATTTTTTTAATGTTTATTTATTTTTGAGTGAGAGAGAGAGAAAGACAGAGCATGAGTTGGGGAGGGGCAGAGAGAAAGGGAGACACAGAATCTGAAGCAGGCTCTAGGCTCTGAGCTGTCAGCATAGAGCCCGACATGGGGCTCAAACTCACAAACTATGAGGTAATGACCTGAGCCCAAGTCGGATGCCCAACCGACTAAGCTACCTAGGCACCCCTGTAACCCATTTACTTCTGAATGTAGAATAGAACTCTCAGTTCTAAGCCAAAGTCTCTTGACTTTTAAATTACAGTAAAAAAAAACTGAAGTTAGGGGTGTAAACTGACTGAACTGAGAACATCTAATAGGACGTAATTTTACCCCCTGGCTATGAAACTATGAAACTACAAGAGATTCTCCAACATGGCAGTAAGATAGTTCTTGAATTCTAATAGAGGCCTGGGGTAAGGTGTGGTGGGAGGGCACTAGTTTCACGGATAAAATGTTTGAGAAGAATCCTTTCTTTTCTTTCAGAAGCTTGTGGTGGAAAACCTACCAGAAGGGAAGGACGCCTAGCCTAATTTTAATCAACCCAGCCTAATTTGACAAACAGTAAAACATAAACCTTTGATTTTGTATTTCATTGGTCACTCAGTAATAGATTTAGTGAGGAGAGACCAGAACTAATAAAGCTAAAGAATGGCATGTTGATTTCATTAATGTGGGCTCTCCTCACATTTGATCATGAATATATGAGAGCTAGCAATATAATATGAGCAACAACATTTTTCTTAATTTACTTCTTACTTATTGGGGTGTTTTTAAAAACAGTCAAGGAGTGGGCCCTGGGTGGCTCAGTCGGTTGGGCAGAGGCTCAGGAAATGATCTTGCAGTCCATGAGTTCAAGCCCTGCTTGGGACTCTGTGCTGATGGCTCAGAGCCTAGAGCCTGGTTCAAATTCTGTGTGTGTGTGTGTCTCTCTGCTACTCCCTGCTATCTCTCTCTCAAGGATAAATTAACATTAAAAAAACAGGGAAATATTTTTGATTGTCTAATTTATCACACATGCTAAAATTTACAATGTATGCTAGAAAGAGGAATTATTAGATGAATTACTGAAAATGAATGTGATTTTGCCATGGAATGATTTCAGTGTTCTTAGACATGTATATTTGTCTGTCATGTGGACTGGGATTGCTCTTTCAAAGAGAAGAGTGTTGAAAAGAAGAGAATTTCATTTCTACAATAAGATGAATATGTAACTTCTGTTGACTAAGAATAAAAATTGCCTTGAATTAAAGCAAACCTCATTCAAGCCACATATTTTCTGTCTAGTTCTACCTTTGGGGAACATATAAATTTCCAAGAAATAGACAGGGAGAGTGCCAGATTTGCATATAAATGCTGGTACTTTTTCCAAATTTAGTTCTCCAATACAGGAAAGCTATCTCAGAAGCTGATAAAACATGCTTGAATAATGGAAGTTTGGGTTTAGAAAAGAAAATATATCTGACGTTTGCACTGTACCCTATAAATGATTGCAAGTTAATTTTTTTCATATCAATATTTTAATGAAAATATTTCAATAAAACTTTAAGACTCACTCAGCTTCCTATGTATTAATTTAGCTGACTAACCTTTTGCAACTTCATAATTTATTACTTTGTACAACATATTTGAAATGTGCCAAACAACCACTGTTCTAGGCACTAGGGGTATAGTGAATAAGATGCGTACAGTCCTTGAGATTATTTCTTGGGGTGGGTGATAGGGAATAACTATGCAGATGAATGAACACATTAATTTCAAATAGTAATAAGAAAATGGGAGAAGTCGACAAAGAGAGTGATATAGGAAGACAATATGAGCTAGTCAGAGATGGCCTTTGCAGAGACGACCTCTAAGTTGAGACAGAAATGATGAAAGAAGCATCTATCTGCATAAAATCTTAACTCATTCCAATATGAACAATATATAGAAAGGAATACTGCAGCAGTAGCACAATGATTATTCCTTATCTCTGTCTAAACACTCAAAAACTTGTCTCATTGAAGGAGTGTCACATTTAAATAAAGTGCTCACAACTGTAGATGTTAATCTGTTAAGCAAAACATGAACAAATCTAGCACCCGCCTCAAGATGCTATAGTCTGATGTCTAGACTGGGGGTAGCTGAGGCTCAAAGGAAGAAATGTAACTTGCTAACTTCCATCTCCAGTTTTACTCATCAGTTTCAATTACTAGGCCCTCATGAAATGCTCTTAGTGCAAATATGTGTATCTGTGGCTGGTTTCTTGTTGCTTGATTTCAAGTTGGGATATGTTACTTAACAACACAAAAAAGTAGACGGTCACTTTCACATGGCCGAGACACATCTTCCTTAAATATTTCCATGAGTTCTCACTGTAACTATGAGATGGTAGATATGGTCAAACACAGATATGCAAGATACTGTTGTCTGAAATATGCCAGTTGGTAACCTTTCACAAAAATGTACATATGAAGACAGTCTTGCCCCTAAACCTTTCTCTAATATTACTTTAAAACAAAATTTTAGGAGCGTGTGGGTGGCTCAGTAGGTTGAGCATCCAGCTTCAGCCCAGGTCATGATCTCATGGTCCGTGGGTTCAAGCGTCACATCAGGCTCTGTGCTGACAGCTCGGGGCCTATTGCCTGCTTCAGATTCTGTGTGTCCTCTCTCTCTCTGTCCCTCCCCGGCCTGTGTTCTCTCTTTCTGAAAAATAAATAAATAAACATCAAAAAAATAAAAATAAAATTTGAAAGCAGTTTCAGGAAATAGTATGATTTTATAAATGTTTTATAGCATGTTTTTTATACATGTCTATAATGATTCAAACAGTATGAAATGGCTCATGTTGAGCACAATGTTATTTACACCCCCCCAAGAGATGAGAATTATTCTAAGAGAATTTTGTTTTCTGACAATTCATGACTTGACTCCTGTAATTACAAGGTTGTAATGGAAAGCAAAATTCATATAAAAGAGAAGAGATACCATGTAACCTGACATATCTAGGTCAGTTAATAAATAAAGGGGAAAATTAATGAAGATGATTAGGTCATGAGAGGAGCTTCAAAACAGAATAACTTAACCATCCAAGGGATTCAGAAAGGCCTCTGGAGAAATTTGATTACAGCCTTAAGTATGTTTGCAAAAATACTCATGCTGCGAAAGTCTATTATAAAGGATGGCATCTCCACTATCCCATAGAAGTCAAAGCTAGAATTCTTCTACTTTGTTCCATTATTCAAGGCTTAGCTGAAATTATAATCTAAATTTTGTTCAACATAAAAGAAAACATTTAGGGGTGCCTGGGTGGCTCAATCGATTAAGTGTCCGACTTTGGCTCAGGTCATGATCTCCTGGTTCATGGGTTCGAGCCCGGCATCAGGCTCTGTGCTGACAGCTAGCTCAGAGCCTGGAGCCTGCTTTGGATTCTGTGTCTCCCTCTCTCTCTGACCCTCCCCTGCTCCCGCTGTCTCTCTCTCTGTCTCAGAAATAAATAAAACATTAAAAAAAGAAAAGAAAAGAAAACGTTTACTGTTTAGTTTTGTGTTTCAGGATAAATTTCCAATTAAACTGTGTTTTCACAATTTTCATGAAATTTCTCCTATTTGAACTTACCTCATCGCAGAGAACTGTTTCTCGTACTACTTACTCCTGATTACCGAATACCTGCCTATGCTTCTTACAAGGACTCCCACTCCATAAACCAAGTTCTCATCTGGACCTGCAGCCTTGGTTCTCTCTTAACAGTGAGAAAGTTAACTACTAAACCGGTCACATGAGTAATCAAGAGGTAGGTGAAGGGGCTAGTGTGCTAAAACTGACATTTGTTATACTAGATTACAATCTAATGAATGTCAACACAGCCACAAATTTTGCCTCTTCTTCCTGCCTCCCAGTGATTCTCCCTGGGCTGCCCCCACTCCAAGACCCAGAAGAGGAAGTTGTGCACTCATAAGGAAAGTGCCATATTTCCATCTTTAATGCAAGGATCTCTGTTTCATAGGTTTATATGGGGGAGGAGAAATACAACTCCTTCCGGTATTGCTAATTTCCTTGCTATCTTTTGTTTTCTTCTAGTTTAACAAACACATAACACTAGTCACATTCTTGCTTTAACCCATTTAAGCCTCAAAACTGCCACACAGGGTAGGTACTGTTGTTATCACCTTCACTTTTTAAATGTTTATGGAGAGAGACAGACAGACAGACAGAGACAGAGAGAGAGTACGTGCATGCAAAATCAGGAGTTGGACGCTAACTGACTGAGCAACCCAGGCGCCTCTACCTGCACTTTGTAGATGTAGAAATATCTACAGACCAAGTTAATGGCAGAATTGGAATTTGAATTACAGTTTCAGACTCCAGAGCCTATGCTTTTACCCCCTAATCTTTACCCCCTTCATTGACTATCCTGCCCCTAGTTTAAGATATTATTCTATAAATAGATAGTGTAATTGTATACTTGCAGAATTAACCCTGATTCAGGCCTATTGCTTTGTATAAAATGCAACCATTCATCAAGCCAGAAAGAATTTCCAGATAAATAACAATCAAGATTGCAATGCTTTGTGACCTGTGTTTACCCTTATCGGTGTGACATAAATCACTGTCCCAAAGCCATCACTATCAGTCACTGAAATAACTAAAGATAATGTTAATGCTGATCTAAACTCCACAAAGGATATTATACTATTGAGCAAACAAATTCAGAACAAATATCAGAAAAGCAATTTGCTTTTATTAAAAAGTTGTTAAATTCTATACATATTAATTGAATGCTTCTACTTGACACATAATCAGGGAATTTTAGGGCACTCAATGAATAACATACTTTCCCTCTCCAGCATTACAAGTCAACTGAGAAATAGATGGTCTACGTACTAGTTTGTTAGGGCTGCTATAATTATAAGACACAAAGATACAGGGCATACTTATAGCAGCATTATTTACAATAGCAAAATTATAGAAGCAGCCCAAGTGTCCATCAATAGACAAATGGATTAAGATGTGACATATATATATATGTCATATACATATAGACAATGAAATATTACTCAGCTATAAAAAAGAATGAAATCTTTCTATTTACAACAACATGGATGGAGCTAGAGAGCATAATGTTAAGCAAATTAAATCCATCAGAGAAACACAAATATCATATGATTTCACTCATATGTGGAATTGAAGAAACAAACAAGCAAAGGAATAAAAGAGAGAGAGAGAGGAGGGACAAGCCATGAAATAGACTATTAACTATAGAAAACGAACTAGGGGCACCTGGGTGACTCAGTGGGGTTAGCATCCGACTCCAGCTCAGGTCATGATCTTATGGTTAGTGAGTTCGAACCTCTCATCAGGCTCTCTACTGTCAGTACAGAGCCCGCTTCAGATCCTCTGTACCCCCCCCGCCCCTCCCCCACTCTCCGTCTCTCTGAAAAATACATGAACATTTTAAAAAAAGAGAGAGAAAAGAAACTGATGGTCACTAGAGGGAAGGTGGGTGCGGGAAGGGTTAAATAAGTGATGGGGATTAAAGAGTGCACTTGTCATGATGAGCGCTAGGTGATATATGGAATTGTTGAATCACTGTATTATACACCTGAAATTAATGTAACACTGTATGTTAATTATACTGGAACTGAAATAACTTAATTTAAAAAATTTAAGAAACAGGGGCGCCCGGGTGGCTTAGTCGGTTAAGCGTCAGACTTTCGCTCAGGTCATGATCTCGCAGTTTGTGGGTTCGAGCCCCGCGTCGGGCTCTGTGCTGACTGCCAGCTCAGAGCCTGGAGCCTGTTTCAGAGTCTGTGACTCTGACCCTCCCCTGCTCACGCTGTCTCTCTCTGTCTCTCTCCTAGAAATAAATAAAACTTTAAAAAAATTTTAAAAAAAATAAAAATAAATAAAAATAAAAAATTTAAGAAATAAAACACTTTTATCTTAAAAAATAAAAATAAAAGTTTTTTTTTATTTTAGAGAGAGAGAACATGAGTTGAGAAGAGGGGCAGAGGGAGAGAGAGAGAGAATGAATCTTAAGCAGGCTCCATGCGGAGCATGGTCTCAATCTCATAACCTTGAGATCACGACCTGAGCCAAAATCAAGAGTTGAACACATAACCAACTAAGTTTCCAGGCACACCTAAAACTAAAAGACTTTTTACGAATATAAAAAGAAGGAAATAAAAGTGCCAGTTAATAAAAGCTGATGCACTGATGGATACAATGTTAGAATTAGCAGACAAGGAATTTAAAATAACAATGACATATAAAGATGGATAACATGCAGACAGAGAATTGCATCTCAAAGTTGGAAAGTATAGAAAAGATGCAAACGGAAAGGCTAGGACTGAAAAACGCAATATTAGAAATGAATATTTCATTAGTTGGGCTTCATAGAGGAAAGATCAGTGAATATGATACAAATTATCCAAGCTGAAACGTAATGAGAAAAACAAGTATAAAAACTGAACAAATCCTCTGAGATGGCAGGGGGGGTGAGAGGGAGTTATAATCAAATCAT
This sequence comes from Hyaena hyaena, assembly GCF_003009895.1. Lineage (NCBI taxonomy): Eukaryota > Metazoa > Chordata > Mammalia > Carnivora > Hyaenidae > Hyaena > Hyaena hyaena. The sequence goes on along the minus strand of NW_024081474.1, from coordinate 519,381 downwards.
CTGATACACTTGTAACTGAAATCCAAGAGAAAAATAGGACAAATGGGGCAGAATAAATACTTACATAGGTGATTCCCAAGGTTTTCCCAAATTGGTAGGGGATGGGGAGCATTTTACAGATCCAGAATCTTCAATAGGGGGATAATGAGCAGAATTTTTGCTGACTAATCAGAAGGAATGGAAGCCAAAAGGCAGTGAAACAACATCCCTAAAATACTAAAAGAAGAGAACAGTCTGTGAACCTAGAATTCCATATGAGTAAAAATATCCTTCAAAAAGAAAGGTAAAATAAGTATATTTACAAACAAAAACTTAAAGAATTTATCTTCAGCCAGTACTATAAGAAGTACTAGAAGTTTGGGGTACCTTGGTGGCTCAGTCTGTTAAGCATCAGAATTTGGCTCAGGTCATGATCTCACAGTTTGTGAGTTGAAGCACCACATTGGGCTCTCTGCTTTCAGTGCCAGAAACTGCTTGGGATTCTCCCTCTTTCTCTCTCTCTGCCCCTTCCCCACTTGTGCACACTCTCTCTGTCAAAAATAAGTAAACAAAATCCCAAGCAGGCAGAGCCCAAAGTGGGTGTTGGGTGAAGGTAGACAATAGGTTAAAGATGAGTATTATAATACTACTCTAGGACAACAATTGTAGAAATAACTAGGAGTACCCGGGTGAGTCAGTTGGTTAAGCCCCAGACTTGGGCCGAGGTCATGATCTCATCATGAGTTTCAGCCTCACATTGGTCTCTCAGTTGTAAGCACGGAGCCTGCTTCTGATCCTCTGTCCCTCACCCTCCCGCCCCTCTCCCTCTGTTGCAGGAGTTCATGCTCTGTCTCTCAAAAATAACCATGCAAAAAAAGAAATAATTCCAAGAATTATATAAAGGAAATTGAGGTGATCAAATGGAATACTAAATAACAACAAAACCAGACTTGATTAATCCAAAGGAGGTTAGGAAAGAAACAAAGGAACAAAGAAAACATGGAACAGGTAGGAAACAGAAATCGAAAACCACCTACAATTATTACATTGTAATTATTTACACTGAATGTAAAATCTCGATACTCCAATTAAAAGGTAAAGACAGGGGCACCTGGGTGGCTCAGTTAAGCATCTGATTTCAGCTCAGGTCATGATCTCACAGTTTGTGGGCCACAGCTCTGTGCCAGGCTCTGTGCTAACAGCTCAGCCTAGAGACTGCTTCAGATTCTGTGTCTCCCTGTCTCTCTCCCCCTCCCCCACTCATGCTCTGTCTCTCTCTCTTTCAAAAATAAACATTAAAAATTTTTTTTACACAATGGGACACCTGAGTGGCTCAGTCGGTTAAGCGTCCGACTTCGGCTCAGGTCATGATCTCACGNTTTTTTTTACACAATGGGACACCTGAGTGGCTCAGTCGGTTAAGCGTCCGACTTCGGCTCAGGTCATGATCTCACGTTTCGTGGGTTCGAGCCCCGCGTCGGGCTCTGTGCTGACAGCTAGCTCAGAGCCTGGAGCCCGCTTCACATTCTGTGTCTCCCTCTCTCTCTGACCCTCCCCTCTTCACACTGTCTCTCTCTCTCACTCTCAGAAATAAATAAAACATTTTAAAAAATTAAAAAAAAAAACTTTTTTTTAAAAAGGGAAAGACGAACATACTTGATTTTCAAAAGCGTACCCAAACCTCTATTAGACCATATTCTCATAAACATACCAGTCCCATTCTTGGGCATTTAAGACAAATGAAAATATATGTCCACAAACAAATATATGCTATAATGTTTGTATAGTAGCCTTATTCACAAAACTGGAAACAACCCAGAAGTCCACTAACAGGAGACAGGACAAAGAACTAGTGGTGTAGACACACAGTGGAATACTACTGAGCGATAGCCAAGGATGAAACTACTGCTACATGCAGCAACATGGATCCCATTCAAAGAAGACAAACACAAAAAAGTACATACTATATGATTTCATTGGAATGAAGTTCTAGTGGTAATGAATGTTACCTATTCTGATGAAAATCAAAATCTTTCACCTCTGGGGCCGAGTAGGAATTGACTGAGAGGGACACAGAAGAACCCCCTGAAGTGATGGAAATATTCCAAGTCTTGATACTGCGTGGGTTGCACATGAGGGTATATGTGTATATCCATTGGTCAAATGATGGAGTAGACAGACATGAGCTGGAGGCAATGACGTTGATAAATAGGTTACACATTAGAAACCCAGGGGCACAGCATCACACATTTATAACACTGGGGCACAACATCCTGACTTTGTGGCTTCCAAGACCCTTCAAACATTCTGGCCTTTTTGTTTCCAAGATGCTGGGGCTAATCCACCAAGAGCCACAGGCGTAGGACATATGCTCTCCTCTTGCAGCTCTGCCCCAGGGGAAGCCCTGGACTCCTTATATTGCATTTGCACTGTGGTTGTAGCCATGCCTCCCATGGGGGTGAAGGCTGCCATGATGGTTCCAATATAAACAGTATAGGGTCAAAAACTCCCCCTCACAACCTGTGGGAGGAGTCCCCCAAAGGACTGGAAGCAGCCCCCCTCAGAGACCACCGCATCCAGGACCCTAGACATCTGCCCTACCTCACATAAAAAGAAAAGACCCTGTAGCTTCAGAGCAGTCGCCACCTCTGGGCTTAACTACAGGGTACTGTCCTTAATAAACTGCTTTGTCCTTGCTACCTTCCTTCTGGCTGTCTTTATCTGTGAGCTCAGATCCTCACTTAAATCTTTCTTGGTGAATCCAAGAATCGAAACTTCCATTCACACAACACAGGCTCTCCCACTAGTAACACAATCACCTCACACTATGAGTTTAAGATTTTTGCTTAACTCAGTGTGGAATATTCCTCGTTTAAGAAAATTAAAGGACAAAGTATAATAAATAATACATATCAAGTTTTGGCCAGGATGTGGAGAAATGGACGCACTCCTACACTGTTGGTGGGAATGTAAACTGGTGCAGCCCCTCTGGAAAACAGTGTGGAGGTTCCTCAAAAAACTAACAATAGAACTCCCCTATGACCCAGCAATAGCACTGCTAGGAATTTATGCAAGGAATACAGAAATGCTGAATCATAGGGGTACATGTACCCCAATGTTCATAGCAGCACTCTCCACAATAGCCAAAACATGGAAAGAGCCTAAGTGTCCATCAACTGACAAATGGATCAAAAAGATGTGGTTTATCTATACAATGGGATACTACATGGCAATGAGAAAGAATGAAATCTGGCCATGTGTAGCAAAATGGAGGAGATGCCTTTGATCCTGGATAGTGGCAGTGGGGGTGGACAATTGTGGTATATCACAGATCTTCTACTTGAAGCCACTAAACTGCATTTGGAGAAATACATGGAAACTTGCCAGTGTCTGGTTGGATCTGACATGGACTCCAGAAGTCAGGTGTTCTATGAGGGTTTTTAAGATATTCTAGTGTGATCCTAAGAATTTCAGTTTAAACTAGACTTAAATGATGGATACTGTAAGTTGCCTGATATAGGATCTCTTGCACTATGTATTTCCTAAGTGGCTTCTATACAAAGCCTGGAGGCTAAGCTCTCATTTGTCCATTTCCTACAGTTGCTGGTTATCCCAAAACAATGTTGCAATGAACATCCTTATACGTGAGCCCTTTGTGACCTGTGTGTATGATTCTCTGCATGTATGCAATTCTATTCATGTTTGGTCTAGGGGTATATTCAAACTATAGTCTCTGTTTTAGTTTTTCTTTAAAGGGTTTACAATTTGATGTTTTGATAGATGTATACATTGTGAAATGATCACCACAATCGAGCTAGTGAACATATCCAACACCTCATATAGTTACCATTTTCTTTTTTTTCTTCCTTTTTTTGTGATAAGGGTACTTAAGATCTACTCTCTTCACAGATTGCAAGTATTCAATACAGTACAGTGGACCCTTGAACAACACAGGCTTTGAAATGCATGGATTTTAAAGACATTACAGTTCTATAAATGTCTTTTCTCTTCCTGCGATTTTCGTAATAACCTTTTCTTTTCTCCAGCTTACTTTTCTGTTTTTCTTCTAGCTTACTTTACTATAAGAATACAGTATACAACATATATAACATATAAGATATGTTTTATTTGACTGTTTATGTTATTGGTAGGGTTGCTGCAGGTCAACAGCAGACTATTTGTGGTTAAGTTTTGGGAAAGTCAAAAATTTTTGACTGCTGGAGGGGTCAGCATTCAAGGGTCAACTGTATTGTTAACTGTAGTCACTATACTGCATTTGAAATCCCCGGAACATATGCATTTTATAAACTGAAGTTTGTACCCTAGGCCTAACAACTCCCCATTTCCCACTTCTCTCACCCTCCAACCCCTGGTAACCACTATTATACTATGTATCTGAGTTTAGCTTTTTAAGTTCCTTTTTATATAGTGTTTTTCAAGTCAGGTGTATCTTTATTGAGTTTCTGTCTGTGTGTTCTGTCCATTATTGAAAGTGGAGTATTGACTCCCACTATTATTTCTCCCTTTAGATCTGTCAGTATGTGCTTTATATATTTAGGTGCTCTGATGTTGGGTGTATATATATTCATAATTATCATGTCTTCTTGTTGAATTAACCCTTTTGTTATAGAATAATAAACTTCTTTGTCTCTATAGCCACTTTTAACGTCTATTTTGAGATTTATGCTTTCATATTGGTTAGCGTGTTTCCATTTCCATATGAAGAAGTCCCTAATGCGTTTATTTTAAGGCAGGTCTAATGGTGTTGAACTGTATCAGTTTTTGTCTGAAAAGGATTTATCTATCTCTCCTTCTTTCCCAAAGATTCCTTTTTCCAGACATAGTATTCTTGGTTGGCAGTTTTTCTTCCATTTAGCTCTTTGAATATATCATCCCAGTCTCTCCTGGCCTGCAAGGTTTCTGCTGAGAAATCCACTGGTAGCATCATTGGGGAATCCCTTCTGTGGAGAGTCACTTTTCTCTCAGTGTTTTCAAAGTTCCCTCTCTGCCTTTGCCTTTTGACAATTTAATTATAATGTGTCTCTCTGAGGACCTCTTTGTATTCAGCCTATTTGAGATTCTTTGGGCTGCCTGGATGCGGGTGTCTATTTGCTTTCCCAATTTTGGGAAGTTTTCAGTCATTATTTGTTTAACCGATCTCTCCGGATCCTTTTTTCCTCTTTTTCTTCTTCTAAGACTCTCACACAATTTGCTTGATTGTGTCCTATAGACCCTGCGGGATTCCTTCATTCTGTTTCATTCTTTTTCCTTTGTCTCCTTCAAGTGGATAATTTCAAAAGATGTATTGAGTTTGCTGATTCTCTTTTCTGCTTGATTGAGTCTGTTGTCCAAGCTCTCTGTCACATTTTTTGTATTTCATTCATTATATTCTCTGGCTCCAGAACTTCTTCTTTAATGATTTCTATCTCTTTGTTGAATTTCTTGTTTTGTTCATGTACTGCTTTCCTGATTTTGTTGAATTGTCTTCCTGAGCTGAGCTGAGCCCACTGAGCTTCTTTAAAATAATTATTTTAAAATTCTTTGTCAGGTAATTCATAGGTATCCATTTCTTTGAGACCAGTGATTGGAAATTCGTTGTGTTCCTTTGGTGGGATCATGTTTGCCTGGTTTTCGTGTTTCTTGTAGCCTTGTGTTTCTATCTGTACACTTGAAGAAGCAATCACCTCTTCTAGACTTTAAGGACTAGCATTAGTAGGGAGAGACTTTCAACTGTAGGTTGAAACAGGTGTGCCAGCTGTGGGGTGGTGGTGCTAGGTCTGGTGCCACTTCTGGGGACAGTGGTGATTCTAATTCTATGGACACATTCTGAGTTCCAATGAGTCCATGGTGTCTCTGGCTCTGGAGGGTGTGTAGCACTTCCAGATATGGAGTGGGTGAGTATGCCTGTGATGGTAACAGGGCTGTGAAAGGGAGGTGGGCCACAGTGGGGTTGATTCGGGGGAGGGGGTACATTGGCTTGGGCTTCCAGTGGCTCCAGCAGCTGAGGTCTCCAGTGGCTAAGACTGTTTAGGTCCTCGGCAGTGAAGGCTGTGGGGATCCAGGGAAGGAGTGTGGGCTACTGGAGTCCTTAGTGGTAAAAGCTCCTGGGGTCTTTTTGCTCTCCTTATCCCCCTTAGAGGAACACATGGTGTAGGGGATTCCTCTTGGCATTAAGGGGGGGGGGAGACAAGGGGGTAGGTAAAATGGCTCCTACCTTCTCTGTGTGTCCATTCTTGGTTTTTGTGTTCCACTGGGTTGCTGTATCTTCTTAATTATATCCAGAGCATTCCCAGTGCTCTTTTCATCCATGGGTAGTTGTTAAATTATTATTTTTTGTTAATTTTTAACATTCTAGTACAGTTAACATAGAATATAATATTAGTTTCAGGTGTCCAATATAGTGATTCACGTTAAGTTATTTTGTGGGAACCCTTTGAAGGGATGAGGGTGGGGGCTGCGACCTCCTTGTATGATGTTTTGCTGAAATCACTCTGTCTTTCTTGACTTCCACTCTCCCCTTAAATTTATTCAGTGGGAAGTTACATACCCTACTTCTATTTGAAAATGTAGGCATTCCTACATTCCATGCCATTTCTCTTATTTTTAGGAAATAAAAATAGAAAGATATAAATTAAAGGAGAAAATAGAAAAATGAAGCCTTCTGAGATCAGCTGTCTTTATTAGCCTGTTTTCCCTTTGAATGAACTCTGAACTGGTAGGCCAGCTCTTAGCTAATCTACTAAAAATGTAGAGGGAATGAACCTCCAGGACCATGCAAGTTTGTACCCTCCTGAGCAGTCTGCTTAGGCATCCTTTGTCCTGACAAACTATGTCTTGGCTGGACATTGGAATCATTAGAGAAGACTTTAAATATCTCTATTCCCTGGCTATACCCTGACCATTTAAAGTCTCTGGAGGTGAGATCCAAACATCAGTATTTTGTCAAGCTCTCTAGGAGATTCCAGCATGCAGTCAAGGCTCAGAAAACCACTGTCTCTGTAGAAGCAAAGGCTTTGAAAGAAGAAACAGAATTACTTTGGGTGATTCAATATAATTTCCACCAACTTCATCCTGGTCATGGATTTATTCGGTTCATCTGGTGCATGCTTTTAAAAACAGGCAATCCAATCCCATTCCATGCTGTAGTTGGCACGGAAAGGTGGCCTGTAGTCAGTGGTGTTTCTGAGAGTTTCCCAGAATACATATTTTGCTTTCTGTTTCCTTCTGTCTGCTGAATTTTGTTGCTGGATTTTTTTTTTCATTTAGTTTTAGTTAATTTAAATTTATTTTTTTTAAATAGTTTATTGTCAAATTAGTTTCCACATAACACTCAGTGCTCATCCCCACAAGTGTCCTCCTCCATGCCCATCCCCCCCTCCCCCCCACATCCATCAGTCCTCAGTTTTTGTCAGCATTCAAGAGTCTCTCATGGTTTGCCTCTCTCCCTTTCCCCCACCATTTCCGCCCTTCTTCTCCCCCTTGTTCCTCCGTCAAGTTCCTCCTAATCCTCCTATACGTGCAAACATATGATATTTGTCCTTCTCTGCCTGACTTATTTCTCTCGTTGCTGGATTTTCAAGATGTGCTCCCTGCCACTTGGTTTGGAGAAACATTTATACCCCTATCTGAACCAGTGCTTTGCTTTTCTTCTCAACTGCCTGCTGTGGTCATCAGTGAGCCCATCCACAGCCTCAGGTGACTGACTCCTGCTCCCCTTTGCTTGACTGACTCTTCAGAAACCCATCATTACTGGGGCTTTTTGCTTCCTCTTTCCTCTATGACCAACCCCAAGGCCCAAGCTCTAGGTATCTCCCATGTGCCAGCCATTGCTGAAAAATTCTTGACACCCTGTGCTTTCCCATGCATGATCTTTTTAAAATCTTCTCAATCATGCTGTGAAGTGAGTACTGTTATTATCCCCATGTCATGGGAACTTTCTTTTTAATAAATTTAAAGCTGACCTTTTTTGGTACAAAAAAAATTGTACATCTTTTTGCTCCTACAAGACTATGAACTTATTGAAAATTGATTGTATTCCTAGAGAAGATTTTAGGAAACTAATGTAGGGTTTGGAATACACTGGGCACTTAGTAAATTCTTGAGGCATAGATTCTGTCTTCTAGTGCAGTGTTAAGGTGTGGTTGAAAGACTAGTAATGAGGCAGTAACTGGGAAGTGCAGTCACAGGCTTCTTCCTAGACCTACTGAATCAGGATCTCAGGGCCAAGGAGCAAACTTCTCATGCTAGCAAGCTCCCTCTCCACAAGCCCTCAAGAGAGTTCGGATAGACTCTCAGGTTTGAAAGCTCTGCCTCAGTGGTCTCCAGTCTGGTAGACTAATGTGAAAATCACTTAAAAACAAATACTCATAACTGAACCTACTAAAAGCCATATTAATGTTAATAGAAGAGGTGTGGGGTGCCTGGGTAGCTCAGTTGGTTGAGAGTCCAAATTTGGCTCAGGTCATGATCTCAAGGTTCATGAGTTTGAACTCCATGATGGGGCTCTGTGCTGACAGCTTGGAGCCTGGAGCCTGCTTCAGATTCTGTGTCTCCCTCTCTCTGCCCCTCCCTCACTCATGCTCTCTCTCTCTCAAACATAAAATAATAAAACATTAAAAAACATTTTACAAAAGAATAAAAGAGGTGCTAGTTCACCTCACAACTTTGATTTCTCTCCTTCTCCTGCTTCATACCTCTTCATCCCTTCCCTTTTCATACCCATGTTGTTCAGAAATCCAGGTGGGAGTCAATTGGTGTTTTGCTCATTTGTGTGCAACACTGAGAGCATTAGCCCACAGATGGGGTTATGAAACTGTTTCTTCCCACCTAATGAGTTGGGAGCTCAAACATTCATTTGTAGAGGTGTGTCAGCATAGCTCTGAGGAAGCAGAGTATGCTCTCATTATCACAAAACTTCACAAAGATAGGCATCAGCCTGACCTGAAAAGCTTGTTAAAACAGATTGCTGAAATCCACTCCCAGGGTTTGCAATTGAGCAAGTCTGGGGTGGTGCCTGAGAATTTGTGCTCCTAACAAGTTCCCAGGTGATGCTGAGGTCTCCGGTCTGGGAAGCACACTTTGAGAACCACCGATGATACACAAAGATAACAGAGGCAGGAGTTGGCATGGAGGGGGTGGAGAGCACCTCCTGGAGGAGAAATGCATGAACTTATGAATATTTAGGGCGATTGCTTTTCTCCTAGGTTTGGGTATTATTATGCAACATGGGCTTTTTGAGCTTCTCGAAGGGTGGGTTTCATTTCTACATGACAGGAGGTTGAGAAAAGTTAAGAGTGCAGAGAGAAGCTTCTATTTAACAATTAGAGCTTAGCACATAGAGTCAAGAGGTTAAGTTCCAATGACACAGGTGGAGAGTGTAGGGAGAAAAAAACTAATGCAAAGCTTTAAGAACCCAAAAAAAGTATTTTATTAAAAAATCATCTAGGAATGGAGTACAAGAGTGGTAAAGATTCTTAGGTAGCCCTAATGCTTTTAGTAAAATAAAATATTTAAGACTGTAGTATCTCAGTAATATTAAAGTAAAAACATTGAATGAAACTTCTCTAGGACAGAGGGAGAACACTCATTCACGTTCTGCCTATGACTTGATGTTTTCTCCTTTCAATGACCCAATGTTGTGAGGGAAACAGAATTGATTGTAGCAGTTCTCGAAGCCACCACTATTAAGTGCTTTAGAAACCTAGAGATATGGAAGTCAGTTACATAGGAATCTGTAAGTTTCTCATTCTTTCCCCTCAGTTGCCAAGAAACTGTGCTACAGACAACCAAACACCTGTCTTCCAGTCTTCTTAGTCCTGCTCCTGGGTGTCTTTCTGTGTTTCCTGTGGGAGCAGCAGATAGGGCTTAAGATCAGATACCACTATGACGGCTTATTTTATGTGTCAACTTGACTTGGCCACAGGGTACCAGAGATTTGGTCAAACATTATTCTGATATGTTTCTGAGGATATATCTGGATATGATTAACATTTTGTAAAATTGGGTACTAAAGTTATTTCTTTATTTTTATTAGTATTATTTTTTAAAATTGAAGTTAGTTAACATATAGCATAGTATGGGTTTCAGGAGTAGAATTTAGTGATTCATCACTTACATACAATACCCTGTCCTCATCCCAATGAGTGCCCTCCTTAATGCCCATCATCCATTTAGCCCATCCCCTCACCCCATCCCACCCAGCAACCCTAGTTATTCTCTGTATTTAAAAGTTTCTTATGGTTTGCCTCTCTGTTTTTATCTTATTTTATTTATCCTTTCCTTCAACTATGTTCATCTGTTTTATTTCTTAAATTCCACATATGAGTGATATTTCTTTCTCTGACTTATTTCAGTTAGCATAATATACTCTAGTTCCATCCACGTTGTTGCAAATGGCAAGATTTCAGTGGATATGATTAACATTTGAATCAGTAGACTGAATAAAGGTGATTCTGTTCTCAAGTGTGGGTGGGCAGCATCCAATCAGTTGAAGGAATAGAACAAAAAGACTGACCCTCCTATAAGTAGAGAGTAACTTCCTGCATGATGGCCTGATGGCTGGAATATCCATTGGTTTCCTGGCCTTCAGGTTCTAACTGAAATATTGACTCTTGAATCTCAAACCTGCTTGAACCACATAACTGGCTTTCCTGGGTCTCCAGCTTGCCAATTGCACATGTTGGAAGTGTTAGTCTCCAGAATGGCACCAGCCATTTTCTCACAATTAATATATGCATATGCATATACACCCTACATTCAACTGGTTCTGTTTCTCTGGAAATCCAACCATGACACAACCTGGCCATAAGCAACTTTTCTGAGAGCACCTGGTGAGGAGGCCAGCAAGAATTTGTTTTGTTTTGAGCCCAGTGATTCCTGTTAGTGAACTGGTCTTGGAATAGAAAACTGAGCCTTGTTTTCAGTATATTCATGTTCATCCAGGCTGTACTTTAGGCTATGCCCAGGCTAGATTAGCTAAATTTACAGTAGAATCCAATGGTGTGGTTCCCCCAACTTGTATTTTTGACAATTTTCTCTAGAGAAGTGGGTCTCAAGCTTGGCTGCACATCAGAATCACCTGGAAAGTTTCTAGAAATCTCTAACCATACTGGGGAGCAAGTAAAACAGAATCTCTGATGGGGGATTGGATATCAATATTTAAAGCCCTCTTGGTGATTCCAGTGTGCAACCAAGGTTGAACCTCTGACTCCAGAAGCACTCAAATTTTGTTAGAAACCAAATGTTACATAAATTACAGTTACAAGTCCCAATGTTTCTTTGGTTATAGTGTATATACCTACCTGACATATTGGGTTCAGAAAAGTAATCAATGTTTAATAACTGATTCTTCTTCATGACCAAATGCTACACTGTTTTGTAGGATAAAGTTTATAAATATCTTGATAATGCCTCATTTAACTCTTAACCCAAACTTAAAAGATATGTAGAATTATGACTACTTCCAAGATGGTCAAATTGAAGCTTAGATATGTTGTGACTTGAAGTTCATAGAGCTAGTAAATGGTGAAGCCAGAAATAAAATTCAGTTGTTAGCAGATTCAGATTCAGAGTCATGTCTACCCCTGACCTGCCTATCAGTATAGAAAAAAATATGTTCCTCTGTGTTCTGAGAAATCACTGTTTTCACTTTGTACTAAGCTCTAAACTCCTATTAAACTCCTACTGGGAGGCATATAATAGATAATGGAAAATGTGACAATTCTGAGGACTAATGGATTATTGACAAGTTAGTAACCTAAACCTCAATTTAAAGTAACCTAAATGAAATTTCTTAAAATAGGCATGTTCAAAATACTCACTGAAATACTACATTTATAAAACAGTCATTCAATTGTTGCTCTTTTTTCAGGCCACTTCTTTCTTGAGGATCTGTCATATAAATGTCACATTTTTTATTTAAACAGAAATTGCCTTCCCTATCTTGATAACCTATATTCTCATTCTGCTTCATTCTTGATTATCAGCTAATATGAAATCAGTCCTCATGAGTTTGCTATCTTTTTGTTATCATTATGTCTTTCTGTTGAGAGTGAGAGAGAATGGGGGAAGGGCAGAGAGGGGGAGAGAGAGAATCCCAATTGGGCCCCAAGATCAAGAGTCAGAAATTCAACCTACTGAGATGCCCAGGCACCCCCTGCTCTTTCTGTCTTATTCTGAACCTTTCCTGGGAGTGGGGGAGAGTATCTCACTTATTCCTGTGGCTTCAGGGGCATAGAAAAAATTCTCTCATATTTGACAACCCTAAAAAGCAGGTAGTTTTACAGGTGATGAACTTAAATATCTAAGTAAAATTTCTACTTAGATATTTAGCTAATAAGTGCCTGAAAAGACCTCAAGTCCAGCTTCATGCAGTCGCTACCACTTACCCTTTGAGATGACCCCCAAACCTACATTTCCAACTTCGGATTTTTCTCTAGAGATCCTATTGTCTTAAGGATCTGCATCTAGCCCAGCCTGAGCACTTCAACCTACATAGATTAGATGGGCTATACTGGTATGTAATCCTTTCACTTAATTTCTCCATCAATGTTTGTTTGTTTTCTATTGCCATGTATGGTACTGATCTTGGACAAGGTACTGTGCAGTGGGCCACATGATCATGGTTCCTAGTGGTTGGTAGATCTTAGCCTAAGACCAAGGCAATGTTTTATTCAGGTGCTACTTGAAGCGTTTTTTGGGACCCCTCTGGAGTTGTTGTGTAGGTAGCTAAGCTATAGTGAGTGATCCACTTTTGACCAGAAACTAGGTATGTATTTTTACCTGCTCCATGGTCTTGCTCCATGATCTTAATGGAATCCTGATGAGACTGACTGGCAGATAAAACAGGTAATCAGATAAAGCCCTTTCATTGCTGTTCCAGGTCAGATATGCCTTTCTGGATCATAGATACAGTTCTGCCTGCATTGATGGCTAGCCACATGGGTATGTTCTGGCCTATCAGTCATGGGAGAAAGCAGAAGCACCAGCTGGGTACAACTCTACTTTGTGTAGAAAAACTCTGAACTCTTGTGACTTCTCCTGGAGTTGTATAGATGAACACCTCCCCCTGGTCCCCATCTATTTGATCTTTGGCATTCTCTGGGGGTACTAGACCATTTCATCTGCCAGGAAGCAATCCAATCCAATGGGCTCAGATAACTTGTGTCCCAAGAGGTTATCTTCTTACACTACTACGGATAATCACTCAGTGCTGGCAAATGTGCTGTACATAGTTGTGTGCTCTGAAGGTTCACGTGGGGCCCTGAACAAGTACTCATCTTTACACGTTGCCTTTTCTTGGCCACCCAACCAATGGAAAACCAACATAGGACAAGTCACCTGGAATTTGTGAAATACTGTTGCTAGCAGCAATGCCTCTGGGTGTTGAGGCTGGCCACAAATTATGCTGCCTTATAGAACTTCTGCTTCGGGAAGCATAACTATACCAAAAATTTGGGTTCTTACCAAGAATGTATCTTGAATTGAGCTGGAACCCTAAGTCCTCTGAGAGTTTGCTTAAATTATATATCAGTGGTTTTTATATACCATAAATTTTATTCATTTTAAGGGTGTACTTCAATGATTAATAAATTTAGAGTTGTGAAACCATCATTATAAAGAAACATTTTCACCACTCCCAAAAGATTCCTCATGACCATTTACAATCAGTCTTCATTCCTACCCCCAGCTACCCCAAATCCTTTTTAAAAATAGCTTTATTGAGGGGCATCTGGGTGGCTCAGTCCACTGAGCATTGGACTCTTTGATTTCAGCTCAGGTCATGATCCCAGGTCATGGGATCAAGCCCTGCATTGGGTTCCACGCTGAGTGGAGTCTGCTTGAGATTCTCTCTCCTTCTGCCCTTCTCCTTGTCTCCATGTGCATGCTTACTCTCTCTCTATCTCAAATAAAAAATGAAACTGCTTTATTGAGATATAACCCACAAACCATACATTTCACCCACTTAAAGTGTGCAAGCCATGGCTTTTAGTATATTCAGAGTTGTGCAATCGTTACTAGAATCCATTTTAAAACACTTTAATTACCTCAGAAAGAAACCCTGTGCCCCTTAGCAATCACCCACAACCCTCGACTGCCTCTGGATTTTCACCTTCTTATCTCTACAGATTTGCCTATTCTAGATGTTCTGTGTAAATGGAATTGTGTGTGATCTTTTGTGATTGGCTTATTTCACTTAGCCTAATGTTTTCAAGGTCCATACATCAGTAGCACATATCAGCACCTCATTTCTTTTTATAACATTCCCTTGTATGGGCATACTACATTCTATTTATCCATTCTTCAGTTGATGACATTTGGGTTGTTTCTATTTTTTGGCTATTACGGGTAATGCTGCTATGAACATTCATGTCCATGTTTTTGTGTGGATATAAAGTTTTCATTTCTTTGGGTAGAAGGCATTCTATGAGTAGAATGGTCTCCTTATGTTTAGCCTTATGAGGAATTTCTAGACTGATTCCAAAACAGCTGTACCATTTTAAATTCCCATTGGCAATGTATGAGAGCTCCAGTTTTTCCACGTCCTTGCCAACATTTGTTATGATGGGTCTCTTTCATTGGCATGAAGCAGTATCTCATTGGTATGTCATTTGATTTGCATTTTCCTGATAGCTGAAGATGATGATTATCTTTTTGTATGCTTGATGGCCATTTGCATAACTTACATGGATCTTTTGTCCATTTTTAAATTGTTTCTTTTTATTATTGAGTTGGAACAGTCTTTAATATACTCTATCTACAAGTCCTGTATCAGATAAATGACTTCCAAAAACTTTCTTCCATTCTCTGGGTTGTCTTTTTACTTTCTTCAAAGCTTCTACCACTATTGTGGCTCCTGTTGTAGTTGTTAGCTTGTAACTCTCTCTCTTGAAATTAGAAGCTAATTGATGGTCATATCTTTATACCCCCAGAACATAGATTGTTCTCTGCACATATACAAATTATCTTTGGAAATTTAGGTCAGAATTATAGGTTCTATCATGTGAAAAATGTCAAACAACATCCCTAAAGTCAGAGATTTTGCTTTCCAAGTAAAGGCAACCCAGCCTCTTTTATACGTAGATAAAATAAATGGGGGCAAACACAAGTGATTCTACCCACCGACAGCTGTTCCTTTTAACAAGGAAAAATAGCATTTCTATGACAGTCAAAAGTTTATAAATAAGTCTTATTCCAAAAATTCATCTGTATGGTAGTCATTTGTAATACCAAATATATTTTCTTCTAGCACCAACATGACAGTAGTGGTTCAGTTTACAATTCTGGGACCAAAAGCCATTTGAATTTTTGAAGACATGCTTCATGCTAAGAGTACACTAAGTACGTCCTAGACCAACAAAGCCCTTCATGATCTGGACTGGCCCGGAAATTGAAGCATCATTAATCATGTTTTCCTATGGGAAAGTATGTCACACCATTGGACAGCAACATAAACACGTGTCTCCTATCCATATAAAACCATTATAGGCCTAGCGACCCCTCATCAACAAGCCTGAAGTTTAAAAAAAGGATTTAGGATGTAAGGAGCATTTCTCACAAACCCCAGTAGAGATTATTTTCCTAAGGATGGAATATGTGAACTGGAGATTGGGATCCCATCCAAATACCAGTCTCAACAAATAGTGAACACTTGAATATTATCAACTATAAAAATGATGATTGAGGCGCCTGGGTGGCTCAGTTGGTTGAGCAACTGACTCTTGATTTTGACTCCAATCATGATCCCAGGATTATGGCATCAAACTCTGCCTTGGGCTCTGTGCTGAGCATGGACCCTGCTATTATTAATATTCTCTCTCTCCCCTCCTCATCCCTTTCTTCTTCCCTTAAAATAAATAAATAAAATTTTAATGATAATCATGAAGATTATGCAGTTACATGGGTACATGCTTACCAGGAGAAAAACATAGATGTTGTATGGTAATACCCTGTCACACACACACCCCCAGCCAAGGAAAACAGCCACAAATTCTGGCAGAGGAGAAAAATAAATAGAAGCAAAGAGACCAAAATACTAATAATAATTGTGTTGAGGTTGAATTTGTTTTTCCTGCTTTTCTTTCTCCTGAATTACCTCAAATTCGATTTTTTAATAATAGAACTCCAGAATAACTTATCTTCCTAAGTTGTAATTTCTGTGGGGGCAAGGATCTCATTTGTCTTGTATCCTGAGATGTTGTCACTGCATAGAACAGTACTTGGCACAGAGAAGGCGCTTAATAGATATTTGTTGAGTTATGGAAGTAATCAGTAAAAGTTTCAGAACTGAAAAGTAGAGTTTGGGATTCAGGACTAGATAACAAAGTAATTTTCTCTTTATATTTTAATCAAATGGAATAAAGAGAGACCATCACCATGTGAAGATTCAAGGAACCCTGTAGTTCTTACACGTCTATGTTATGTGGAAAGATTCCACAAGGATGTAGGCTGCCATTAGCAGAAAAAAAGAAGTGTGTGCAGAAATGAAAGTTCTATACATAAAAACTAAGAAAGTCATTTCTTTTAAAAAAATTTTTTTTAAATGTTTTATTTATTTTTGAGAGAGAGAGAGCAGGAGAGGGTCAGAGAGAGAGAGAGAGGGAGATACAGAATCCGAAGCAGGCTCCAGGCTCTAAGCTAGCTGTCAGCACAGAGCCCGACGCAGGGCTCAGACCCACAAACCAAGTGATCATGATCTGAGCCGAAGCCGGACGCTCAACCAACTGAGCCACCCAGGCGCCCCTAAGAAAGTCATTTCATGTCTTGCTCCATCTAATTTAATTTTTGGAAAAGAGCAAATAATGAAAGAAGAATAGTGTTTTATTTTTAATTTTTTAATGTTCTTATTTATTTCCTGAGAGAGAGAGAGAGGAGACAGCATGAGCAGGGGAGAGTCAGGGAGAGAGGGAAACACAGAATCTGAGGCAGGCTCCAGGCTCTGAGCTAGCTGTCAGCACAGAGCCCATCGCAGGACTCGAACCCACGAACCGTGAGATCATGACCTGAACCAAAGTTGGACACTCAACCAACTGAGCCACGCAGGTCCCCCAGAAGAATAGTGTTCCAAATACCTTGTAGGTGTCACTTACATTGTCTGTTTCATTGTAATATGTGTGTGTAGAAGGATGGATCTCACAGCTTTGCCTCTCCTAGAACCTGCAAGTTATGTTGCTTCAGATTCTTCATTATAACTTCAGATTTTTCAATACTCATGTGCTGGCATTATATTATAATGTGAACTATATATTTAATATATTGGTGTATATGCAGAAATCCTAGTTCTTGAATGTCCCCAAAGAGAAAAAGGTTAGGCAATACTGGCAATGTTATGAATTATAGTTTGTACCAGATGAAATTTTTCCCCCCTACACACTTGCCAGTATATTTTATCTGGATTATTTTCAAATGATTTTGGTAATCATCTTGTAAGAAAGTTGGTTAGAGTAGAGTTCATTTTGCATTCTTTAGTTACTGCATTTGGCTTTTAATAAATCTTAGTCTTAACTTCATGTTATATGTTTTCACTTAATAAGACCAACAAATGTTATTCTCCTTTGTTTATCCTCAAGCATATTTTAAGAATAACTGGTGCAGAAAGATGGAAATATACCATTCTATAAATAACAAACTTTCCTTCATGATTTTCTACATTTGAGTTGCCCAAACTTTAACTTTGGCAGAGTTCTCCAAGGACTCCAGATCCTAAGAGACTGTGCAGATTAAAGTAGCATTTCATATTTTCTGAAAGATAAACATGAACATTTGTAGCTTTTTAAGTCCTGTTCAAGGGCGCCTAGGTGGCTTAGTCATTAAGTGACTAAATCTCTTTAAAAAAATTTTTTTTAATGTTTATTTATTTTTGGGAGAGAGAGATTAGAGTGCAAACAGAGAAGGAGCAGAGAGAGAGAGAGAGACACAGACACACAGAATCCAAAGCAGGCTCCAGGCTCTAAGCTGTCAGCACAGAGCCCAATGCGTAGCTCAAACCCATGAACCGTGAGATCATGACCTGAGCCAAAGTCAGATGCTCAACCGACTGAGCTACCCAGGCACCCTTTAAGTGTCTAACTCTCAACAGCAGCTCAGGTCATGATCTCATGGTTGTGAGATCAAGCTCTGCTTCGGGTTCTCTGCTGAGCATGGAGCCTGCTTGGGATTCTCTCTCCCTCTCTCTCTCTGTCTCTACCCTACTTGTGCTCACTAGCTCACTGTCTCTTTCAAAATAAAGCAATATACAAATTTTTCTTAAATAAAAAAATAGAAATCATGTTTGAAGGTAAAGGAAATGTACAAGATCATGTCTCATGTAAGTGTCTATATTTTGGTTCAGTTTAGTGAGAATAAAAGTGGTCTTACCTTTTATCTCAGGGCTGACAATCATAAGAGGCTTACTATAAACCTTCAAGAACCTGAAAGCTGTTCTTCAGGTAACTGAAATTATTGTTTTCAGCTATACTGAGTACTTGTAAAGTACAGAATCTGAAGCATGAGTGCCTTAATAGTTTTATAAACTCAAGTCACTGAAAAGGAATTTTGAAGAAATGGGAATATAAAATAAAGATCCTTTTCCTCAAAGATGTTTAAAAATGGGGTAAGCAGCCATGAATCTGAGTGTGACAAAGCACTAAAACTTTACTTTCAATATGAAATAGTCTTCTAGACAATATAGTCAAGTAATACTGAATAATCCAAATATCAGAGAAGCAGGGAAAATTTACATTATGTAATTTTACAATTAGCTGAAATCAAGAGTTGGATGCTTAAGGGACTGAGCCACCCAAGCACCTCAAACAGAATTTTTTGTAAAAAAAAAAAATTGACCAGTTCAAGAAATCTGATATCTGAAGAATATTTCTGGGGCGCCTGGGTGGCTTAGTCGGTTAAGCGTCCGACTTTCGCTTAGGTCATGATCTCGTGGTTCGTGGGTTCGAGCCCCGCGTCGGGCTCTGTGCTGACTGCCAGCTCAGAGCCCGGAGCCTGTTTCAGCCTGTGACTCCCTCTCTCTCTGACCCTCCCCTGCTCACGCTGTCTCTCTCTCTCTCCTAGAAATAAATAAAACATTAAAAAAATAAAAAAAAAAAGAATATTTCTAAAAGTTGAAGACAGAGGGAAAAGGGAAGGATATAATAAAACACTATCTAAGGAAACTCCCTAGAACTGAAAGATGTGTATTTTTACATTCAAAGGGTCCATTTAATGCCCAGAAAAATACATAAAAATAAGAGTTATGTCTTAGTACATTATTATGAAATTTTAGTACATTAATAAGGGTAAGATAGGAAACAAATTAGAAAACATACAAAAAAGACAAAATAAAAAAACTAGTTTTTGAAAAAAATGGTGGAAATTAAGCACAATAAGAAAAAAATTGACAAGATCAGATGTCATAGAGGAGAAATGACCACATATATAAGTGAGATTTGAAAGAATCCTGTATGGAAAAATACTTGTGGGTCTGAATGTTCTACAATAATGATATTCATAATCGATCTTGAAGTTAAAATAAATAGAACACAAAACAATATGTACAGTGAGAACCCACTTTTAGCAGACAAAATAAAAACCTATATGTGCATGGACCAAATGAATAAATAGTATGAACAAAGGCTTTCTCTTAACCTGGGATTATGGGTGATGTTTATGCTTCAGCTTACATGCATGAATAACTTTTTAGTTTTTTTATTTACAAAATATTTTTAATGTTTATTTTTGAGAGAGAGAGAGAAACAACATGAGTGGGGGAGGGGCAGAGAGAGAAAAAGACACAGAATCTGAAGCAGGCTCCAGGCTCTGACCTGTTAGCACACAGCCAGATGCAGGGCTAGAACCCATGAAGTGTGGAACCGTGAGATCATGACCTGAGCTAAAGTTGGACGCTCAACCAACTAAGCCAACCAGGAACCCCTAACTTTTTAGTTTTATAATAAAAAATCTATCTAATGGCTATTGCAGGACATTTTTAATAAACAGTAAAAAAAATTTTAGGTCACTGAACAGTAACTCTTTAGGGTAACATTTAACGGAAGACATTTAAAAATTTCCCAATTTACTTTGCAGTTTCCACACCGTGTTTTATTTCATAGCAACTTATTTGTAACGTTTCATGTTATTTAAATGGCTGAGTGTCAGAAAGTCGGGGAGTGACGGTAAAGTATCTCCCAAACTGAAGAGGCACTTTGACACAGGAAAACTAAGCAGGCAACTCCATTCAGTTCACACTAGTTTTATTCAGTGTAAGTTACTAGCGGGGAGTATTGGGTGGAGGTTGATCCATGGCAGCTGCTTCGTTATTCTCCAAAAAGGGCAGACCTTAGTCCACAGATTTTATAGAGGGAGGGGACACCCAGAATGGCTGCGTAGTGAGATTAGGGTGTTCATGTGTGCCTAACAGCTAGCCCTCAATTAGATCTTGTGGCATCTCCTACACACCAGGAAGGGAAAAGACAATGTTATATCTAACAGAGTCATGGGAAGCCGAAGAATCTTCCCTCCTACCCATCCTGACCTTGGCAAGCATTTCTAAGGTATGTATATTCATCTCCAAGGGACCTGGAAGCTCCAAGAAAGATGAACATGAACAAGATGAAGGAGGAGCAAAAATGGCATCAGTATTGTCAGCATCCTACACTGGGACTATAGTAACACAGCAGAGTAAAGACTATTTTCTTCTTCAATGAGCTAAAGCTATTAGGGCCAAACATGTAGTTCTTAATTTCTTTATTAAGGAAAAGTTTTATTATGGGAAAATTAACCAGACAAAAGTAGAGAGAGTAATACAGTGAATGGTTATCACTATCACCATCTTCCACAATTATCAACACATTTTATTTCCTTTCTCTGTTTATCCCCAACCCACCAGATGATTTTGAAGCAAATACCAGGCATCATATCTTCAACATGGGCCTCTTAAAAAATATTGTTTTTTAAAAAGATTACTACAATGCCATTATACTATGTAAAAATATTAATTTCTGTAAATAAATATCTGGTTGGTGTTTAAGTTTGCTCAATAGTTTCAGATTCTTCTCAGTGTATTTCAGTTAGGATCTAAAGTTTATCAAACTCATAATGGTTTTTTTCCCAGTATTTATTCTTTGAATTTCTTTTCCAATTCATCAATTTCATATCTCGACTGCAGTTGATTGATGTCTGCTATGCTCACTTCCCTTTTGACAGAAGTTTTAGAATTTCAAGATCTAATGGATTAGACAGCTCATTAAGGGAATGTGAGAAGTCTATGTATGTAATCTTTTTTTAAATAAAAAAGTTCACTTGATAAAGTTTAAAGGAAGTGCTTGAAAATCATTTATAAAAAGGAGTCATGAAAAGATTTTTTTTATGAAGAAAAGACTGTAATAAGTATGTAAGTCTTCCTACAGGGATAATTGAGGGGCAGTCAGCTGGCTTAGAGGAGGGCATAGCTCTTAATCTGGGGGTCGTGGGTCTGAGCTCCACATTGGGCATAGCGATAACTTAAATAAGTAAGTAAACTTAAAAAAAAAAAAAAGAAGAAATGGATGAATTGGGCTTCATGTAAACTTAAAAAAACTTTAAAAAAGAGGGATAATTAAGAGTTGACATCTCTCTCAGATTCAGTGAACCACCCTCTTGGTTTCTCTCTTCCTTTGGTCTTTGTTCTTGCTTTGGGCTTAGGTAGATTATTTTCCTCTACCTAATCGCAAATGTTGGGCTTCCTCAGGACTCTATTTTGTTCCTATAGTAAAACCTTGGATTGTGAGCATAATTCATTCTGGACACATGCTTGTAATCCAAAGCACTTGTATATCAAAGGGAATTTCCCCATAAGAAATAATGGAAACCCAGATGATTTGTTCCACAACCCAAAACTATTCATATAAAAATGATTACAATACTGTAATATAATACACAAAATAGCAAAGAAAGTACTAAATATAAAGAAAAATAAATTAACCTGCACTTATCTTTGAAAACCTTTGTGGCTGGTGTGAGGGAGACCAGAGAGGGGAGGGTTATTATGTAGGAAGACTCGCTGTCACTAACAGAATCACTGCTGTCTATTGGCTCAACGGAATCTTTCTTCTTTTTGTGGAACTTTTAACAAGGAACCTATCCAATGACACTTGCTTTTGCCTCCTTTTGAGGATTTCTTGGAAATGTGCCATTGCATTGATGATCACTCACAATCCCACAGTGAGAAAGAGAAGAACCATTGGCTCAGTTATGATCATGTAATGTTCAGTTTCATGTACTACTTGTATTGCCAGACATTGCTTGTTTATCAAGTTAAAATTTATTAGAGATGTTTGCTCATCTTGCAGACCGCTCACAGAACAAATTACTTGCAATTCAAGGTTTTATTGTACTTTTCTCTTGACACCATCCTCTTATGGGATCTCAATAATACCCATGGTACTAAATGACATCACTGTTGATAAATTTGACTAAAAAATACTTTCATGTAGCAAGTATAAAAGCCAACCAGAGCAAAGTAAAAAGACATATGAGACAGTAGTTTAAAAAATTGTAACTTAAATCCTAAAGAGTTAATAGAGAGAGCTTCTTAAAAATAGAAAAGAAAATAACCAGTAACCTACAGAAAAATAGGCTAGATATAAGAACAGACAGATCACAGAAAAAGATGTCAAATTCACTTAAAAAGATAAAAAGACTTTCTACCTCATTCATGATAAGAAAATGCATATTAAAACTATGAGATACCATTTTTATCACAAAGCCATTTGGCAAAATTCTGAAAGTTTGACCACATACTGTGTTGATGAGGCTATGGGAAAATGAGCACTCTTGCATGCAGATGGTGGACATTAAAGGTACAAATTTGGGGCACCTGTGGCTCAGTTGAGTGTCCAACTCTTAATTTCAGCCTAGGTCATGGTCTCAGGATCATGGGATTGAATCCTGTATCGGGCTCTGCAATGGGCATGGAACCTGCTTAACGTTCTCACTCTGCTCCTTGCCTCTGCTCTTGTGCTCACTCTCTCTCTAAAATAAAAAATAAAATTTTTAAAAATGTTAAGAAAGGAACAAACTTGGTAGTGGGAATTTGGCAATATATAATTACATGTGTATGTATACTTAGACTCCAAATTCTGTTTATGGGATACACTGGCAAAACTGTGGAAAGACATAGGCATGGAGCTTTTCATGGTAGCACTATTTATAATGATAAAACCTGGAAACAACCTTAATGTCCATCAACAGAGAACTAGTTGAATAAATTACAGTACATTAACTCAGTGAAGTAGGGGCCTATCATTTATTTATTTATTTAATTAATTAATTTATTTATTTTTAAGTAATCTCTACATCCAACGTGGGACTCAAACTCACGATCCTGAGATCAAGAGTCGGATGCTCTTCCAACTGAGCCAGCCAGGTGTCCCTGGGACTGTCTTTTAAGGCTATCAATCAAGGATACAGCCATATCAGGAAAAAGATATATACCATATATACACATGTGTTATCACTTTAATATGAAATTATGGAAAATGGATGTTTATTTGAAACTATTCTGTATTTAATTTTCTGTTAGTTAAATGCTGTTATTTAAACAAAACTATACAAGTAGTTAACAGTGGTAATTAGTAGTGACTGATGGAAACAACTAATTAAAAATGTGTGAGGAAAAAATGTGTTTATAATAGTCACCCATTATAAACATTTTATAGAGGATAATTATATATTATCCTCTAATACAGAAGTTTACTTTAACTTTTTAAATAACTTTTTATTGGATTACTGTATATCCTTTTACTTTTTTCTTTTTACTGAGGTATAGTTGATAACACAGTGTTACATTAATTTTAGGTATACAGCATAGTGATTCAACAAGTCTGTACATTATGCTATGCTCACCACAAATGTAGCTGCCATCTGTCTCCATACAACCCCATTAAAGTCATCATTGACTATATGCTGTACCTTTTATCCCCATGACTTATTCATTCCATAACTGGAAGCTCTTCACCCATCTGGTACATTTTCTCGCCCTCTCCCCTCTAGTAATTGAGAGTTTGTTCTCTGTGTTTATAGGCCTGTTTCTGCTTTTTGTTTGTTTATTGGTTTATTTTTTAGATTCCACACGTAAGTGAAATCATATGGTATTTGTCTTTCTCCATCTGACATATTTCCCTTAGCATAATACCCTCTAGGTCCATCCATGTGGTCACAAATGATTATTATAGCTGGGTAATATTCCATTGAGAGTGTGTGTGTGTGTGTGTGTGTGTGCACGCACGCGCGTGTGTGTGTGTGACATCTTTATCCATTCATCTATAGATAGATACTTGGGTTGCTTTCATATCTTGTCTATTATATAACTACATATTCTTTAATTTTTTTTTTTTACTGTTTTATTTATTTTTGAGATAAAGACAGAGTGCGGGAGGAGGAAGGGCAGAGAGAGAGGGAGACATAGACTACAAAGCAGTCTCCAGGCTCCATCAGCACAGAGCCTGACTGCTGTGGTGAGACTCACCAACTCAACAACCACAAGATGATGACTTGAGCCGAAGTAGGATGCTTAACCAACTGAGCCACCCAGGTGTCCTTATACTGTGTATTTTTAAGGTACATAAGTGTAAGACTTTTAAAAAGGAGAATTAAATACAATAGAACTAACTAAACTGATTTTATCTGTACTTAATTAAAAAAAAACCCGCCATATTTCTTTCTTTCACATGGAATAGTAAGATATTTTTACTCTATTTCCTTTTCTGAAAGCATTTCTTTCAACTGCTTGCAGGCTTTAGGACATCCTTAATTTCTTTTATGTAGTAGTAAAACTGAATATACTCAGATGTAAGGGTCACTTTGGTTCCTTTTAGCAGTATAAAATGATCATATCAAGCTAGATTTCCTTTCAACGTTAATGTTTAAGCATGGAATACTTAGGACTTTATGAGTCTAGATTTAGTTTCATAGGAATTTGTTTCCAGCCGGCCAAAATGTCCATCTACTCTATATGTGTAGGCATGTTTAGGTAGAGAGACTATTTGTCAATCAATTCCTTTACATTAATTTATTCATTATGTAGTGTATTTAAAGTCTAAAATACTCATCATTTTTTTAAGACTGTGAGGCATATAGAATGTCATCATAAATTAAACCTCTCAGGGAAACTGGTTTTTATTTTTATTTACTTTTTTAAAGATTTTTATTTATTTTTGGGAAAGTGCAATGGGGGATGGGCAGAGAGAGAGAGAGAGAGAGAGAGAGGAACAGAGGATCTGAAGGGGGCTTTGCGCTAAGAGTGAGCTCAACGTGGGGCTGGAACTCACAAACCACGAAATCATGACCTGAGCCAAAGTCACACACTCAACCAACAAAGCCACCCAGGTGCCCAGGGAAAATGGTTTTTAAAGAGGAGAGGTAATTAGAGTTTGTGAAAATAAACTTGAATTTCAGGTAAATTACAATTTTAGTAAAGAAATTAAGAAAAGCCTATTTTATTTGGCTGCCTTGTTCTGGTGATTTTTTGTTACTGTTTTGTTTTGTTTTTTGAGTTCTGAAGTGTCTTATATCCAAACTTGGTGTGGGGGGGGTTGTTTTTTGTTTTCTTGCTGTATCAATTTTTGGCACAATCTACACATAATACTGAATAACTCAGATGCAGCCAGTTCATCCTTTTCTAGATTTCTTATGGCTTCTGCAATGTTCATTAAATGGTTTTGGAGAAACAGTATACATTTTCTTTATTGTAATTCTTCCCTATATTTTCATTCTCAGTGCATTTAGTGAGAACCTACTATATGCCAACCACCACCCTAAGTGAGGTGGATACAATTTTGTTCAAAATTGGCAAAGCTCCTGCCCTTACAAAGCTTATTATTCTGTAAGAGACATAGAGATGTACTTTTTACATTTTAAAAAGCAACTATATTCAGGTTTGATTTGCAGACAAAATGCACTCATTATAAGTGTATATTTCAGTGAATTTTTACAAATGTATGCACCCATATAACAGCTACCATAATCAAGATACAGAATATTTCTATCACCTCAAATTATCTAGCCCTATTCTAGTTAATCCTTCCTTGACATTCAGTCACTGCTCTGTATTGTCACTTTAAATTGCATTTTTCTTTTTAAGACTTTCATATAAATGGAATCATACTCTTTTGCTTATTTTTATTTCCTTTGCTCAACATAATGTTTTTTGAGATTCATGTTTTTGCATGTAGTTCACCCACTTGTTGGTAATTATTATTCATTACATTGTATGGATGAGCTACAAGTTGTTAATTTATTCACCAGTTGGTGAACATATGGGTTTCCAGTTTTGGATTATTAAAAATGAAGCTATGAAAAGTTATGAGTGGACACATAGTTTCATATTCTTAAGAAAATACCTGGGAGTGGAATTGCTAAATCAAATGACAAGTGTATGATTAATTTTTTGGTAAAATACAAACTGTTAAAGTGATTGTACCGTTTCGCTTTCTCGTCAGCAACAGGAGAGGTCCAGTTGCTCCAAATCCTTGTCAACATTCGGTGTCGTCTTTTAAATTTTGGCCATTTTACAGGGAATGTAGTGGTAAAGATGTGTTTCTCAGTCGTGCCAGTCTACTTGCAAAATCCCACTTTAAAACTGTTCATTTTGGTAATTTTAAGAAAATCTTAAAACACCAGTCTGAAAGAAAATGGCTTGCCTGACGCTGTAGATATTTTGTTTCTATTTCCCCCCAAAAAACCTCCAGGCTCTCTAGGAAACGTAAATCTTGGGTCTGGCAGGACTAGCTCGATGAAATTCAGAGGCTCTTCTTGCGTGGCCACAATGGCTAAAGTCTACAAGTACCTTCCTTGCTTTTCTTCCCCCTTAGCCGCACCTTTCTAAAAACATACCAGGGCGGCCAGGAGTCTGGGTCAGCTCTGGACCACCTCCTTCTGGCTCCACCCCTCACCGGGACCCGCCTACTGCCCGGGAGTCGGCTTGAGGCAGAAGGAAGGTAGCTTCCGGTCTCGCGATTGGCTCTAATCCCGCGAGAAGAGAAGACGGCTGCAGTCGGCGGCGGTGGTGAGGGAGGGGGTGTGGCCGGGGTATGCGAAGTCCCCAGGAGTGAGGGAGAGGGGGCGGGGTCGCGCGCACCCGGCGTACGCATGCGCGCACGCGGCCGGTCGGGCAGGGCTGAGGGGAGGGGGCGGCGGCGACAGAGGCGGCGTCGTTATTTCCGCGGTTTGGACGGTGCGTGGCGGCGCGGGTGGCCACGGGAGAAGTAGGTAGGGACCGTCAGTGCAGAGCCATTGAAACTCCCTCCCTCCCGTGTCCTAGAGCCGCAGCCCCCTGTGCGTGTGGCAGACCCTGGGACACCAGGTCACCCTGGGGCCCCGGCCCTCCCGCCGCGCTTCAGGTAGGAGCTGCAGGCTCCCCGGAGTCCGTTGCCCGCCGAGGCCGGGCCTTGCCGGGTGTTGCCGGGGCGACGACCCGGCACCGGGTGTGCCCGCCCTCCCGCGCGACGACAGCTTTGCCCTTGCTTCCGCGCCCGGTGGGGCCGGGCCGGGCTGACCCGTGTAGGGCGGACGTGGGGCGGGTCCCCGCCTCAGGTGCGCCGCCACCCCGGGCCGGGCGAGTTGGACCCCGCGAGGCGCTCCCGCACTCGGTGCCCACCGTGCGAGGCTATGCGGGAGTCCAGGTCGGCCCAGAGAGCCCTGGGCAGGTGAGGGACCACCCTAACTTGATTAGTTGTCTCATGGGCTCCTGGGCTTCAGGAGGGGACTCCGAAGAGTGTCTTGGTCATTTGTGGCCATTGTGGAAAGTTGGACGCTCTGGAGTTGGTTCTGTTTGGGCCAGTGGTGGGGTGGCTTGTGGCTTTTCTTCTTAGATAGTGGGAAGGCAAACTCTTAGAGCCCTGGTAGGTGCTGGACTATTAGTAAATGAGCAGCAGTAGTGTTCATGTTAATATTTAATTGCATTAAGGTATTTTTTTTCCCAGTACCATCTTCAAACTCGGGTGAGGTCTGGCAGTTTAGTAAGACTTCCATCGAGTACTTGAGCCAACACACATGGATTGCAAATACTCTTCCCTTGAAAGCCACAGTCTCTTTTACACCAGTGTTAATTTTATAGGCATTATGGTCATGAAAGCTTCTGTGGAAGATGATGATTCAGGCTGGGAGCTCAGTATACCAGAAAAGATGGAAAAAAGCAATACAAGCTGGGTGGACATCACCCAGGATTTCGAAGAAGCTTGTCGAGGTGAGTTTGAATTTTTGGATTAGAAGCTCAAAATCTGGGAAAAGGTGAAAAAAAAATACACTCTTGATTGTGATTTGTAGATGAACTCATTAAATGTAAGGAAATCAACAGGTAAATGTGGTTTATCAAGTTTGTTAACCACACGTATTCATTCTCTACCTTCTGACTTTAACTTTCATTCAGAGCCCGTCAGTGTTTGATATTGTATGAAATACAGTTGTTGAAGCAATTTCTTCAATTTTTCTAGCCTTAAGTAACAGAGAGTACATGGCAACAATTTCAAACTGTGGAAACATGAATTGTATCGAGCTAAAGATGGTATTATTGTATGTTTGAGGTTTGTAGATGATCAAATCCCATCATTCCCTGTTTAAGAGCCTCCAGTGGCTTCCTGTTCCTTGTGGAATAAAATCCATATTCTGTCCCCATGGCCTGTATGGTCTGGTGCCTCCTTACCACTGACTTTGTTTTTGTACCACTGCGCCACTAGCCTCATTATGTTAGCCACAAGGTTCTTTTTATGTCATTAAGTACACCGAGGCACTTTCCCCTTGGACCTCTGCATATTTCCTTTTCTGTGCCTTAAACTCCTTTGCCTCCAGGTCTTCACATAGCCGGCTCCTTAAATGTTACCTCTCCAGTGAGGATTTCTCAAAACAACCAGTCTAAGCAGATTTAGCCCCGTTCTCTTCTATCCAACTCCACCTCAGTTGAATTACCTTATTTTGTTTTTATCGTAATACTTAACCTACTGTCAGAAACTGTCATTTCCAGTTATTTCTTGTTTGTTATCAGCCTTCCCCACTGGAATGTAAGCTCTGTGAGTGCAGAGATCTTGATGTAGCCCTAGCACACAGAACATTTCCTGGTACATTGTAATAGTTTAATAAATGTGTAGGCATAAATGACTAGAGAAACAAGCATATTTGTGGTCTGAGGGGAAAGAGCCTTAGGGGTGAGACTGAAAAGTGAAAGGAGCAAATGGTAGAGTGAGAGCTTGAATTTGAAAAGAGCATGAGATCAAGAACATGGTAGGGAAATTAACTTGTGGGGAAAGAATAAAGACATACTGAGACAGGAGGAACTGAGGTTAGGATTGGTGAAGAAACAGGTATATTTCTGAATGGATGGGAAGGAATGGTGGAGGGATGCACACCTGGACGGCTTCTGTTTTCTTAATGAATTAAGGTGGAAAGAGAGAGCCAGCTGAGTATAAGCAAAATGATAAATCATGTGCCTGCCCATCCACTGTTTGAAATACGTGTCCAGTTAAAGTATGCATAAGTGAGATTGTGGAAAGAACATTACACTGGGACTAATTGGGGGACTGCTGTTATCCGTCTGTCCAAGGGTGAGAGAAAGAAGCGTTAGTTACGGTGTAATTATTGTGCCTAGAGATATGTGGATCATACCCATCATTTTGCACTGATTTTTTTTTTTTTTTTTGAAATGATCTACATTAGAGGACTGTCATTCTGAACCTAAATGGGAAAGGTTTTATGAAGTTCATATGGCTTGAGTTGGGCCTTAAAGGGGTGGCCGAGTTATTACAAGTGGATGTGAGGGGATTATTCTAGACTGGGATGAATTACAGCCCGAGTTTGGTGAGAGTTTGAGGTTTGACAAAGAGTGAATAATCTTGCTGCTTCATGGAAGGAACCTTGAATAGGCAACATGGTTTAATACTTGTTTAAGTGGGAATTGAGAGGGGGTAGTGTGTCATTTTGTTGCCAACCTCAAACCATTCTGTTAAATCTTCCATAATTAGCTCTTGCTTTGTCTCAAGAGTCACAGGTGTGAGGCATTCTTGACACTAAGAAGTTAATGTAGATACAGGACTAAAGGCTCTTGAGCTTGTGGTATTAATAATTTGTTTTTTCTTCTTGAAATAGTCAGATTCACAGTGTATTTATTTAATGTTTATTTATTTTTGAGGGAGGGAGTGTACATGGGGAAGGGGCAGAGAGAGAGGAAGACACAGAATCCAAAGCAGGCTCCAGGCCCCAAGCTGCAGACTGCCAGCACAGAGCCCTCTGCAGGGCTTGAACCCACAAGCCTTGAGATCATGACCTGAGCATGACTGGATGCTCAACTGACTGAGCCACTCAGGTGCCCCTCGATTTATTTATTTCTTAATAGAGCATATTGGGGGAGAGGAGTGGAAGAGAGGGAGATGGGGAGAATCTCAAACAGGCTCTACGCACAGTGCGGAGCCTGACAGGGCTTTATTCCACAAACCCAGGATCAAGAATGGGACACTCAACTGAGCAACCCAGGTGCCCCCATGACATCAATTTAGTTTAGACTTCTGTTCTAGCAACATTCTGAAGACTAAACTTAAAACAAATATTCTTAATACCTGTTAACTGTTGCAGCGGCTTCTCTTCACAAAGTAACAGTATGATGGCATTTGGCTAGACTTTGGTGACTTATCTATTTATTTTGGTACTGAGAAAACAATCTGCGTAGTGATCACAGTGTTTTTCATGCACATTTCTACTTGTTCTTTTAGTGGTCACCAGACTCCTCTGGATCAAATTGTAACTTTCATCACTTCTTTTATCAACCCTGTTAGGTAGATGGCATGCATTCCCTTCACATTTCCTGTATCTGACATTGAGGCCCTTGGCTATTTTCCCCCCGAAATTATTTTGAATATATGGTGCCATTACTGTTATTTTGCTTGATACATAACATTCATCTAAATAATACCTCTGAGCTTTGCTTCTCCAGGAAACTGGCTAATGCAAACCATCTCATTGCCTCCTATAAAAAGCTTTGGATCTTCATATTTCATTTGGTTGTCTAAAGTTGGGTGCTTTCTGAAGTACAAACCCACAACTTAGAAATTTCGCTTAAACACAAAAGATCATAAAATGTACATTGCTCCTTCTTTCACCTACCAGATTCCCTTCTTCCACACACTCTGTAGATAGCCAACAACTTCTAGGATGATGACCCCATCAGGTGTCCAGAACCTAGAGGTAATCCAAGGTTGGTTATCATTACTTCCATTCTTTTTGAGCTTTAGTCCAGAGGACATGGGCCCATCCTATCATCTCATCTCCTTATGTCTTTGATGGCTTCATTCATTCCTCCTTTGTTTTTCTCACAGGCCCCATTGTTTAAGGCCTCTCTCCTATCCACTTTCTTCAACTCTTGCCCAGTACTTTCAGAAAGCTCCTTTTATGGATTTCACCTCCCTGTTTCAAAACCTAGGATTCTTAAGCTTCTTATTTCTCTTCCTTTCTATATTGTCTTCTCACTCAGAACATTTGTAGGTCCTAATATTTAGTTTTAAGAATGAATGAATGAATATGTTAAAGTCATGTTTCTTCAAATAAGAGAGTATCTGGATCTCCTACTTCAGAAGTTTTAGAACCCCTGCTTTACATTAAATGCTATCTTTTTGGGTGATTGCCTGAAACTAGCTTAATAATGAACACAAGATTGAGCACTGAAATTGTAGCAATACTGGATTATAATGTTATTATCCAATTGGCTTGCAGTATGCTTTTATAATCTTTTAAAAAAATTGTCAATGAACTGATTGCTTAGCATTTAACAATTGTCTTAGAAAAAATATAGACTCCTCCCCTGCTGAATTCATAAACCCCAATTTGTGAATAATATTGTTCTAGGAATTTGCTGTTTCTTAGCACTTTATTCAAAGATAAAAAAGATGGATGGAAATTGTCTTGGTGAAAGATCTGGGCACCTTGTAAAATACTTTTTTTAAAGTGATTTTGTTTTGGAAGTGAAAGTTATGTTTTCCTTATTCCATCTTATCAAGAATGTTTTCAGTGGTAAGGCATGGGGGACTGGACAGCGCTGGTCAGTCACTGGTCAGTCAGAATTGTGGGTCACTTTAGATCAGCAGTTCTCCACCAGGGGCGATTTTGCCCCTCAAAGAACACTTGCCAGTGTCTTGCAACGTTTTTGGTTGTCACGGTGGGGGGTGGGCTGCTACTGGTGTCTAGTGGGTACGCACCAAGGATGCTGCACAGGGTAGACCCCACAAAGAAGTAATTATTTTGCACAAAATGTCTGTAGTGCTGCATAGTTCACTCTATTTAGATAACTTTCAAGAATGTTCAACTATCATTTACCCTTTCTGACCCTGGGTTCTTCAGGAAAGGAACATGTGGATACTGGATGTCTTAATACCTCTAACAACTAGCATTCACAGAGCAAATGGTGGGAAGAGAGTGGGACCATTGATACATTTTGAGGGCTCTTCTGCATTGTTGAATGCACCTTATCAGATTTTCTCCTTAATCAGGTGGGGACTGTGTATCCTCCTTTATGTTGGGAGTTTTGGTTAACAGAAGAGGTGTCCTCAGAAGTCACCACTTTCCCTCTTTGAGCTGGTTATTCCAGAATTCATAATTCTAGATAGCATGCTTCTGTTGGTATTTTTTGATTCCTTGCACTCCCAATAGTTATATAGTTACTTCTATCCATATAGTTAGTTATAGCTATGCTATGAATGAGCAAATATTACCTATAGTGGATTCAAAGAGTAAAGCTCTTATTTTTCCTTCCTGCACAGTTCTGTTTTATATAAAAAACTTTTATTCAGAATCTTTGTAGTTCTCATTAATTCTCCCTTAGATTTCTTCACTTGTCTAAATCTCCTTAAGACAGTCATACACCTCAGACATCATATTGTTTTCATCTCTTTGGATAAATTTCTCCTTGAGCCCCTTACTGCTCCAGTCTGAAACTTTGTACATAGTGTGATCCTGAGATCATCAGCCTGGGGTTTCTTACTTTGATATAGAATAGACATCTTTATTCTCCTCCTGAGTAAAATGCATGGGAGATACAAGTTTTTGAGGCTCTGGGTGTCTGAAAATTTTTTTGTTTTATCCTCCCACTTTATTGATAATATAGTGTGTCTACATACCTTTAAAATTTTTGAGGGCATGACCAATTGATGTTTTTGTTCTGACGTTGCTGTTTAGTAGTTTGATGGCATTCTGATACCTGAGCTTTCCTATGTAACCTTTTAGAAACTTCTGTTTGACCTCTTATACAGACCTCTCACAGTGGCTTGCCTGGTTGATGACTCTGGGGTACTCTGACCTTGTCTGATCCTTCAGTTCTTAAAAACTTTCTTTAATTATTCTCTTTCTTCTTTATTTATTATTCCTATTATTATTATTGTATTTTGTATTCTCCTTAGAGAGTGTCTGTTTTTTGGATACTGAACCTTTCTTTGGGAGGTGCTTAGATCATGAGAGTGGAGTCCATGTGAATGGGTGTAGTCCCCTCTACTATTTGAGGTTACCATAGAGGGGCGCCTGGGTGGCTTAGTCGGTTAAGCATCCGACTTTCGCTGAGGTCATGATCCTGTGGTTCGTGGGTTCGAGCCCTGCGTCGGGCTCTGTGCTGACTGCCAGCTCAGAGCCTGGAGCCTGTTTCAGTCTGTGACTCCCTCTCTCTATGAGGCTACCATAGAAAGATGGCCATCTAGCAAGTGGACCCTCACCAGATATTTGCTGCTGCCTTGGATCTTGGACTTCCCAGCCTCTTGAACTGTGAGAAATGAATGTTTGTTGTTTATAGCTGCCCATTTTATAGTATTTTTTGTTGTAGCAGCCTGAATGGACTGACTCTCATCTTCCAAACCTACTGATTTTTCCTTTTCTGCTGTAATGTTTTTAAGATTCCTTTTCTCTGAACAGTTCCTCCTCTCCATCTTCCCCCCACCTTTTTTTTTTTTTTTTTTTTTTTAAGTAAAATGTCCTGGTTTTGTTTCAGTGTTGCGCTGTTTTATCTCTAAGGATAATAGTTCTTTTGACTTTTCTATCTACATAGTGTCTTTCTGCCAACTTGCCTTTTTTTTTTTTAAGTTTGTTTCCTTTATAGCTTTCATATTTGTGGATTACTTCAGTTACCTAAGAATTCTTTGTTGTCTTAAGGGTGGGAGACCAAAAAGCCAATGGGAAGCCCTAAATTGTTGAGTGGGACTTACTGACGTGGATTATCACCATCTGTTGATCTGACTTGGCTTTTGTGTTGGAGAACCTCTGATATAAGCTCTTTCTTCTTGGAAAGATTTTATTTAGTAGAGAAAATTTGTCTAATCGCTTGCCTTGAAGTTGAAGCTCTGACTTGACTGACTGAGATTTAACAGATAATTGAGGGAAGAGATCTGGGGTTTTCACATTCTCACTTAATGCCCCCTCTTTCTAGTGCTGTATCCTGGCCTTTAGTAGCCTTATGTCCCTGGAAACATTTTCCCCCTCTTCACAGAAGGTCTTCAGTATTGGCGAGTGGAGGAGGGTAAGGGAGGGGCCTGTACATTAGGAGAGAGCTGGCTGCTCAGTTCTATGTTTCAGCCTCTGTTTATCTGTACTTTTAGAGGCAAATGGTAAGTCATGTTGGTTTTGCTAAGAAACTACTTGTCTTTTTGTTTCCAATTTGTATAATTGTACTAT
The DNA here is from genome assembly GCF_003009895.1 of Hyaena hyaena. Taxonomy (NCBI): domain Eukaryota; kingdom Metazoa; phylum Chordata; class Mammalia; order Carnivora; family Hyaenidae; genus Hyaena; species Hyaena hyaena. The sequence goes on along the minus strand of NW_024081474.1, from coordinate 484,764 downwards.
TTCTGCATCTGTTTCTCTTCTTTGGAGTGTATACCTTTCTTAAAACACACACACACAAACTTCCTTTGGTTGTTTTAATGAGATTCTTGGAGGCGATTAAAGGTAGTTGCATGTGTTCAGTTGGCCACCTTTACCCAGTGGTAAGCCTCAGTTGTTTTGTTTAAATATCATTATTACAGTGGTATTGGAATTTGGCTATATCATAGATTCAGTAGAGTATTCATAAGCGTCCTAATTGGGAACTTAACCATCATTTATAATGTTATGAATAGAAATGTATTCAAAGATCTTTAACATCAGTTTACACATGATCTGCTCATTTACAAGATGATAACATACATGTATTTGCCTTGTCACATAGGTGCATGTTTTTCTCCTGCAAGATAATGTTTCGTCAGAATGAGCATATGCTTCACCAGCTGCATACCCAAACTCCACCACAAGTTATGATTCATTGTTCATTTCCAAGGCAAAATGATGTCCTCAGTAAAATGTTAGGAAATTCTGTGACCCACAAAGTTGAGTTAAATTTTCTCTCACAACACATCCATTCGTGCTTTATATGAGAGTAAGGATAAAAGAAAACGTCAGTTGTCAAGGTAGTGAAAAAAATTTGAATCATCAATTTTTCTCACATTTAATTTTTTCCTTTGCTTGGAGTGGTTTAAGCTATGTACTACTGCACCTACTTAAGGCCTTAGCTTAAAAAGTAGAAGTAACTACTTTTTTTTTTTTTAAATCATTGTGTTAACTTAGTTCAGTGGTTTGGTGTGTCTGTGATCCCTGGGATCATCAAGAACATTTTCCACAGTATGCGAGATCAAAACAAGTTCTGTGGTAGTACTAAGATGTTATCTTGCCTTTTTGTCTCTTGTTCTCTTATTAGTACCATGGAATTTTCCAGAGACTACATGAAGTGTTATGATGTCATTGCTCTGACTGCTAATGATAAATGTAAAATATCGTTCTCGCTAAATTTTTTGAGAACTGTGTAGTTGGATAAGACTCAAACTTCTCAGGTCTGTAGTGCTGTAGATCATGAATGATTCTGTGTCCAGTTGTTGATCATGCAGTAAAAGTGCTTGCACTCTGCTCTGTTCAGTAAATTTTCAAGTTTCCTGCCTACAGTTTACTGTGATCTGATTACTGGTGTTCTGCGGGACCATATGAGAGTCAGCTAGTTCAGCAGTTCATTTTACAGATAAGGAAACCAAGCACAGAGCGACTTGCTTTATGGTCTGTGGAGTGTTTTTAAGTTTGGTGAAGATATTTGGTACCTAAATCTACCATAAGTATTTATAAATTATTACTGCAATTCTCAAATTTTCTGATCCTGGGACTGCATTGTACTCTTAAAAATTACACCTTTACCCTCAAAGATTGTGTGTTAACATATATAGGTACAGATGTTTACTGTATTAAAATTTAAAACAGAAATTTTAAAAATAATTATCAATTGATTTAAAAACAGTTACAAACTCATTGCATGTTAACATATTTTTTGATGAAAAATAAAATTATTTTTCACAACAGAATAACTAGAGTTGTTTTATACTTTTGAAAAATCTCTTTAATGTCAGCATAATAGAGGGCATCTGAATTCCTTATCTGTGTCTGTATTTGTTGGAAGTATATGAGATAATCAGTCTGGCCTCACCTGATATATAGTTGAAAAACAGAGGAACCTTTTCAGATAATTGTGGATATTCTTCTTTGATATTACAGTACAACAAAACTTGACAACAGGTGGTAGTTTCTTAAAGATTAGTTGTGATATGGAATCTGAAGATCTCTATCAGGGGACTTTCCCTTCTCTCTGTTATTAAAATCCATTGGTCTGCCTTGAACTTTGAATGGATCTTTTATCCATGCTTAATTTTGGAACACGTGTTTCCATTTGGAAAATATTGGTTCATTGATTTAAGTAGATCTTCTAAATACCGACATATAATACCGAGAAGCACATTTGTTAATATTACTACTATTATCAGAAAAGTCCTTTTTAATATTAGGAAGCTATCAGGTTCACAGTGGCAGATATGTTTCCCTAAATTTCAGGTTTTGCTTACAAGCTCGAATTTTATCATTGGCAACACACAGTTTCAGTTGTTTTTCTTAAAGCAACAAACTCCTTTTCAAGAAAATGGCATGTTCTCAAATTTGAATAAGTATAGTTTGTCACTTGTTCTTTCAAGTAAAAATGGTGTTCCATTATAACTGTGCAAGTGCTTTGCCTTACAATAACATCTTACTTTGATATGCAGCAGATGTGTTTGTTTATACTTCCTGTTTTGTCAAATAGAATATTTAAAAGGTGTACTCAAAGATTGAGACTTGATCAGATAAATCCGGGCCAGCATGAGGATGAAGTTAGGCACCTAGAGTGGAAAACTTAAGAATTCACTACCTGATGGGCGCCTGGGTGGTTCAGTCAGTCCAACTCTTGATTTCAGCTCAGGTCATGATCTTATGGTTTGTGAGTTTGGGCCCCGCCTCGGGCTATGTGTTAACAGCATGGAGCTTGCTTGGGATTCTCTGTCTCTCCCTCTCTCTCTGCCTGCTTATGCTCTCCCTCCTTCTGTCTCAAAATAAACAAACTGAAAAAAAGAACTCACTACCTGAAAGTGAGAAGTGAGTGCCTGCTTAAATTTCACACAGATGATGCTTCACTTGCTACACCCTGGTTCAAGCCCTGAGATTAATAATTTTACTGCTTCATCAAGGACTTAAGTGAAATTTAAAAATTTTTTGTCATTTTTAACTGCAGGTGCATGGAGGTAAAGAATACACTAGCTTGGGGCCACTTGTCTTAATTTACGGTGAAGCTAATGCAGTGTAGCTCTCATTGCTTTTTTGTTTTTCCCTTTATGCCATTGCTTTTGCATCACCAGTGCAGATGTCAATATACTGAAAAAGACAATGTTTTAGTATTACTGTGAAAGTAATTTTAATATCACAGACACCTGCATTCCCAGACCATCTGTGAGAACGGCTGTTAAGTTCTGTCATGCTATATTGTAGTTCTTGATATGCTTCTCATTGATTTATCTGTTTTGGTACCTGGAACTGTTAAAAATGAATGTTATTTAACTTAAGATCACTAGGAGAGATACAATTCTGAAAACTGGGGCTTTGCATCTTACCCCAGATTTGACCATCAATATTTAAGTTACTTAAAATGTTACAGTAGTAGTTCTCCCCTTCCCTGCACATTGGAATTACCTGTAGTGGTTTAAAACCATTGCAGAGACCCCACCCCTAGAATTTAATTGGTTTAGGGTACTGCTTGGATGCTGCCATTTACCCAAGCTCCAGAGTTGATACCAATGTGTAGCCAACATTGAGAACTGCTTTATAGAGGATGAGTACTGTTTTGATTAGCTGTTTACTCAGGTGTTTTCTACATTTAAATAAAATGGAATTTTATTTATTTTTTAATTTTTTTTAATCTTTATTTTTGGGAGAGTGCAAGCAGGGAAGGGGCAAAGAGAGAGGGACAGAGGATCCGAAGCAGGCTCTGCACTAACAGGCTGACAGTACGCACCCGATGTGGGGCTTGATTACTGACCCATGAGATCATGACTGGAGCTGATGTCAGACGCTCAACTGACTGAAGTGCCCCCAAGTAAAATGTAACTTTAAAAAGTAGCAGTGACACTTTGACACTGGGACAAAAAGAGGTTAGATTATGATCCCAAGTGGTTTAAGAAAATTAAAAAACAAGTCAGATCTACGAAAAAGCATACTTGGGTGAAATTTACTAGTGATATTTTACAATGAGGTTGGTAATTCTGATTGGATTTTTGTGGCCTGTGGTGGGTTGCTTGCTAATTCTTAAAAGTTCAATTTATAAGGATTAAATATTCATTGTGTAGAAGGCATTATATTAGTAACTGAGTACAAATAATTTCTTAGAAAATGAAATTTAAAGTAATGCAAGCCCATTTTTCAAACAAAACTGTTTCATTTTTTTCTTAGAATCAAAAGTTATAAAGATGGTGTTATTCAAAGGTATTTTCTGTTTGTTTCTTTTAGAATTAAAGTTGGGAGAACTACTTCATGATAAGCTGTAAGTATTTGTGTTATATGAAATAGTGTAGTATAATATTCTGCTTTTTCTTGTGTGCAGTAGTATTCCTTGAGGCCTGGGTAATATTACGTTTCAAAGCTTTAAAAATAAAATGAATTATAAATCTATTTTTAACCTTGTGAGCTGTTTGGGGGCAGCTGACCTTAGTTATGATACAAAATAGTTGTACCCAGTAAAACTATGAATTTTGGTCATTTCCGTAAGAGTTAGATATATAGGATATGAAATTTCTTGAGGAAAAGGTACAGGTTAATGACCAAAGATGAATGATTTACTGGCTGGCTGGGAGAATCCCTGGAAAGGTTAAAAAAAGGAAGATGCTTGATTCTATTTATACTCCCATAGATAACCTCAGTTCCCACACTGCTATGGCCAGGCTCAATTTCAAAGTTAGGAATGTGAAATGTTAAATTAGTTAATGGCCAACCAAGATTGGACGTTTGGGGAGCGGGGGTAGACCCTAAAATTTAATTTTTCTCAAACGAGTGTGAATCAGAGTCATCAAGGGATTTTTAAAACATGCATTGCTGGGCCCAACCCCCAGAGTTCCTTTTTTAGGTCTGGTGTGAGACCTCGCAGAAGTTAAATTTCTAGCAGAGAAAGACAAATACCATATGATTGCACTTATAGGAGGATTAGGAGGAACTTAATGGAGGACCAAGGGGGAGAAGAATGGGGGAAATAGTGGGGGAGAGGGAGAGGCAAACCATGAAAGACTCTTGAATACTGAGAACAAACTGAGGACTGGTGGGGGGGGGGAGGGGGGAGATGTGCATGGAGGAGGGCACTTGTGGGGATGAGCACTGGGTGTTATATGGAAACCAAGTTGACAATAAACTATTTGTAAAAAATTTAAAAAAATACTAAAGGTAAATAAATAAATACATAAACAAACATTAAAAATGTTTAAAAAAAAAAAGAAATAAAAGGTATACAGATTGGAAAAAAAAAGAAAAGAAGTTAAATTTCTAACAATTTCCCAGGTGAGGGTGATGTGCTGATTCAGGGACCAACCACACTAAGAACCACTCAGGGTCATCGTTTTGGTGCTATAGGCAGTTCTGGGAAAGATATAATGAAGCCATACCAAAAACAAATGCAGGAAAGAGTGTGGCTCCTAAATGTAGAACAAGATTTGAGAGAAGAGACCTGAGGAGGGACCAAGTATTTCCCCAAGGTTTTAGGCTTCACCCAGGAAACATGATTGCCAGCAGCATCCCCTGACCTCCTATTAACGTTATATTCTCGTAATTTTTCTCTTAGCTGTCTTGTATTTTCTTCCTATTGTACAATCTTCTAACATATATGTAACCTCTTTATTGTCTGTTTCCTTCCACTGGAATCTAGTCAGGCAAATTTGTTTTGCTCACTTGAACCTAGACCCCTGTCTAGCATATATTTGGTGCTCAGCATTTGTTGAATGAATGAAGAAATCCTAATTTAATGCTACTGTAGTTTCTATAGAGCTTTTACTAATTAGGCAAATACCTCACTGGTGTAGAGTTTTAGTTGTGCCATTAAAAACTTGTTTTTATTAGTTTTCTTGTAAGTAATGGATATTCTGTTTTAAACGAATTCAAATATCAGAAATGAGCAAAACCTTCCTGTTATACTGCCTCCACCCTGCACCCCACATGCTTACTCTTTGCCCAGAGATAATCACTATTATGAGATTGTTGCATGTCCTTCTGGACCTATAAAATACATATATGAGTAAAATCTATAAAAATAATTGATTACAAATGCTTGTCTATAGTATGTATTATTTTGAAAATTCCTTTCCCATTCAGTATATCTCGGAGATCTTTCCATGTTAGTATATAAGCTCTACCTTGTTCATTTTAACTGTTGCTTTGTATTTTACAAAGTGGCTCTACCATAATTTATTCTGCAGTATCCCTGTTGACAGACATTTAGATTGCATCATGGGAACATGAGATTGGTAACATGGGAAAATTGAAGACATTTAATTTATATAAAGTTCTTTATATACATGTGCAAATAATTTATAAGATGGAAGCCTAGAAATCAAATGACTGGATTTTAATAGGTTCACCCAAACTTTCCTAAATAAAAGTCTGTATTAACCTACACTCATATACCAACAGTATATGAGAGTAAACTAGGTATATTTTTTAAGCTTTCTGAACGGCCAAAGAAATTCCGCATTGTTTTGTTTTGCATTGCCTGATTGCATTTGATTTTGAGCAACTTTTTCCTTTTATTATAAATATAAATATTTTTTTCTTTTGTGAATTGTCGATTCATGTCCTTTGCCTCTTTTTCTTTGGACTACTTGCCTTATTATATGAGTTAGTTGTATTCTGGATAACAACTTTTTAAAAATTACATATATTAAAAATATTCCTACTAGATAATTATTATGTTTTAACTACAGTTTATTATCATTGCATATAAATTTCAACTTCTCCTTTTATAGTTCTGTAAATTATTTAAATCTTTTGCTTGTTTGCTTGTTTTAGGTTTAGAACTTAAATCTGCCTGGGTTTACTTTTCAAAATTGTGTGAATCAAAAGATTTCACTTTTTCCAGGTGGTTAGCCACTTTTCTCACTATTGGTAAATCCACTATTTTTCATTATTTTGAAATTCTACCTTTATCATAAAGAATTCCTACAGAAATGTGGATTTAGACTGTTTTCTGTTGATCTGTGTATTCTAGAATGTTTGTAATCATTATATCTTTTTAAAAATTTTTTTAAAATTTTATTTATTTTTGAGAGAGTGTGTGAACAGGGGAAGGTCAGAGAGAGGGAGATACAGAATCAAAACAGGCTGCAGGCTCTGAGCTAGCTGTCAGCACAGAGCCCAACATGGGGCTCGAACCCACGAACTGTGAGACCATGACCTGAGCCGAAGTCGGACACTTAACTGACTGAGCCACCCAGGCGCCCCTGTAATTATTATTTCTTATAGTATCTTTGATATTTGGAGAATATTGTTTTTGTTGAAAGAATTCTCTTCCAATTTTGCATATTTTCTGTTTTGGCTTGGCAAGCTTCTTGAAAAATGCTATTTGGGTTTTGATTAGCATAGATTAGAGTTGTTTTCGATAATATCATGCTCATCCTGTCAGATTATCTTGAAGCATTAAGAGATTTGAGGGATTGCAGGGAAGAGTCTGTCTCCTTAAAGCTGGTTTTGATGTCTTGTTGCTTTTCTGAGAGGAAATGATGTGTTATAACAAGGTAATGTCTTTATTTTCCTGGTAGTCTGATAGCTTAGACTAAGCAAAATGTGAAGTCAGTAGCTTGATCATCTATCAGACTTTTAAGCTTTTCTTGTTCCTGTCCCATTTTTTGAGGCATATCTGTTAATGATATACTCACTAACTAGTCCACAGTGTACCACAGCTATCTGTTTATATGGCTAATAAGCCAGACCCAAGGTAACACGACTCCTGGATTATTTTTCATTCTGTTATTGCCAGAACTTTGGGCATTGTAGATGGTAATGTACTACATTATTCCCATTATTCAAGATATAAAGAAAATAAATCTAAAAGTTACATTTGGTAATGATTACTTCAACACAACTTTCTAAATATTAAGTGGAGAAAATCATTTAAAGAAGGCAAAGTGAAATCCATTATAGATCAGTTGATCTTTTTTCCAAAATTTGTAATGTGCATCCTTTTTGAAGGAAGCACAAAAAATATCTTTTGTTTTCTTTTTGCCCACACAGTGTATGCAAAATAATTTGAGTGACCAATACATGGGAGAATTTTTATGTTAAAGGACGATTATTTAATTTTTTTAATTTTTTATTTTTTTGGAGAGAGAGTACACATAAGCATAAACCAGAAATGGGCAGCGGGAGGGGAGGTGGCAGGGGAGGGGAGGAGAGAGAATACTAAGCAGGCTCCATGCCTAGTGCAGAGCCCAACAGCAGGGCTTGATCTTGCAACCCTGAGATTATGACCTGAGCCAGATATTTAACTGACTGAGCACTCAGATGCCTCAGAGGGAGATTATTTAACTGAAATAGAAGTGTTAGCAAATAGGGAAGATTAAATACATGGAACACTGTCTTTGTTTAAAGTACTATAATTATTATATCATTGAGGGAATCTGAGTAAACTTACTGGTTCAAAAACAATTTGTGGGGTCAATTTTTTTATTTGTAGATTTGGGCTTTTTGAAGCCATGTCTGCCATTGAAATGATGGATCCCAAGATGGATGCTGGCATGATTGGAAACCAAGTTAATCGAAAAGTTCTCAATTTTGAACAAGCTATCAAGGTAAATACCATTGTGCTTTTTGTGTTTTTATCATTTGTTATTTCACATGTTAAAACAGTGACCATCAAACTTGGCATATTAAAATATAATTTTTTAAAACTATCTCAGGTATATAAGCAAAAATTAGTTATAGCTTTAGTTATCTTTTTCTTTTGAAGTCGGTAAATTGTTCAAAGGTCTTTATTATAAGCTTGCTCTAAATTTGTGTGTGTTTACTAATTTTTTAAAGCATCTTAGTATATATTCAAATACCAAGATAGTTGGTTAAAGGATTAAGTTTTATGTATTAATATATTAAGCAGAATGCTTGTGGTTGTGTATTTGACATTCACTCTGTGATGATTGACTTAGAAATTTGTTCACAGTTGCCACAGAGTTTAATTTTGCAATTTTGCATATTTTATGAAGAAATATTTGCTAAATAAATGGATATTTAAATAAAATTTACAAGTAGTATAATTAATCACCTTAAGGGAAGGGTTTAAAATTTTTTTTTAATGTTTTTATTTTATTTTTGAAAGAGAGAGCACACATAGGGGAGGGGCAGAGAGAGAGACACACACAGAATCTGAAGCAGGCTCCAGGCTCTGAGCTGTCAGCACAGAGCCAGACACGGGGCTCAAACTCATGAACCATGAGATCATGACCTAGGCCAAAGTTGGATGCTTAACCTTCTGAGCCACCCAGGCACCCCAAGGGAAGGGTTTTTAAAAATGTTTACTTTTCGGGGCGCCTGGGTGGCTTAGTCGGTTAAGCATCCGACTTTCGCTTAGGTCATGATCTCACGGTTCGTGGGTTCGAGCCCCGCCGTCAGGCTCTGTGCTGACTGCCAGCTCAGAGCCTGGAGCCTATTTCAGAGTCTGTGTCTCCCTCTCTCTCTGACCCTCCCCTGCTCACGATGTCTCTCTCTCTCTCTCCTAGAAATAAATAAAACATTAAAAAAAATTTAAAAAAATGTTTACTTTTCTCATTTTAAGTATTTCGATCCATTAAAATGATTCATATTTATTAATGCTTAAAACTAATATGTGAACTGTTTTTTAAATACTTGTTTAACTTTTTGTTTCTTTACAAAGGCCTTTATTATATTTCAAATTAAGAGGCTTTGATTTTTTTGTATTGAAGATCTATTTAAGATATATTTCAAGAACACAGTTAATTTGGTATCTTATTTTTTTTTATCAGATGATGATACAGTTCTAAAATTGTTATTTTTTAAATATTTTGTTTTTGGAGGCCAGAATGCTACTAGACATAGAAACTATAAATTTATAAAAACTTCTGCTTATATGTCATATTTCTCCTCCTCTTTTAGGATGGCACCATTAAAATTAAAGACCTCACCTTACCTGAATTGATAGGGATAATGGATACTTGTTTTTGCTGTTTGGTAAGAGTTAAAATAACACTTGGTTAATCTAAAAACTGTGACTTCCTAGAAAGTTCCTTCTGGTTGGGAATTAGAGAAGTGAGGCAGGAAAACCACTGTGCAGTTTCTTGTAGTAATCTAGGGGAGGTGTAATGCTTGACTAGGTTAGTAGTAGTAAGGATGAACAAGAAGAGTTAAATGAGTGGCTAAGGACCTGGTTAGTTCTAAAATTGTGAATTCCTTACATAATGGATTTTTATTGACTCTACTGTGGAATTGATTGCTTTTGGATTCTATATAAGGCAGCATTCTAATTTCATTAATCTCCAAATATATTGCAAACTGAATTATATGTAAGAATGCTTCCCTGAGATAGCTAATCATATTTATTGTGTATGATTCTTGAAAAACTATAGTCAGTGGAAGTGAATTGTAATTCTTCTGTCTCTTCTTACCTTCCTTTTAATCATCTTTGGAATCCTGTGGTTAATTATATATCTTATGGGGTCTGTGGCTCTCTAGTCCTTGACTGTTGGATCTGTTTAGACATTGCAGACCTTCTTTGTCATCTTAAACATACACATTCTTTTACTTCTTTATAGATAACCTGGTTAGAAGGCCATTCCTTGGCACAGACCGTATTCACGTGCCTTTACATTCATAATCCAGACTTTATAGAAGATCCTGCCATGAAAGCTTTTGCTCTGGGAATCCTGAAAATCTGTGACATTGCAAGGGAAAAAGTAAATAAAGCTGCTGTTTTTGAAGAGGTAAGATTTTGTAATATAAGAATTCCTGGGGTGCCTGGGTGGTTTAGTCAGTTAAGCGTCCAACTTCAGCTCGGGTCATGATCTTACAGTCCATGAGTTTGAGCCCCGCATTGGGCTCTGTGCTGGCAGCAGAGAGCCTGGAGCTTGCTTCACAGTCTGTGTCTTCTTCTCTCTCTACCCCTCCCCCACTCATGCTCTGTCTCTTCTCACTCTCAAAAATGAATAAATGTTAAAATTTAAAAGACAAAAAAGAATTCCTGAAGCTCATTGACCACTTTATTTATTGTGATGTATTTAAATGATTATATGATACATGTTTTTATTGGTATATGTAGTTAAAAACAGTTTTTAGAACTGATGCTATGCTATTTATAGATATGTTGGCTGAAATAATCCAGTTCTAAGAGAGAACTTTCATCTTAGTATGTTTCATCTGTCAGTACTATTCATTGAGTATCCATTATGTGCAGAGAGAATACTTTGCCCTGGATGTTATGTGGATTCACAAAGGCAATAGAAGACAGCCTCAAGTCTCTTAAAAATTATAACATAGAAGTGCTGTACTTTCAGTTTTTGGATAATAAGGAGCTAAGGAAAACAAATATATGAAAAATATTTTGGAGTATAAATATTTTCTTCCAGTTTATAAATAAGTACCTTGCCTTTAGGAAGTGTATTAATAAAATTTTTAGACATGGAAAGGTTTTTTCTCCTTATGAGAAATTTTAAGGGGAAATGCAATAGCATTAACAATTATTGGTAAGTAATTATTTTTTAATTCTTCCTTTTGTTGAAACTTATGTTTTCTTTTAACACTGTTACTAATACAAAAATAATATTTTAGTCTCCTACAGTGGTTCACTGTATAGTATGTATAGTTTTTCTAAATTTACATATGTGATAATAATTATATAGCTAATTTTTCACATTTGAATATATGGCTTGTGAGTTCTCTACAAAATACTGTCTACTTTTTATACACTTAGTTGTTATTTAGCTACCTATTTTAATTGCTGTGGTTATCATGGAATGTCTTATCCATTTGAGTGAAAAATTTAAAAAGATTAAGTTAAAAAGAAGATACACACAAATTATTAAATACTTACGTTCTCAATGAACGCCCAATAGGACATCAAAAATCCTAGCCCTAGGGCAGAGAAATGATTCATTTAACAAATAGTACTAGGACAGTTGATTAGCACCCTTGAGAATTAACTTATCATCATTTTATATCTGCCTTAATCTGTTGGGTTGCTATAAGAACAGAACTTTATTTCTCATATTTCTGGAGGCTAAGACGTCCACACAAAGCACCCGCAGCTTCGGTGTCTGGTGAGGGCCTGCCTTCTGGTTGCACTATGTTCTCACATGACAGAAGGTGTGAGGGAGATCTCTGGGATCTCTTTTATAAGGGCACTGGTCGTATTCATAGGGCTCTGTTCTCATGGCCTGATCATCTCCCAAAGGCCCCACCTCCAAATACCATCACATTGGGTGTTAGGACATAACTGGAATTTTGTAGGGGGACAAACATTCAGTCTGTAACAACATCAAAATAAATTGCAGATCGATGAACTATTTTAAGTGTAAAAATATTGCCAAAAAGTCAGAAAATAATTTCAAATTATCGGAAGTTATAGTAACAGCACAAAGAACACTCTATATCTCTTACCTTGATTCAGTTGCTATTAGTGAATTATCCCAATTCATTAACTAATGTAATTAATGAATTAGTTTTTCAATTTCTCTGTCACATATGGATGTACATGTTGATGTATGTATGTTTTTTCCTGAACTGTTGGAGACTAAGTTGCATACATTATGACCTTCTCCTCGCAAACACGACGCAGTGTGCATCTCCTAAGAAAGAAGTACTTTCAAACAGCTATAGCATAGTTGTCAACCTCAGTGAATCTGTAATAACAGTCCACTCTCCATATTCTGTTCCTGTCAGGTGACCCAGCATTATCTTTAGCATTTTTACCCTACAGTACGAGATCCAGTCTAGGATTGTGTCTTGCATTTAGTTGCATATCTCTTTAGTCCTTTAATCCACAGCCTTTCTTTGTCTCCATACCGTTGATAATTTTGGAGAGCATAGGCCTGTCCCGATTTGCCTTTTTTCATGGAATGTTCCTCACTTGGGGTTTGTGTATTTTTCCTTATGATTGCATTTAGATTATGCAATCCTGGCTGGAATACAACAAAAGTGATACTGTGTCTTCCTTCTGGTGTCACAGCTGAGGCATACAGTGTCCATTTGCCCCCTGCAGTGGTGATGTTATTTTGTTCCAAGGTGTTTTCCTATTACTGTATGGTTAGTTTTTACCCTGGCATATAATAAGCAATCTGTAGGGAAACTCTTTAAGAACATGGAAATATCCTACTCATTAAAACCTTTCCAGGTGCTTGGGTCGCTCCGTCAGCTAAGTGGTCAACTTTGGCTTAGGTTATGATCTCATAGTTTGAGTTCAAGCCCTGCTTCGGCCTCTGTGCTGACAGCTCAGAGCCTGGAGCCTGCTTCGGATTCTGTGTCCGCCCCCATTCTCTCTGACCCTCTCTCACTTGCATTCTGTGTCTGTCTGTCTCTCTCTCAAAAATAAACATTAAAAAAAAAAACCTTTCCCCAAGATTAAGCATCCATCAATGCTTGTTTGGATTAATCTTCACTGTAAAGTGATGATTTTCTAAGTCTAGCATGCCCTCCACATTTACTAGTAAGAGCTCAGGTTTCCAGTGTAAGCAAGTCTCATTCATTTTTATGGTATTGTAAATTCACACAACTGTTTTAAAGAGCAATTGGTAATATAAGTTAAAATATATATGACTTATCTCAGCAGTTTCACTTTTAGAAATTTATTCTACAAATAGATCTATGCTGTGCACAAAGACTTATATACAGGGACATTAATTGTAGTTTCGTTTGTAGTAACTGAGGTCTAGAACTATCTTGATGTCCATCAATAGGAGACTTGTTAAGTGATGCTACCTTCATGCAGTTGAGTATTGTGCACCCTTTACAAAGGAGGAGGTAGGTTTACGTATACATGTAAGATTAGCTCTCCAAAATAAAGTAAAATAAGTAGGATGTAGAAAAGTATATAGGTTACTTTTATTTTCTGTTTTTAAAATGGGAGGTAGTTAAATCTTCATAAAATAACTGGAGGCTTTTTTTTTTTTAAGTTTTTTATTTTGAGAGGAAGAGAGAGTACAGGTGGGGAAGGGATAGAGAGAGAGAGAATCCCAAGTAGGCTCCACGCTGTCAGCAAGGAACCCAGTGTGGGGCTCAAACCCACAAACTGTGAGATCATGACCTGAACCAAAATCAAGAGTTGGATGCTTAACTGACTAAGCCACCTAGGTCCCCCTATTTTCATTTATTTTAAGACAAACTAAAACATTTTTTAAAAACTGAAAATAATTTTTTTGTAATGTAAGTAATTATTGAAATTCTGCATTTTATCTGGATGAAGGTCTTAAAAATAGGAGAAATCCTAAAAGAATAGGAAAAAGCTGATAAAAATTGTTTTAGAAAAATCTGGGTAACAAAAATAACAAAGTAACTCTTTATTAGACTCTCATTCAAATAAAGCATAACACTGAAGCCCAGATGAATAAATGGGCAGTAAAATAAACAACTCACTCTTGGAGGAAGGTAATAAATTTTCATTACATTTTTAAGATTGAGTCTTAATGTAATCCGAGAAATACAATTAAAATAAAAAATAACTGGATCATTTTTCATCTAAATATATTTATAAATGAGACCAGTATTGGTAAGGATACAGTAAGTTGTCATTTTGGGTTTTATTATAGAGGTTACTCCCTGCATTAGCACAGGTGAAACTAGTTAATTCATCTCTGGAACTCAGCTTCAAATGATTAGAAACATGGACACTTTATGCTCAATACTTTAATAAGTTTTCAATAGTGAAAGTTGGCATTAACCAGAATGCCACCATTAAGGTTATGCTCAAAGTAAATTATGGATAATTTATTACACATAATTTATTATACATAGTGATAGTGAAAACAGTGTTTAAAATCATGGGAGAGCATACACTTTTAAAGAGTTAGGAAAGCAGCACATAATATAAGCAACTATGTAAAATTAACAGAAATCTGGGAAGAAATATAGATAAAATCTCCTGGGCTGGAGAGGCTATGTTTTTCTCTTTCCTTTTTTTTTTTTTTAAATGTTTTTATTTTGAGAGAGTGCCGGGGAGGGGCAGAGAAAGAGAGAATTCCAAGCAGAGTCCATTCTTAGCACAGAGCCTGAGGTGGGCTGTATCTCATGACCATGAGATCATGACCTAGAGAATGAAATCAAGAGTCAGATGCTTAACCGACTGAACCACCCAAGTGCCCCTGTGTTTTCTTGTTTCTGTAAACTTTTCAGATTTGCCAGATAGGTTTGTCTTGTTTTTAACTTAGGAAAAGAATTGATTGCCTAGTGGAAGTTCTTAAGAGACCTAGTAATGAACAAGTAAGAATGAACTGTAATAAACCAGTCATTTGTTTGAGATGCTGCTTCTGAAGTTCTAGGTGCTGGTATGTTTTGCTCTCAAGATGTCTCTGCTTTGTTTTAACTCTTGAACTGGAGACATTTCAGTTACTTAAAGATATGTCTTTCTTAATATCCTTAGTATCCTTCCAGACACGTACAAAATGGCAACCATAGTTCCCCCATCGCACCACTGGTCCTCTTGCATTCTGCGTCTTGTAAAGTTGTATCTACAGGGTTATCTGATTGATCTCTTTCATTTTTACCTTTCAAGTGTCTTGAATCTGGGCACTGCTTTTCCTTCTCTTTCATTGTTCCTGCTTTAGTTTAAGCCTTTCTCAGCTTCAGGTTTAGATTCCTTTTGAGAGTGTCTGTACTCTTCCTTCTGGCCTAGCCTTTCCCTCTAGGCCACTTTCCACTTGACCACTAATTACCCTCTTAAAAGCAGGTAATCTGGTCATGTCTGGTTTTGCTCTTTGAAAATTTTTCCTGCTGTGTGTGTTTTAATAAAAGTACAAGGGCACCTGGGTGGCTTAGTTGGTTAAGTGTCCGACTTTGGCTCAGGTCATAATCTCATGGTTCATGAATTCAAGCCCTGCATCAGATTCTGTGCTGACAGCTCAGACCCTGGAGTCCGCTTCAGTGTTCTCTCTCTCTCTCTCTCTCTCTCTCTCTCTCTGTTCTCTACTCTTCTCCTATTCATGTTCTCTCTCTCAAAAAAAAAAAAACATTAAAAATTAAAAAAAAAATACTTGTACATATTATGCAAAATCAAGTACCCCACAGCATGCATAATGAAAGATTATAGTTGTCTGTTTTTTCCTTACTCATTCCATAATAGTATTAAATTCTTTTTAGCTTTTTGCTGCTTTTTAATTCCATGTTTCTGGATAATAGGCTTATATTCTAATTTTGGATAACAGTTTTAAGTGATTATTTTTGAGAGAGTGAGAGAACACACACATGAGTGGGGAAGGGTAGAGAGAGTTGGGGACAGAGGATCCAAAGTGGGCTCTGGGCTGACAGCAGAGAGCCCAATGTGAGGGTCAAACTCAGAAACCTGAGATCATGGCCTAAGCCGGAAGGAAGCTTGACTGATTGAGCCATGCAGACTCCCCTTGATATTAACAATTTTTAGCTGATATGCCAACACATTTTTAGCATATAACTAGCATTCACATATTATTTTCTCCTGTATCCCAAATAGGAATTCAGTGTTTGGTTAAACCATTATTCAACATGAACATTACTGTGATTGTATAAATACTCATGACAGATGAGCCAAAGTGGTGTAAGCGTATGTTTCCCTTTTCATACAAATTTTTGTTTTTCTTGAAGTGATAACTGCCTTTCGTTTTTGGTTTGCCTAGTTTTCTGTGTTTTTAGTTTTCTGGTTCTCCCCCTCCCATCATTAGGAAACAGATGATCTTATATTTTTGAAATTGTCCTCTTTAGCTCCTTTATTCTCTAGCTTCAGGCTGGATCAGTTCCCTTCTAGGTCCGCTGCACAGCTGGGATTCCAGGTTTTTCTTCACCATTCTCCTGGGAATTTCATTTCCCTCTCTTTGTTAGATTTCTAGTTAGATTTATTCTTTTTCTGTATTATTTTGGTTGGTACAGCATTTCCAGTTTCACGGGGAGACTGAGAGGGAATTGTTCTTTGAGAACTTGCATGCCTGAAAATGTCTTCCTTACCCTCACACTTGATTGAAAATTTGGTTGTAATAGATTTCTTGGTTGGTAAGTAATTTTCCTCTGAATTTTGAAGGCCTTATTCCACTAACTCTTAATTTCAGTGTCGTCATCCTGATCCTTTATAGGTGACCCATGTTTTCTCTTTGGAACTTTTAGGAGTTTTCTTTCTAATGACTATACCTTAAACTTGGTCATTCCAACCCTTTATTTTATTTTATTTTTTCATTCCAACCCTTTATTGATCTCAGTTTGAAGCATCCTATTCTCACACTCCCTCCTCTGTTTCTGGGTTGCTTGCGTTCTGACTCCTACAGTTCACCTCTACTTGGACTCCAGTTTATCATATTGCTTTTATTCCTCTCACTTCCCATTGTGTCCTTTTTTCTGATTCTAAATACCATCTTCTTTCCTTGCAGTAAGTCCCTTGCCTACACTTTCAGCCCCCTTCCTCCCCTGCCTTATTGTACCTCAATTCTAGTTAAATCCAACCATCTGTCTACTGTGCCTTTACACTTGCACATCGCAGCGTAACTGGAGAAAAATGCATTCACACTGATTGGGCCTACTTTCAGGTCGTCACCACTAACTTCAAGTAGGCCATGAGTGCTCCTTAGCAGTCTTACATTTCCCTAGTTCGTTCACTCTTCCTCTCCTCAGGCTTCCAATACTTTTACTCACTTGAAGCAAATCTACCTTCCTGCTGCACTAAATAAATGGAAGTAATCTTCTTACCTACCTGTGCATATGCCCTTCTATCCAGATGAACCTTCTAAGGTTGATCCCTTCTGCTTGTGTATTAGATCCCGTACCCTGTCTTATATTCAAAAATAGTGCTCTAGCAATTCTGTCCTCTGTCCTTTGCATAGTGAATTTGCCCCTCTACTGGATCGTTCCCATCAGCACTCAAACATGCCTTATCTTCCTCAGTCTTAAAAATGCCATTTTTTGGCATAACTTTAGCTTCTGCCTCATATCTCAGTTCTTTTCAGCCAGACTTCTTAAGAGGTATGTCTATTCGCTCTTGAATCGTCTTGAGTCAGGCTTTGAATGCTATTTCACCAAAGCTTCATTGTCATTGTCACCTAAGACCTCAGTGTTGCCAAGCCCATTGGTTAATGTTTGGTCTTAAACTTGACTGGCCATCAGATTTTTGACATGGAGTCCATCCTTGAAACAAATTATTTTCTTGGCTTTTAAGATGCTCTTTTTCCCTTGTTTCCTGCCTCACTGGTTATTCTTGTTTGCCGTCTCATTCTCTAGGCCAGCACTGTCCAATAGATACAGAATACAAGCCATATATATACATTATTTAAAATGTTCTAGTAGCCAATGGGTGAAATTGATTTTTGTAACATTTCATTAGTCCAGTATATATTCCAATATATATAATCATTTAGAAAACATTAATGAGACATGAAATTGCATTTTTTTGTACCAAGTACTCCAGGTGTGGTATGTATGTTACACTCATAGCACATCTCAGTTTGAACCATCCACATTTGAAGCACTTGCTACTTAATTGGCTGTGTGATGGCTATATTGGACAGCACAGTCTAAATACTGGGGTGGCTCAGGCCCCGTCCTTATTCCCCTGTCTGTACTCACTCCCCTGATGATCTCGTGCCGTTTCATAGTCTTATATTCTGTCTCTACTAATGAAGCCTAAGTTTGTGTCCTCAGCCTAGACTTTAGACTTCCCCTAAATCTCACACTTCTATGTGCTTACTGCCTGTTCTATATTCTCCACTTGGATGTCTGTCTCAGACTTCACATTTCCAAATGGAGCTGCTGATTTCTCCCTTGCCTCCTGACGTCCTCCTTCTGTAGTCTCAGTCTCAGCAAATGGAGCTCCGTTCTCCCAGTTGTGTAGAACAGAAATCTTGAAGTCATCTTTGATTCTTCTTTCTCTCATACCCCACACACAAACCCTCAGGAAGTCCTGTGAACCGAAGGCTGTCAGACTACAGCCTGCAGGCCCACCTACCCTGTTGCCTTTGTTTTTTATGGCTCTTGAGCTAAGAATGGTTTCTGTGTTTTAAATAGTTATATAAGTACCTACATAATATTCTCCATTTTACCACTTGGCCTTCAAAGCATAAAATGTATATTATCTGGCTTTGTAAGAAATAGTTTGTCTATCCTTGACTGACACTATCTATTTATTTAATTAACACGTGCCAGGCATTGTGGCAGGTGCTGCTGGGTGTTACGCACCTTAATGACAGGCATATATTGCTTTGCTGTGTAGGGTGAGGGTGGGAGGGAGACTAAGCTCCTTCCTTAAACATCAGCTTCTTCCAGTGCCACACCTCAGCCTTCAAAGGTGTCTGATACTTCTAATTCATTTTTTTAATGTTTATTTTTGAGAGAAAAAAATAGAGCCCCTGCGCAAGCAGGGAGGAACAAAGTGGGAGACAGAGGATCCCAAGGAGGCTCTGCTCTGACAACAGCAAGCTTGATGCGGGACTTGAAGTCACGAACTGTGAGATCGTGACCTGAGCCAGAGTCAGACACTCAACCAACTGAGCCACCCAGGAGCTCTGAATTCTTGAAAGCTTTCTTTGTCTTTGCTTTCCAAGTGGCATCGGTTTAGCTTTTTTCCACTCATATAAGTCAAAAAGTAACTACTTTTTGTCCATTACTTTGCATCTTCCAGAAATTGTCCTGTGTATTTTGTCTCTTGTTCTCCATTCTCTTTATCCTTTGGGACTCAAACTTTTAATTGCTTTAGTGTCATTGTTAGTATGATTTTAAGCTGCATTTAACCAGAAGTTCACCATTTCTGCTGCCTACATGATAAAAGTAAAAAAACCCTTAGAGTAACACTGTTCATGAGCCAGCCCTAACTTTATTATTCATCTTTTTTGTTTTTGTTTTATTGAGTTATATTTGACATACAACGTTGTGGACATTTAAGGTGTACTGTGTATTGATATGGTGCATTTATATTGCTTTATAATTGCCATGGTAGCCATAGCTCAGACCTTTTGCATCACATAATGATCATTTCTGCTAGTGCTGGTAAGAGTTAAAATCTAGACTCATAGCAGGCTTAATGTTTATAATAGAGTTTTGTTGTTTGTAATCTGTCCTGTGTATTAGGTCCAGGACTTATTTACTGACTAGTTGCAAGTATGTACCCTAATCATCTCCCATTCCCTCACCCTTCAGACCCTGGTAACCACCATTTTATTCTCTTTTACTCACCATTTTACTAGCTTTTATAATTTTGGTTTTCTTAGATTCCACCATAACAGATAACGTATAGTATTTGTGTTTCTCTGTCTGACTTATTCACCTAACATGGTATCCTCCAGGTCTATCTGTGTTGTTGCAAATGGCAGAATTTCCTTTTTTCCTATGGCTGAATAGTATTCTATTGTGTATACATATATACATACATACATACATATCACATCTTTATCCATTCATGCATTGGTGGACACTTAGGTTATTTTCATGTCTTGGCTGTTGTGAATAATGCTGCAGTAACTGGGAGCTGCACAGGTCTCTGTTACCTGCTTTCATTTCCTTTTGATATATACCTTGAATGGGGATTGTTGGATCATAGGGAAGGTCTTTTTTTTTTTTTTTTTTTTTTTTTTTTTTTTTTTTTTTTTTTTTTTTTTTTTTTTTTTTTTTTNTTGACTATTGTGAGTAATACTACTACAAACGTGGATGTAAAAATATCTGCTCAAGGTCTTGATTTCCATTCTTTTGGCTATAAAGCCAGAGGTTTTTTTTTTTTTTTTTTTTTTTTTTTTTTTTTTTTTTTTTTTTTTTTGAGGAACTGCCATACTGTTCTCCATAGTTTACAATCCCACCAATAGTGCACAGGGATCCCTTTTCTCCCCATCCTCACCAGCACTTGTCATCTCTTGTCTTCTTGAGGATCACTCTTACGGTGTGAGCTGTCACTTCATTGTGTATTTATTACTCATCTTTCTTCTGTCTGTGGCATATTGTTGTTGAGCTGCTTCTGAGTATACTATTCTCTTCCATTATCCCATGCTTATACACAGTACATTCCTTCTGGCTCTTTTGTCTTTTCTCCTTACCTATTTAGGGGAAAGTCTATTTATCTTTAGGCTTGGATCCCACTCTCCTGATTTGCCCATACAGACTTCAGTTTTTTTCTCTGCCCTTCTTAGCACATTCGTCTATTACAGTCTGTTACTGGCTTGCCTGGAACAGTCTTACTTGGCATCTTTTATCCTGGTGTAGTTATTAACAGCATCTCCTTTTACTCTCAGTAGTGTGCCAGTTTGAATAATGAATGCATGTATGGTCCACCCATTCTGTCATTTTCTTTCAACATGGATATGATGTTTGGAGGTAGGTCCTGCCTCATTTTGTAAACATGAAAATCTAAGACGGTCTCAGCTTAGGATGTTGGAGCTAAAAGATTACTTCTGATATTCCTATTATTTGGCATGATATAAGTATGTATTACTTTAGTCACTGTAGTTGGATTTTTCTCTTATTTGTAGCCAAACGTATTTCTGATACAAAAATAAACTATAAAAGTTCTGGTTTGGGGTTCGTGCGTGGCTCAGTTGGTTAAGCATCTGCCTTTGGCTCAGGTCATGATCATGGAGTTTGAGCCCTGTATTGGGCTCTGTGCTGACAGCTCAGAGCCTGGAGCCTGCTTCAGATTCTGTGTCCCCCTCGCTCTCTTCTCCTCCCCTCCTTAAGCTCTGTCTGTCTTTCTCAAAAATAAACATTAAAAAAAATTTTTTTTTTAAGTTCTGGTTTGCCTGGTAAAGAGTAAATGCTGTTACCCATTTGGTGTGTATTTTTTCACATACTTTCTATAATATGTGTACTATACTATATATAATATGTATATTTTATTTAATGTGATGAAATTATATAAACTGTTTGCAGCTTTTTCCCACAGACAATAGAAAATAGATTTCTGTACCTACCAACACATGTAGGTAGAGAGCTATCTCATTCTTTCTTATTGGCTGCAAAGCATCATGTTAAGAGTACAGGTTTTGAATATTTATGGCAAGAATCATTATTGGATGCTAAAATATAAGGATGCTAAAACTAGTGAACAAAAGTATAATGAGCACAGGATTTGAACCTAGCCTCCAAGTATCTTCCCACAAGATATTTATTAATTACAAAGGGGAATGAGTAGTTTACAGTGAAGAAATGTGGCAGATACCACCTTAACTAAGTGGCCAGACTTAATATCACCAATAATAGGGCAAGTCAACATCATGTACCTCCAGATACAGTGCTCCATGAAGAACACAACATCACTTTTGTGGTACTCCTATCTAATATGACATAAATTGGATTTAATCTTGGAGAGAGATAGGCAAACCCATATTGAAGGATGTACAAAAAATAACTTTGGCCTGTACTATTCCACAATGTCAGTGCAGGAAAAATAAGGACAGAAGAAATGCTGCACATTAAAGAGACATGAATTTCCTAATTTGATCTTTGTACTGTGCTTATGGAAGAGAATGATTATTGTTTTTGGAAAAATCACACTGAAGTATTTATTTTAAGTTTATTTAATCTTGGGGGAGACCAGGGGCACGAGCAGGGGAGGGGCAGAGAGAGAGGGAGAGAGAGAATCCTAAGCAGGCTCCACACTGTCAGTACAGAGCCCAATGCAGGGCTCCAACTCATGAACTGTGAAATCATGACCCGAACCAACGTCGGATGCTTAACCGACTGAGCCACCCGTGTGTCCCCTTACTAAAGGATTTAGAGGTGAAGTGGCATCACAGGCTAGGTTTTAGTCTCAAATGTTTAAGAAAACAATTTAGAGAATCATAATGGAAATGTGGTAAAATGTTATAAAGAATATTGGGAAGGAATATGGGACTTTGTATTCTAAAATTTTCTCAAAATAAAAGTTTAAAAAGTACAGCCTGCAGGGATTGATACCATCTGTTTGTGTTCTGCCTCTGTCACCTATACACTCTGTGGCACTTCAATGCCTAAGTGTCCTCATTTATAAAATGTAGTTTGGAAAGGGGGAGAGGCAAACCATGAGAGACTCTTGAATGCTGACAAAAACTGAGGACTGATGGATGTGGGGGGGGAAGGGGGGGATGGGCACGGAGAGGGGCACTTGTGGGGATGAGCACTGGGTGTTATATGGAAACCAACTTGATAATAAACTATTTGTAAAAAAATAAAAGAAAGAAAAAAACAAAACAAAAAACAACCAAAAAAAAAAAATGTAGTTTGTAATAGTCCCCATCTCAGAGTGTTATTGTGAGGGATAGTAAAGTTAATACGGTAAATTTTTAGAAGAGTGCCTGGCACATAGTAAGTACTTAATAATGTTAGCTAGTATTATCATTAGTATTCCATTGTAAATATAGTAAATTACAAGCCACTTACTAATGGATATTTAGATTGTTTGAAGTTTTGATCTGAGTCATCTGTGACCATATTTTTTCCTTACTTGTAGCCCTAATGTTTCACTCAGTATCTGGTCTGTAGAAGGTACTCATATTGGGTTAAATGAGTCAAGTTATTTCAGGAGCCTCTGAAATGAGTTTTTAGATCAATATTAAATTTTAACTGATACATTGCAATTGTTTTAGAAGGGGTTGAAAACATTTTTACTTTATTAGACTATTACATTATTAGTACAGTCAAGATTACTGGTTTGGTTGGAATCACATTTAGTACTGGTGTTGAATGTTCTGCTACAGTTACAATTATAAATATTTTGTTATTCTAAATTTTCTTGTGGTGCTGTATTGTTTTAAATGCTGTGTTTAATAGAACCCTGAATATCTGTGATGACTTTCTACAACTATATCTTGACAGTATAGTAAAGATGTTATAATGTATAGTAAAGAGCATGGTCTTTGTACCTGTCAAGATATCTTAATTCTCTCACTGGATAACAGACTCTATCATGGCCATGATTGTATCTAGTCGATACTAGCCATCATTGTGTGCTCAGAAAATGGTTCAGAAATGAATTAGGGAGGAGAAAACTTTCCTTACTAATCTACACCTTCAAGCTGTTGATTTAAAAAATGCTACCCTTTGATTGTGACCAGTCACTTTCTGGCCTCCCCTACTCCTGCTATCCTTCAGTTCTACAGAGACCTCCAATTCCCAGATGCTGCTCCTTTAGTTTTCTCTGTTGTGGCCTCATTTCCATGGTCCACTTGTGAAATCATTCTTTTTCAGACACCCTTAACTCCCTTGCCCTTCTCATCTCATCATAATGTGTCACTTACATGGCAAAACCCCAACCATCTGTCTACTTGCTGCTTGCACCCAAACAGCAGAAGGCTGCTAGAGAAAACCCACATCTGTGTGTCTATTCCCACGTTAATTTTAGGACTGCAGATCTCACATGGGCATTCAGCACTAGAAACAGTTCTATCCTTCAACACTTCTGTGATAAACTTGCTTTCATAGCCTCTCAGGGACTTCTCCATGTCTTTTATCTCTCAAGACCTCCATTGTCAACCCTCCTCAGTTTCTGCTTACTTTGTACCTTAATAAAATATTTCATGGAGTCAGATGTAGGTAGAAGTACCTCATCTTCTCACAATCACATGCTAACCTGTATTGGAACCCACATCATCTACCTGTTGTCTTGTAAAAATACAAGTATCCCTGACCATCTAAGCTCAGCCTCCACTTACATTCTAGATTGTTCCCTCTTGCCTGCTGCAATCATTAACCCATCTCTGTATTGCATTGCTAGTGTCTCTTTCCCTACTAGATTATTCTTATGGCATATAAACACGCTTTAAATACCAGTCAATTTAAAACAAAATACCACAGTTCCCTTGATCCCATGGCTCCTTATATATACAGTGTCATTTCTCTACTGTCTTTGGCAAAAAACTCCATGAGTGAGCTGTTAATGTTTATTTTACTTTCTCCTTGTCTCTCTTCACCGTCTCCTAGTACATTCATTTCTACCACTGCACAGAAACTGGTCTTAACAAGGCTCTTAATGATCTCCATTTTGCTAAATCCATTGTTCCCACTCTACAGTTTTTGACATCATTTGACAGTTGACCTCTCCTTCTCATCTTGTTGATATAGCTGTCTCTTGGATTTCTTTCTTCCTTATTGGTTAGTGCATATCTTGTGTCTGCTCCTTTAGATGCTGGAGTGCTTCCGGGGTCCTCATCCCTTCTGCTCCAGTTGATGTCCTCTGGTTCTGTGCTACATTATACTAGTTCTATGCTGATCAAGTCCAAATTTATGTCTCTAGTCCTGATTCCTCCCCTGGCTTCCAGACTCACGCAAGTGCCTTCCTTAAATCTTTACTTGGATAACTCAAGAAATTATAAACTTAGCCAAAATTGTACTCCATTTTTGCCTTTAAACCTATTCCTCCAAAAGTCTGCCCCATCTCAGTAAATTGTGCTGTCATATACCAGTCACTCAGACCAGACATTTGAAAAAGATCCTTGATTATAAAGTTTACCTCCTACCCCACAGTTGCTTCATTGGCACATGATGTTGGCTTATGTTGGCTTTACCTTTTCAATATATCCTGATTTCGACAGCTTCTCAACACAGTTACAGTCTCAGTCCATACCATCATCAGCTCCTGCTTGTGCTGGTGTGTTTTGTTTCATCTTCACAGTGTTGGCCTACTTAATTTTTAAAAAATTAGTAACATTACAAAATTAGAGGATTTTACTTTAAATTAGGTTTTTGTTCTGAAAAACACTAGCTGTGCCTTCATTACAGTAGGATATGTAGTGACTGGCTTCCTTCAGATGAAGTATGTGTTCTCCAGTTTGCCACAGTCTCCATCAAGTATCTTGTAGCCAACTTGATCTACTTGGGAATATGACCAAGAAAACATAGCCAACTTGATCTACTTAGGAAGATGACCAGGAAAATGGCCCCTGTCCTACAGTAGGTCATCATTTACTGGACAGATATATTTTGAACAGTACTTTGTGCCAAGTACAGTTCTAAGCCCTGAAGATAAAGCAGTGAATACAATAAAGCCTTGATGTCATTGATCATGCATTCCTTGAGACAGTGTGTCACTAAACAAATAACATACATTTGTCAGGTGTTGATAAGTTCTATGTAGAAGAGTAAAACAGGGACAGGGCATGTAGAATGGCAGGGGATACTGTTTTATTAGAGAGAATGCACAGGGCAAAACTCTGTTTTGAGTTTTGACATTGAGACAGAGGCTAGAATAATAACAGTGAGTGATAGGGCTTTGGAAATCCTGGAAGAAATTCATTGTGGGGAGGGGTCAACAAGTACAGAGGTCTTGAGAATGTGTTTGATGTGTCTGAAGGTTAAGGCTCATGTGGCTGCAATGCAGGATGGCGGAGAAGAGAAGAATGGTAGGTAGAAGGAAGTGAGGAGAGACAGGGAAGCCGGGCCAAATGGTGTTTGACAGAGGGCCTCAGTCCATGTGGGTTTTTGATTTTCCTGTGAGGAGGGAAACAGTCGAAAGGTTTTCAGTAGGAGGTGATGTGAAATGACGTATTTTAAAACAATCCCTTTGGCTACTGGTGGTGAATAAATTATAGCAGGGACAAGCAGGGAAGGGTGGGCCCTTTGTGGAGGCAGTTGTGGAAGTAAGAGGGGGTGGTGCCTTCCCTAGAGACAGCTGTGAAAGCCGGGAGCTACGCTTAGATGAGAAATTGAAGTTTGGGCCTGTCAGCTGTTCTGAGGGTGTGATACAGGACGTGGGAAAATGAGAGGAATCGAGGTGAAGATTTTCAGCCAGACTAACTAGGGGTGGATAGAGGTGCCATTTAGGAATGTGTTAAACACTGAGAAAATTCCTTCTTAGACGTGTAAAACATGAGAATCCTATTTGGTGGCCAAGTAGAGATAGAGGATAAACTTTACTAGAGGATAAGCTCACAGCTCTGAGACACAACCTGGGATTTTTAAAAGATCCAGTCCTGTGAGTCCTGTAAGAACACTAAGAGTTCTTTGAACCCAGGAACATTGTTGTCTGTTTTTCTGTTTGTAGCATATGGTTAGTATTTGATATGTATTACATGCTCACTGATACTTTTACGAATCCAGAAATTCTGCTATAGTTCTGGCCCCTGCTGTAAATGCCTGTTACTCCATTATATTAGGCTTCTGTATACATTTTAAGAATCCTAACATAACAGAAACATTCCTTTAATAGAGCTCATGACTTAATAGAATCAGCCAAATGATATTAAATTTGTAGTCTTCAGAGTAGTGAATCTAGCAAACTACTTAATTTGTTAAGGTCTCAGCAGTGTTTTAAATGACTTTGCAGGTTAGAAATCCATGTATGAACAATTTTTTCTTTACAGTGAGGCAGAACGAAAATGTGCTTTTGCTATCACTTTGAGTAATTTTATTTGAGAAGGCTTAACCTTTGTGCCAAACAGTGTATAAACAAGCATTTGATAATTTTTGAATTAAAAGTCTTGTTTAAATCTTACAATCTTATCATCAAGCAGTAATTACTATATATTTACTGTTCACTTCTGAATGTGAGAATACTTTATAAGTGGGAATTATTATTTTCTGATATTATCATAAGCATTAACCTTATTTTGCCAATGAACATACTAAATGCAAGTGTATTTAAATTGCCTAAAGGCAAATAATTAAAGATGGGGGCAGCATTAGAATATGAATATGTTTTAAGGATACGTTATAGGGAAAATGGGGATGTATAATAGCAGTATTTAGACAAGCAGGATGACATTTCATTACTGTGTTCATATTAGCAAATAGTGATCTTGTAAGAGAAATACAGTGAAAGATTTTGCTAGTACTCAAGGGCCTAATTTTTGCTTTCCTGTACAGGAAGACTTTCAGTCAATGACTTATGGATTTAAAATGGCTAACAGTGTGACAGACCTTCGAGTTACAGGTAAAACAGTTTATAAGATGATTCACAAGTTTTGTGTTTGGATTTGTTTCCTGTTTAAACTCACTGTCTCTCTTTCTAGGCATGCTAAAAGATGTGGAGGATGACATGCAAAGAAGAGTAAAGGTATATTCCATTTCTCTTTGCTTTGCTATAGGATTTTTGAATTTTTCTACATGTGAATTTACCTTTAGCTAATTATAGCTAGTGGAGAGACGAACACCATCTTCCCTTTTTTTTTGCTATGCCTTTTTTGCGATGAATCTGAAGACAACTTAAGAGGAGAATTAAGAGGAGAAACATTGAATTAATGTTCTTTCAAGTATTGAGAATTTAACCTTTAAGATTTTTCAGTTGGTTGCCAGTGTTTTAGAATTGTACTCTGCTATTTTAAGAATAGCATAATATTCTAGCATTTTAAGTTCCTCAAAGGTAAGGACTATCTTCTTCAACTTTGTATCTTCAATGGCTAGTACAATGTATGCAGCACAGTAGAAGACCTCTGTAAATGGTGGAATCCCAAATCTGGTGAAAGCCTTCTATGGGTAATAAATATCCTTGAGTCAGATGATGTGACAATTTGGTTCTCACAGAGATTTAAAAAGGAAAAAGTTCTACTTCTGCTTTTTTTCTATACTTGTATAACACCAGCATGTTGTCACAGTGATTTTATATTATTGCCTTAGTTGGTATTTATAATTGTGCAGTGAATTAGGCAATAAATTGCACATAGTGCCCTAGTTTTAGATGAGGAAAATACAGCTTAAAGAACTTAAGCTGTCTGAGACTAATAAAGGCATGCCACTAGGAAGTGGCAGTGCGGGACTAGAACCCTGATCTGCCAGATCTTCCCGAAGTACTGCCCTGCAGTTGTCAAAATGGTCGTATGTCACTCATGTATTAACAAGAGGTTTTGCATTTTAGTGTAGAAAAATTAGTATTTACAGTGTGACTTTATGATGTGATTTTTATAAAGGTTACTGTTTTTTTCTAACAGAGTTAGTTTTGAGAGCATCAAGACTTTCCATTAATACATCGTTTTTAAAAGAAAGAAGTACCGTGTGCCATGTACTTTTACTTATTTCATTGTTTTGCTTTTGCTGTTTTTAATACCTTACTCTTCCATATGATCTTTATAATTTGTATCAAAGTGAACTTTCTGTATATATTATTAGTAGGAAAATAAAAAGTAGATACAGCTTTTTTCTTCCAAATATTTTTCTTAAAATCAGATTCTTGGCATATACTGAATAAATTAATTTAGTGCTTTACTTTGTGTATTTATAAGCTAGTATTTCTGCAAGTTTGTGTTTATTTTAATTCACCTTTTTTAAAATTTTAGAGTACTCGAAGTCGACAAGGAGAAGAAAGAGATCCAGAAGTTGAACTAGAAGTAATTGAACTTATTTTCTGGTAGATAATATCAGAGAAGTCTACCTCTTAATGTTGTAGTTTTATGAACTGCGTTATAATTTATGGAAGCCCTTTTTAAGGTATTTCTTTAAAAGTTGGACATTGCAAGGGATTTTATTTCCCTTGTATTTATTTTGATAGAATGATAATACAGCTCTTTCAAATACATGGTTTCAAATTCCTATGAGGTAGGAAGAAAAATGATTTTTTACAGATGACACACCAAACCTTGGCAAACCTCAAGAACTTGTATAGTATGAAAACTTGCTGAACCTTTGTTGAAATCCTTAATTTTCTGATTCTGCCTAAAGCATCTTTTTATTAATCCTATTAAAAATGCTAATTCAGTTTTTGAGATATTAGTGTAACTTTTGACTTAAGGAAAAATCCATCCCATTGATAAAGAAGCTTTATTTTATATTTCTATTTCAGTAGAATAGGCTTTATGTTTTCTGCAGCTCATTTTCAGGCATTTAAAAGACTGTAAGTGAAAGTGTTTGTAATATAGTAAGTTATTAGTGTTGAGATTTAGGACTTAAAATACTGTATTTGAAAATGAAATTCCTTTGACAGACTGCATCTTTTAACTTCTAGTCCTTATTTTTTAGCACCAACAATGTTTAGCAGTATTCAGCAGAGTGAAATTCACTCGAGTGTTACTGACAGTGCTCATAGCCTTTACTAAGAAAGAGGTAAGGGCATTTACTGTAATCTATTTTAGTGGGTTTTTTTTTCTTTTGGAGGGGGATGGGGTGCCTTATTGAAGTAGTTCTGAGACTTTTCCATCAAAACTCTCCCCACCACACATATACAGCATTGAGCATTTGATATATTTTTATCTGGTGATTATATAAATATATATATAATATTAGAGTAGCCCTGATAATTTTCCCAGAAAGTCACATGAATTTACATTCTGCTCCATAACATATCCATGTCTGTTGTTGATATATAAAAATAATATTTTATATTATTAATGGATATAATAATAGAAATTGAAATTGCTTATGGTAGTCCTATTTTGTGAATTGAAAAGGAGAAAGCAAAACTGGGAATTTTAGGTAGACATACTTCATTCAGTTAAGTAATTAACTATTGGTTTGTGTAGAACCAAAAGTAAGCCCTAGATGGTGTGTTTTTTTAATTAACTGAAGTCAATTACAGACTAATTTGTGGATAATTAGGAAGTGGTGAGTAGAGAGCCAGCCTTTACCATTGATCTAACTTCTAAGTCTGTTGTTTTCCTATTGTTTTCTTTAAATTTCAACTTAATGAATAGCATATTACAAATGTTGAAATTTTCCAGTTGCCTGCAACTCGATTTTTTTTTTTTTTAAATGTAAGACAAACAGAATAAGCCAGCAATGTTTCCTGTTAGTTTTTAATGGCTCCTACAAGACATAGAAATGGGTAAAAACTTAATTTCTATCCTAACAGGATCTGAGCATCCTGTATTAAGTGAATAGTTTCTGAAAACCAATGTCATTAAAACATTTAATTTCATTATTGTTTATAGGATTTTCCTATTTAATGTATATCTTTCAGTGAAAGAATATGTAAGAATGTTTTTGGTGATTTATTTGCTAGACCAGTGCCGTTGCAGAAGCTCAAAAATTGATGGTTCAAGCAGCAGATCTTCTTTCTGCCATTCATAATTCATTGCATCATGGCATCCAGGCTCAGAATGATACTACAAAAGGAGGTAATTGTCTCTTTTACTCCTAGTTTCTTTCTTACTCATCCAGATTATATAGTTTGGTTTTTTCTAAATTTTTGTGTAAGTCAGTCTGTTTGGAACATGGAATGTTTTACTCTATAGACTTATATAAAATGTACTATAGAACTTGACCATTTCCTGTATCTTACTTTTTGGGCTCTGAATATTTACCCTGCCTGGTGATCATTCTGTGATGTCAGCGGTATATTCTTTTTTAGTCACCTCTCCGCTTTACTCCTTTGAGATCACCTCAATTACATAGTGTTCCCTCAATACTTGGCCTAGATATGCCATTTGAGGCCTCATTGCATGTGTCTGTTAGAACATGTTTTTAGTACATTATATTGTAGTTGTTTGCCTGTTTACCTTTCTGTGATGGTATTTTAAGCCAGGAACTGTCTTATTTGTGTATCTCTAAAGTGCTTGGCACATTGTTGACGGTAGATTTTATTTATGACATATGTCTTAAAATGAAAAGAATAATGTACCTTTGTTATAAAAGTTGTAGCTGAGTTAACATTTTAGATAATTTATAGCAGAAGTGATTCTTCAAATTGACTATAACAAGATGATAATTATATTCTCTTAAATTCTGTACTTTCAGTAGATGAATTATATGGTATGTTAATTGTATCTCCGTAGAGTTGTGATTAAATGAAAATGGAGCAGAGGCGCCTGGGTGGCTCAGGTGGTTAAGCATCTGACTGGATCTCAGCTCAGGTCTCAATCTCAGGGTGATGAGTTCAAGCCCTGTGTTGGGCTGCATGCTGGGTATGAAGCCTGCTTTAAAAAAAAGGAAAAGAAAATGGAGTAGTATTTTCAAAATTTGGGTGAGGGTATGTATTCTAATCTTGAATCCTGGTTTCAGGATATCATTCAATTGTGAAGAAAGGTAATTGTAGGTAAAGTCTCAAAATTAATCTCTCAAGAGCTTTTTAAGTTACCACCAGGGTATATGCTCCAAAAAAAGGGACTAAGGATATTCTGGAAGATGACAGAGTGGGAGGATCCTTAGATCCCTTCATCTCACAGATACACCTTATAACACCCACATCAGTGTTAATAACCCAGAAAAATGACCTGAAGACTAGCAGAACAGACTTTCCATAGCTAAATGGAGAGAAGAGGCCACGTGGAAGAGGGTAAAAAGGATGGAGATGTGATCAGGAGTTAAATGGACCATCAGGGCTGTCTATGGGAATGAGGAACACTGAGGACGCAGAGAGGGGAGAACAGAAGACCCCATATCAGGCAATGGGGACCTATGCTGGGAAGATAAGTCCCGATAACATTTGACTTTGAAAACCAGAGGGGTTTAAGTTTAACATCTTGTGTTCTTACAATCACTGAAGCTTAACACCTGGAACTTTAAAAATCAGCAAGCTCAGCTCTGAGCCAGAGGGCATTAGGAAATTGAGACACTGCCCTTCAAGAGACGGCGCAACAGCCCCACTGAAATATCGCATAGAAGCAGCAGTTTGAAAAACATCTGAGGTATACGGGAACAAGATTTATTTGCTGGTCTCTGAAGTGTGCTACAGGAGAAGAGATCTTTAGAAGACTTCTCTAAGAACAAAAGAGCTGGTGGGTGCCATTTCCCTCGCAGTCTACTCAGCCTAGATAAACAGACCAGTGCAGCACCCACAGTCTCCACCTAGCGTGCTAACAGCACATCCCACCTCTCCGGTCTTCTGTGGTCCTACCCCCTCCAACACACCCACAACAGGAGTTTTCCAAAGCCACTCCATTCCCCTATCACAACAGACCAGAACAAATCTGGCTAACTCTGTATCCCACTCCGTGCATTCACCTACAGACCTACCCCCCACCAACACATCTTCAGCAGGAGTCCATCCAGAGTGGTGCCACAAACATGGTGGCATGTAAGCATCCCCAACAGGGATCAGCACCTCTCAAAGTGACTCCTACCCTGGGAGGGTGAAAAGTAACCAGACAGCTGATCTGATTGTAGGCCTTGCCCACCAACAAAAGCTACTCTGGGAAAAACACAGGGAAAGTGGCTGCAGTACTATGTGACCACAGCTCTGGCCACCTCATGGGTCTGACCCACCTCAAACCCAAGGGAGTGGCAGACTGGCCCATGAACAATACAGCCCTCAAACCCTGCTCACAACAGGCAAAGAGAGCCATTGCTGATGACTGCACTGAAGGGAAATAGCTTAGTAACAACACTAGGGTGCACATAACACGCAGACACTCTGAAGCACCAGGTTCTGGTGTACAGAGGACATTGTACTGCAGGGCATCATGGGACCTCTTCTTCATAAGGCTGCTACTGTCAAGAGCAGGAGACATAGCTGGCTTTCCTAACCATGGAAACAGGCACACAGAGAGTTAGACGTAATGAGGAGAGAGGAACAGGTCCTAAATGGAAGAACAAGACAGAATCACAGCAAGAGACCTAAATAAAACTGAGGTAAGTAATATGCCTGATATGCCATTCAAAATAATAGTTATAAAGATACTTACCAGACTTGAGAAAAGAGTGGGAAATCTCAAGGAGATCCTCAACATGGAGATAGAAAAGAACCCATCAGAGATGAAGGACTCAGTAATTAAAAATTGAAATACACTGGGGGGGGCACCTGGGTGGCTCAGTTGGTTAAGCATCCGACTGTTCAGGTCATGATCTTATGGTTTGCAAGTTTAGGCCCCACGTTGGGCTCTCTGCTGTCCTTTGCTTTGGATCCTCTGTCCTCCTCTCTCTCTCCCCCTCCCTCAATTGTGTGTTCATTCTCTATCAAAAATAAATAAAAATTTTAAAAATTAAAAAAACAATAGACTAGAGGGCATGGATAGTAGACTAGAAGAAGCAGAAGGACAGATCAGTGACCTGGGGAATAATAGAAAGCAGTCAAACAGGAGGACAAAAAAAGAATAATTTAAAATATGAGAATAGATTAAGGGAACTTAGCAATATTGTCAAGTGTAACAACATTCACATTATAGGGATTCCAGAAGGAGAAAAGAGAGCAGAAATTTTTTTGAAGAAATAATAGTGGAAAACTTCTGCATCTAGGAAAGAAAAATCCACATCCAGTAAGTGCAGATAGTCCCCAACAAAATCAACCCAAGGAGGTCCATACTAAGATACACAGTAATTAAAACGGCAAAAATTAGGGATAAAGAGAATTTTAAAAGCAACAAGACAGAAAACAGTAAAATAGAAGAGAAACATGATAAGGCTGTCAGTTGATTTTTCAGCAGAAACTTTGCAGGCCAGAGGTAGTGGCTTGATATATTCAATGTGCCAACAGAAAAAAAACCTACAACCAAGTCTATCCAGCAAGGCTGTCATTCAGTATAGAAGGAGAGATAAAAGAGTTTCCCAGACAAAAGTTAAAGGACTTCATCATCACTAAGCCAGCTCTATAAGAAATGTCACAAGGAACTCTGTGAGTGGAAAGGAAAGACCATAAGCAAAAAAGTAGGAAGCACAAAAGCTGTAAAGTAAGTATATTTAGAAAAGGGATTCACGAAAGGATGTAAAATACGACACTGTATACCTAAAACATGGGGGAGAGAAGAGTAAAAATTTAGTGCTTTTAGACTGGGTTCAAACTTGGAGCACCTGGGTGGTTCAGTCAGATGGACATCTGACTTCATTTTGCTCAAGTTTTAACTCAGGTCATGATCTCACAGTTCATGAGTTCGAGCCCCACATCCAGCTCTTTGCTGACAGCGTGGAGCCTGCTTCGGATCCTACCTCTCCCTCTCTCTCTTCCTTCCCCTGTGCTCTCTCTGCCCCTCCTCTGCTCCCTCGCACGCACTCTCTCTCTTTTTCAAAATACATTATACTAGAATGGGTTCAAACTCAAGCAACCATTAAATTATTATAGACTGCTGTATAGGTAAGTTGTTATATATTAAAATGTAATGGTAATCACAAATCAAAAACTGGTAATAGATACACAAAAAATACAGAGAAAAAAATCCAAGTATATCAAACTATTTCAAGAAGTAATAGAGGAAGGAAAGCTTCACTTAAGAAAGCCAACAGACCATGAGAAAAGAGAGCAAGAGAAGAACTACAAATCCAGCCATAAAACAAATAACAAAATAATAGTAAGTACATACCTATCAATAGTTATTTTGAATGTAAATGGACTAAATGTACCAATCAAAAGATGTAGGGTAGTGGAATGGATTAAAAACCAAGATTCATCTATATCCTGCCTAGAAGAGACTCATTTCAGACCTAAAAACACGTGCATATTGAAAGTGAAGGGATGGAAAAGCATATATCATGCAATTGGAAGTGAAAAGAAAACCAGGGTGTAGTAATGCTTAAATCAGACAAAACAGACTTCAAACAAAGACTGTAGTGAAATACAGGATACTACATAATCATAAAGGCAACAATCCACCAAAAAAGATATGACGATTGTAAATATTTATGTACTCCAAATGGGAGCACTCAAATATATAGAGCAGTTGTTAATAAACATAAAAGGAAGTAATCGATAGTAATACAGTAATAGTAGGGGATTTTAACACCCTACTTACCTCAGTGGATAGAACATCCAGATAAAATCAACTAGAAACCATGACTTTGAATGATACATTGGACCAGATGGATCTAATATATTGGGAACACTGCACCCTAAATCAGCAGAATGCACATTCTTTTCAGATGGAAATGGAACATTCTCCAGAATAGATCGCATGTTAGGCCACAAAACAAGTCTCAACAAATTCAGATAGATTACCATGCATCTTTTCCAACCACAATGCTGTGAAACTACAAATCGACCACAAAAAAATCTGGAAAGAACACAAATACATGGAGGTTAATAACATACTACTAAACAATGAATGCGTCAACCAAGAAATCAAAGAGAAAAATTTTAAAAATACATGGAGACAAATGAAAATGAAAACAGTGGTTCATCTTTGGGGTGCAGCAAAAGCGGTTCTAAGAGGGAAGTTAATAGCAATACAGGCCTACCTCAAGAAGCAAGAAAAATCTCAAACAACTTAACCTTACACCCAAAGGAGCTAGAAAAAGAACAGGGGTGCCTGGGTGGCTCAGTCAGTTAAGCGTCCAAGTCTTGATCTAGGCTCAGGTCATGATCTCATGGTTTGTGATATGAAGCCCCACATCAGGGTCTGTGCTGAGAGTGTAGAGCCTGCTTGGGATTCTCTCTTCTCTCTTTCTCTCCCTCTCTCTCTCCCTCCCTCCCTCCCTCTCTCTCCCTTTCCATTCTCTCTCGAAATCAACAAATTTCAAAAATAGTAAAAGACCAAAACCCCAAAAGAGAAGAAAGGAAATAAAGATTAGAGCAGAAATAAATGAAATAGAAACTAAAAAAATGATAGAATAGATTAATGAAACCAGGAGCTGAGTCTTTGAAAAAATCAACAAAACTGATAAACCATTAGCCAGACTTACCAAAAAGGAAGAGAGAGAGAGAGAGAGAGGACTCAAAAAATAAATGGAAGAGGTGAAATAACACCAGCACCACAGAAATACAAAAGACTATAGGAAAATGTTATGTAAGATTATATTCAGCAGATTGGGACAATGTGGAAGAAATGGATACATTCCTATAAACATATAAACTACCAAAACTGAAGCAGGAAGAAATAGAAAATTTGAACAGACCAATTACCAGGAAGGAAATTGAATCAGCAATCAAAAACCTCCCAACAAACAAAAGTCTGGGACTAGGTGGCTTCGCAGGTGAAGTCTACCAAATATTTAAAGAAGAGTTAGTACCTCTTCTATCAAACTATTTTAAAATAGAAGAAGGAAAACTTCTACATTCATTTTATGAGGTGAGCATTACCCTGATACAAAACCAGATAAAGAAACTACAAAAAGAGAGGACTATAGGACAGTATTCTAGATGAACATATATACTCAACAAAATACTAGCAAACTGCATTCAACAAAACATTAAAGAAATTGTTCACCATGATCAAATGGAATTTATTCCTGGGATGTAAGGGTGGTTTAGTATATTTGCAAATCAATCAGCATGATGTATCACATCAACAAGAGAAAGGATAAAAACTATGGGATCATTTCAATAGATGCAGAAAAAAGCATTTGACAAAGTACAACATCCATTCATGATTTTTAAAAAACCCTAAAAAAAGTAGGTATATCAGGGCACCTGGGTGGCTCAGTCAGGGCACCTGGGTGGCATCTGACTTCGGCTCAGGTCAGGATCTCACAGTTCGTGGGTTCGAGCCCCGCGTCGGGCTCTGTGCTGACAGCTAGCTCAGAGCCTGGAGCCTGTTTCAGATTCTGTGTCTCCCCCTCTCTCTGACCCTCCCCTGTTCATGCTGTCTCTCTCTGTCTCAGAAATAAATAAAAAACATTAAACATTTTTAAAAAAGGTATATCTGAATATAATGAAGGTCATATATGAAAAAAGTATAGCCAACATACTCAGTGCTGAAAAATTAAGTTTTTCCCCTAGGATCAAAAACAAGACAATGACGTCTAGTCTCACTACTTTTATTCAACATAGTACTGAAAGTCATAGCCACAAGCAGTAAGACAAGAAAAAATAAAATAAAAGACAAATTGCTAAGGAAGAAGTAAAGCTTTCACTGTTTTTAGATGATACAATACTGTATGTAGAAAACCCTAAAGATGCCACAAAAAAACTAGTAGAACTGATAAATGAATTTGGTAAGGTTGCAGGGTACAAAGTCAATACACAGTCATCTGTGCATTTCTATACACTAATCATGAAGTAGCAGAAAGAGAAATTAAGAAAACTCTCATTTACAATTGTATCAAAAATAATACCTAGGAATAAACTTAACCAAGGAGAGGACAGACTCTGAAAACTATATAAAATGTTGATGAAATAAATTGAAGATGACAGATGGAAAGATAGTTCATGCTCATGGGTTAGGAGAACAAATATTGTTAAAATGTCCACAATACCCAAAAGAATCTACACATTTAACATAATCCCTGTGAAAATACCAACAGCGTTTTTCACAGAACTAGAACAAGTAATCCTAAAGTTTGGTTGGGACTATAAGAGACCCTGAATAGCCAAAGCAATCTTTAAAAAGAACAAAACTGGAAGTAGGTGAATCCCAGATTTCAAGGTATAATACAAAGCTATAGTAATCAAAATAGTACAGTTGATATTAGCACAGATATAGACACATAGATCAATGAAAAAGAATAGAGAGCCCAGAAATAAACTCGTTATATGGTGAATTAATCTTTGACAAAGGAGACAGACTATGCAAAGACATAGGGGAAATGACAGTCTCTTCAACAAATGGTGTTGGAAAAAGTGGACAGCTACACATAAAAGAGTTAATCTGGGCCACTTTGTTATGTCATACACAAAAAGTAAACTCAAAATGGGTTGAAGACTTAACTGTGAGACCTGAAACCATAAAAATCTTAGAAGAGAGTACAGGCAGTAATTTCTCTGACATCAACCATAGCAGCATTATTTTAGATAGGGCCCCTGAGGCAAGGGAAACAAAAGCAAAAATAAACTATCAGGACTACGCTAAAGTTAAAGGATTCTACAGAGCAAGAGTAACAAAACAAAACGACAACTTTCTGAATGGAAGAAGATAATTACAAATGACATATCTGATACAGAATTAGTATCCACAATATATTAGAACCTTCTACAGCTTAACATCAAAAAACTGAAATAATCCAATTTAAAAGCAGACAGAAGTCAGGAACAGACATTTCTCCAAAGATGACATACAGATGGCTAATAGGCACTTGAAAAGATGCTCAGTGTCCCTCATCATCAGGGAAATGCAAATTAAAACTACATTGAGGTGTTACCTCATACCTGTCAGAATGGCTAAAATCAACACAAGAAACAAGTGTTGGCAAGGATATAGAGAAAAATGAACCGCTGTGCACTGTTGGTAGAAATGCAAACTAGTACAGCCATTGTGGAAAGCAGTATG
The DNA here is from genome assembly GCF_003009895.1 of Hyaena hyaena. Taxonomy (NCBI): domain Eukaryota; kingdom Metazoa; phylum Chordata; class Mammalia; order Carnivora; family Hyaenidae; genus Hyaena; species Hyaena hyaena. The sequence continues at coordinate 446,152 of NW_024081474.1, read as the reverse complement.
GAAGTTCCTCAAGGAATTAAAGATAGAATTAACATATAATCTAGTAATTCCACTACCGAGTATTTATCTAAAGAAAAGGAAAACACCATTTCAGAAAGATACATGTACCCTGTGTTTATTGTAGCGTTATTTGCATTAGCCAAACTATGAAAGCAGCCTGAGTGTCCATTGATAGGTGAATAAAGAAGATGACTTTCTCACTCTCTGTCTCTCTCACACACACAGTGGAATATTGCTTAGCTATAAAAACAAATGGACTTTGCCATTTGCAACCACATGGATGGATCTAGAGGGTATAATGGCTAAGTGAAGTCAGAGTAGACAGGTATACCTTATTTCACTCATGTGGAATTTAAGAAATAAAACAAATGAACAAAGGAAAAAAGAGACCAACAAAAATCAGACTTAAGTCTCTATATTTAAATATAGAGAACAAACCTGTAGATACTAGAGAGGTTGGGGAGAGAGGATGGGTGAAATAGGTGAAGGAGATTGAGAATACATTTATCGTGATAAGCACTGAGTAATATATAAAATTGTTGAACACTATATAGTGTATCTGAAATTTAAGACTGTTAATTTTATTGGAATTAAAAAAAAACACAATGGAGTAAATCAAGAAATGGGAAAACATGGAATTTTGGGAATGTGAGAATATAGCTGAGAGAATAATCAATAAAATCCTCAGGGTAATTATGCAGTGAGATCACTAGATAATAACTGAACAGCGTGTACATGGTGGAAAAGTTTAGCCTGGAGACTATTACAAGGCTCTAGGGGAGATGTCTCAAATATAAGACCTCTTGTCACCAGTAAAATTAATGCAATAGCTGTTGTGTTTAAAAGAATTAGCAAATGATTTGGGGTTGAAATGTTAACTATGTAGAAAGAAGGCAAACATAAAGACAATAATTAACTTCAAACTAAATCTGAAAGTTATTTCCATGTTTGCAAAGTTTTCCATGGCCTAGGTATGATTATCATTTACATAATGGTGTGCATGCCTGAATATTAATGTTAAAATTATGATTTAACCATATTAGAGATGAGGGGGCAGAATTTATATATGCTTGTAGTATACATACATATCTCTGACTTCTTGAAGATGAAAGAATACAGAGATAATGTGTAAAACTGAAAAAATATGGAGTAGCATTTTAAGCCTGTTATTTGGTGATACAAGGGTAAATTCCGAAAGAAATAGCAAAGAGGAAGTAGAAGAGATTGCCTCGTTTGATAATATGGCACCTTTAACCTTGTGAGGACTGAACTTGGTGCTGAGACAGAAACTGCTTCCTCAGTCTGGTTGATTTTATTTACCAGCGCAGTATACAAGAGAGATGGGAGCTGACTTTATTTAAAGTCCCAACCCATTTAGACAGGCTTGTGCTATGATGTACTTATGCGGCAGACTTGAGTTTACTTTTTTTTCAATTGAGATACAGCTGACGTATAACATTAGTTCCAGTTATATACTGTAATGGCTCAATATTTATATTACTCTTTTAATCAAAACATTTTTCTTCTTAAAAAAAAATCTACATACACACAGTCCCACACATGTGGGTGTTAGTGTATAATCCAAAATACTTTTGGTTTTTGGATGGTAAAGATCTCTCTGCAGCTTCTCTATACAGTCAACTGAAAACTATAAAGAACATGAGAAACAGAATCCTCCCAACTTCTTAAAAAATAAGAAATCCTTATAATACAAATAGAAGGGCTTAAAAAATAAGTGAAGGGCTGCCAAGCACATTAGCAGTAGAACCCAGATGAGGGAGGACATTAAGAATGGATTTCAAGATTTCTTGGTGTAAACATAAGTGGACCAGCAAAGCGCATGTTTTCCAAAGTAGTTGGTGTAATTTGAAAGACGAAATCAAGTACTCTTTTGGAATAATGTAAGAACTGGGTATTCAAGTTGGCTGTGGGATCCTGTCTGATTAATATCCTGGTGGTACAAAGGAGGTAGGGCCATGCAAATGTGCTAAAGATGTTACTCCTGCAAGATGGAGAGGATGGTAATTAGCATTCTAGCAACTGGTAATTTTTGTTCAATAAAGGAGATAAATAACTTCTTTTACATGCTTACACAGGCATATCATATGAGGCTTAACTGCAAGTCAGTGAGGCTTCCTAGACTAACAAGTCTAGAGTACGATTCTTAACATCTCAGCCAAGTAATTGTCTCAGGAAGCATTCATTCAGTGATGTAATATTCAAGAAGCAATTGCATGATAGTTATACACATATGTTCCAGAGATTTATTGAGCAAACAAGAAAAACAAAAGGAAGATGAGAAACACCAGAGGCATTTTTCTGCATGACTTCAAAGAATTTATTAATAAGTTAAGAAACTGTAAAACAAGACTACAAAGCAGAAATACTAGAACTAAAGTAAAAATAATAACATAGTATAAGTGAGCAAGCAGAGTTCAGCTAAGAAGGAGAAAAGAAAAATCCTGAAAGTGAAACAGTAAAAAGTGGGGTGCCTGGGTGGTTCAGTCAGTTAAGCATCCAACTCTGGATTTTAACTCAGGTTCATGAGTTCAAGCCTTACATCAGGGTCTGCAGTGATGGTGCAGAATCTGCTTGGGATTCTCTCTCCCTCTCTCTGCCTCTTCCCTGCTGGTTCACGCTCTCTCAAATAAATAAATGTAAGAAAGAAAGTAGTAAAAAGTATGCTACCCATTGCCATTGCTGAGAAGCTACAAAGGACATGGAGATCAGGACTGAGAAAATAAGCAAAAGGAAAGTGAATAAAAATACTTGAAGTATTAGAAAATATCCAAGAAAGATTCAATATACTCATAATTGGTGTCCCTTAAGAGAGTAAATAATGGAACAGGAAAGAAAATCTTAAACATTTCTAGAAAGAAGCAAGTACAGTTAAATTTACAGGCTTTATTGGAAGTCTTTAATGATATAATGTCCTAGGCAAAATTGGTATTAATTGTTAGAGATATCCTGGTAAATTACTTTAGGTATAAAGCAACAATATGTGTTCAGCCTGACTTCAGAGTACTTCACGTCAGCATTCAACACAGAAAGTAGAACAGAATCTAAAAGTTTTTGGGTAAAGAAATATGATCTAAGAATTTCATATCTTTTAAGTGCCACTCAGACTAATATTATTAAACTTCAAGGACTCTGGAAATATTTTTTTCTTTGACTTCCCTGGGGGGGAAAAGATTGGAATAAAGAATGAAATTCAGCTTGAGACATAAATGGAAAAGCTATGGCATAAAGGATGGGCAGTAAGTAGTAAATCCATTTCATTGTAGGAAATTGGTTTTACTAAATATAACTAAAGTGTCATGAACTTTGACAATATAAAATATAATATAAAAGTAATCATTTAAAAGCCAGGCGGTAAAGGAGTAAAGAAGACTTTTTATAATGTTTGTGTCCAAAGATACAGGTTATCAGTCAACAAATCGATCATAGAAATAGAGTTATATTTAAACATATAAAGGTAACTGTAATGGTGGAGATAATTCTGATTTGGTGGATAAAGGGAGGTGAAATCCTTGTTTTCCTGGGTGAGGAGTTTAATAGATAACTGTCAGAAGATATAGAACCTTAGAGATATTCAGAAAACTTCCCAATTATCAGAAAGAAAATATACCAAAGTAAACAGTAGTGAAAGAAAAAAATTAAAAGCAATACAAAGGAAAGCATATATTTCTTGTGACATGGCAACAAAACTAAGAACTGCTACTTGCTGCTCTTTACTTCTGCTCTTACAAAAAAATTCAGTCCCAAAGCCATGAAGTAGGCCTGAGCAAGCTGGGCATCTGTACTGGAGCAGGATGTTGGAGCCTGACCCAGGATTAGGATGGTGTCCACAAAGGGAACAGTGTGTTGCAACCATGTTGTTAGGGAGGATGTGATCATAGGAGGTCATTCCTCAGGGCCATCAAAGCTTGTGTGGGGTGAGGATATGTCCATGTTAGAATAGTAGTGAGTGAAGCAGACATAAAGAGGTGGGCCTAGAACAAGATTTTGGAGGTAAAATGGCTTGAGGGTGGATGTCATCATGATGGGCTGCCTGGCTAGATTCACCGCTTCTCAGTTAGGTGAGAAAGGGTATCTGCACATGGGGCAACTAAACTTTGGGATGTCAGAGCCTAAGCAATATCAGGGAACAACGTGTGGGAACAACTTGACTCAGTGCGTCAAAAGCCTAAGTAGGGTGAAGAGAGTATGTGTAAGAGAGCAGCCTAGTGCAGGATTTTATAGCCTAAAAGAAATGTGGGAACCCAGACAGAGTGAGGAGGGCATATGAGTGTAGCCTGGCCTGGAGTGTTAGAACCTGAGGCAGATTCATAGAGGCAAGCAAGCGCCTGGTTGTTGGAGACCATGCAAGGAAGAAGGACATCTGTGTACAGAGGTGGCCTGGTGTGGGGTTTCAGAGCCTGTGCATGTTGAAGAAGGTGTTTCTGTGGAAAGGTGTCCAAGTACAGGCTGTCAGATTAGAAGCAGAGTGAAAAGAGCATCTATACAGGAGAACAGCCCAACACTGAATGTAAGAGCCTAAGCAGAAAGAAGAGGGTGTCAGAATGGAAAGATGGCTCTGTGAAGGGAGTTGTAGCTGAACCAGGCTGAAGAAAGGTATCTGTACATAAAAGTGGCCTGGCATGGAGTTTCAGAGCTTAAACGGGGTACAGAGTCATCGCTGTGGAAGAATAGCCTGGCATGAGGTGTAGGAGCCCAAGCAGGGTGGGTGTTTTGATGGCTTTGCATGTCAGAACGTAAATAAGGTCAGAGCACATCTGTGTAGGGGAGGTGGGTATCATTGATAGGAGATCAAACTGGCAAAGTGACAGTACTAAGTATCAAGGTCCTAATTCTCAGAACCTTATTTGTGATTAGTAAAGATCTTTTTATTATCTTGGATTTGTCCTTAGATCATCTGGTTAGGTTCTAAATAACTGCCTAGTGACTTTCTTAAAAGAGAGGCAGAGGGAGATTGGACACACACACAAAAGGTTAAGATGATGTAAAGACAAAGGGAGAGATTGGCATGGGCAGCTATACACCAAGGAATTCAAATAGCCACAGAAGTTGGAAAAAGCAAGAACAGAATTGCCCTTAGAGCCTTTGGATGGATTGCTGCTCTGCCAACACCTTGATTTCAGCCCATGAAACTGATACTAAACTTCTGACTTTCAGAACTGTGAGAGAATAAATGTTATCACCCACTTTCTGAGAATTTGTTACAACAGCCTTAGAAACTTTGTAATAATACAAAGATTAACTATGTATAGTGAAATTGATCAGCTATAAAAATGTTTTGAGAATTGTGGTATGCCACATTTCTCAGAGTTGGGTAGATATGTTATGCTAACTTCTAGAAAGGGAGAAAAGTAGATTGAACTTTGTAATGTTGAATTGAAATTAAAAGTATGGGAATAAATTCATAGTTTAGTTTGTTTGTTTTAGAGAGTGCAAGTGGGGGAGAGGGACAGAGCTGAGAGTCTTAACTAGATTCTGTGCTAATCCCACTACCCTGGGATCATGACCTAAGCCGAAATCAAGGGTTAGATGCTTAACCGACTGAGCCACCCAGGCATCCCAATTCATAGTTTTTAATATATGGATTGATGTAGAAATGTAGATGTAAGTGTATATATGTATGACTATGTGTGTGTATATATATGTGAACAGATGTTTGTATATCCCTATATGTACATACATTTTTTTTTTGGCTCTGTCATCTAGAGAACCTGGGAGCATTGATACTCTAATAGCAAAAATGCCTAATGTCTTGCTTCCCAAGACCATTGTCCACTTAAAGGAACTAGGGATGGGATTTGATCAAGATGGTGATATAGGATGCTCCCTTCCTTCCATTAGACACACTACTAAGTGTACATATGGAACACTTCTTTCTGAATGAGATCCAGAAACAAACCGAGTAAGTCCTATAAGTCAGATGAGAAAATGCCTAAACTAAAACAGGTAGGAAAGGCCAAGACACCCTCAACTATTGGCAGCAGCTAAAAGCAGAGGAGGAAGCTTGGACAGTCAAAAGTTTGAGAGACAGGAGCTTGGGTTTGGCTAATCTGCAAGGTTCATTTACATGATACCACTCTGTCAGGACTAGGAAAGGTGGCATTTTATCTAATATTCAGAAACCAGTCAATATGAAGAAACAAAGGAATATGTTCTAAACGAACAAGAAAAATAATCATAAGTAAATCTTAATGAAGCAGAGATAGGTGATTTGTCTAATTGAGAGTTCAAAATAACAGTCATAAAGATTCTGTCCAAGGTCAGGAAGCAATGTATGATTAAAGTGAGAATTTCTACAGGACATAAAAAATATATAAAGGACCAAACAGAAATCATAGAGCTGAAGAATACAATAACTGAACTGAAAAATTCAGTACAGGATTTCAAAGCATATTAAATCAACTGGAAAAAAAAAATACCAGCAAACTCGATGGGGCGGTGGAATTCTTACAGAGGAGGAAAAAAAAGATATAGGATTTATGGGACACCACCATCAAAACAAACCAACATATTCATTATAGTGGTCCCAGAAGGAGGAGAGAGAGAGAAAGGAGCGTAAAGCTTGCAGAAAAAAGCTGAAAACTTTCCTAAACTGGGGAAAGAAATAGACATCCAGATTTAGGAGGACTAGGAAGTATGAAGCAAGATAAATCCAGAGACCCACACCAAGACATATTATGATTAAATTGTCAAAAGTTAAAGACTAGAAACTATTGAAAGCAGCACAAGAAAAGCAGCTTATGACATAAAAGGAAACCCCATAAGACTGTCAGCAGATTTTTCAGCAGAAATCTTGCAGGCCAAATGGGAGAAGGATTATATATTCAAAGTGATGAACAAAAAGACTGCCAACCAATTATACTTTATCATTCAGAATGGAAGGAGAGAGTTTTCCAGGTAAGTAAAAGCTGAGGGAGTTCATCATCACCCACCCACTTCACAAGAAATGTTAAAAGGAGTTCTTCAAGATGAAATGGAAGAATGCCAGTTAGTAGTAGGAAAATGCTTAAAAGTATAATACTAGTAAAAGTAAAATACTCACTGGTAAAAGTAAATACATAGTTACATTCAGAATAATCACTTGTAACTCTAGTATGAAGGTTAAAAGACAATATTAAAAAATATCTGTACTGGGGCGCCTGGGTGGCTTAGTCAGCTAAGCGTCCTACTTTCGCTTAAGTCATGATCTCACAGTTTGTGGGTTCGAGCCCTGCGTCGGGCTCTGTGCTGACTGCCAGCTCAGAGCCTGGAGCCTGTTTCAGATTCTGTGACTCCCTCTCTCTCTGACCCTCCCTTGCTCACGCTGTCTCTCTCTCTCTCCTAGAAATAAATAAAACATTAAAAACGAATTTAAAAAAAAATCTGTACCTATAGTAATTTGATGGATCCACATTGTGCAAAGATGCCAGTTGTGACATCAAAAACAAAATATGGGGCAAATGACAGATAAAGGGTTAGTATTCAAAATCTATAAAGAACTTATCAAACTTAACACCCAAAATACAAATAATCCAGTGAAGAAATGGGCAAAAGACATAAATAGACACTTCTCCAAAGAAGACATCCAGATGGCCACTGACACATGAAAAAATGCTCAACAACACTCATCATCAGAGAAATACAAATCAAAACCACAATGAGATACCACCTCACACCCATCAAAATGGCTAACATTAACAACTCAGGCAAAACAGATGTTGGTGAGGATGCAGAGAAAAAAGATCTCCTTTGCACTGCTGGAGGGAGTGCAAACTGGTGCAGCCACTCTGGAAAACAGTATGGAGTTTCCTTTAAAAATTAAAATTAGAACTACCCTACAATCCAGCAATTATACTACTAGGTATTTATCCAAGGGATACAAGTATGCTGTTTCAAAGGACACATGCACCACAATGTTTATAGCAGCACTATCAACAATAGCCAAAGTATGGAAAGAGCCCACCTCCCCATCAACAGATGAATGGATAAAGAAGATGGGTGTGTGTATATATATATATATACATCAGCTTTTGGGAAAAGTTTGGGTGTGGGAAAACTTCTTAAAACACTTTATAGTTGAGATTGACATGAAACCAGATGCAAACTCCCACCTTTTAGCCCCTCTCCTGCTCAGCTATTCTCTTTTCTGAGCAGCTTCTTCAGTCTCTCCTACCTCAACATTTCCATTCTTCTCTGCTCAGGTGGGTTACCATGTCTTGTATAGGACAGTTACAGAGTTCTTATGCATGAGATTCAGCAACAGCCGAGACTTTAAAATAGTAAAATCACTTTAACCATTAACGAGGACTAGGTCCAGAGAAATGGGGGGTAGGGGGACAAGTTTAAATATATGTGGAGAATGGAGAGAAGCATACAGGTAACTTCTAGTTTTATGCATAGGGACTTTGTCCCCTTTCTGTTCATATGCATATATTTTTACTTCTTGAGTTTGGAGAAATTATGACTTGGAAAGTTACAGTGCCTTATGGAAAAAAGAACAGAAGCTATATTCTCTGTCTTCTAAGGCCATTGATGTGCTTGGAATACTTCTTCCTGGCTCATATTTTACTAACTTATCATTTGAATCTTCCCTTAAATTTTACTCTTGTCAGTCTTTCATCTAATTTTTCCATGGATTAGATCATCTTGTTACATCCTGACCTTATCCACACTGAATTAAAGTTGCTTCTTGTATTTGTCTAGAACAGTGTTTCTCAACTGGGGCTTCCTAGGACATTTGGCGATGCCTGGACCCGGTTTTGGTCTTCCTAATTATGGGGATGCTGCTAGCATCTAGTGGGTAGAGGTCAGGGATGTTGTATGTTGCATTTTTAAATTTGTATAAAAACGTAATGAAAAGTATACTGTATTTAGTATGTCTTTCCCATTAATATTTCCATCTTTTCATGGTAGTGTAGATTTTCATGAGTGGCCCTGTCTTCTACTTGTGGTTTAAAATCTTAAAATGTATGTATTAAGAATAAATATATTGCGGCACCTGGGTGGCTCAGTCATTAAGTGCCTCACTCTTGATTTGGGCTCAGGTCATGATCTTATGGTCATGGGCTCAAGCTGCTCATGGGTGTCCACGCTGAGCATAGAACCTGCTTGGGATTCTCTCTCTCTCTCTCTCTCTCTCGCTCTCTCCCTCCCTCCCTCCCTCCCTCCATCCCTCTCTTTCTTTCTTTCTTTCTCTCTGACCCTCCCCTTGTTCATGTGCTTGCATGCATGCTCTTTCTCTCTCAAAACTGCATAAACAGGGGCACCTGGCTCAGTCAGTTAAGCATCTGACTCTTGATTTCAGCTCATTTCATGATCTCACAGTTCGTGAGTTCAAGCCCCACGTCAGGCTCTGCACTGACAGTGTGGAGCCTGCTTGGGATTCTCTCTGCCCCTCCCCTGTTTGTGCTCATGTGTGTTCTCTCTCTCTCAAAATAAATAAACTTTAAAAAAAGTAGTAATAAAAGTAAACATTAAAAAGAATATTTCTGGGTAATATTTTTAGATGAAAATTCTAATACTTTCAGGGAAAATAAGGATCATGTACTATTTATTAAGTATTTAGATTCTGAACATTTATCATTAAATCCCAAAATGCATTCATGTTGGTATGGTAAAGAAGCTACTTGCAGCATCCTCATTGCTTCATTTACCTTGGTTTTTAAATAAATGTTGTAAATCAGAAATTCAAACTGTTTTACTATAGTGGTAACAGTCTTTCATTTTATTTTGAATATGCAAATCTTGTCATTCAGAAAACACGTATCCATTGCCTAAAATGAGCCAGGTATTTAGGTGTTTGGGACACAAGCCAGTTACTACTTTCAAAAGAACTCAGGGAGAAACAGTGTAATCCCGCATGGACAGTGTAGTGGCATGTCTACACAGTACTTGGTGGAGGACTAAGCAGGAGAGAGAATTGAAGCTATAGCAGGTCTCTCAGGCTAAGAATAAGGGGTAGACTTTATAGGCAGAAAGAATAGTTAATGTCTAAGTAAAGAGGCATAAAGAACATGATACTTCTAAGTCATTGTGCTTGGTTATAGCTTATAATGCTTAGGGAATAGAGCATGTTAAGAGATGATTTTCAGAAAAAAGTAAAAGGAACTGTGACTGTCCTATAGATACAACAGTGAACGTGTGTTTAGGATTTTATTAAACTCACTCAGTGAAATAACTAGACATGAAAAGTTTTAAAGCATTCAAGTTTAGAGCGAAATAAGGCAGAGAAGGACAAATATCATATGTTTGCATGTATGGGAGGACTAGGAGGAACTTGACGGAGGAACAAGGGGGAGAAGAAGGGTGGAAATGGTGGGGGAAAGGGAGAGAGGCAAACCATGAGAGACTCTTGAATGCTGACAAAAACTGAGGCCTGATGGATGTGGGGGGGAGGGGGGGATGGGCATAGAGGAGGACACTTATGGGGATGAGCACTGAGTGTTATGTGGAAACTAATTTGACAATAAACTATTTGTAAAAAAAAAAAAAAAGCATTCAAGTTTATATGGAGCATCAGAATGTTGAAATAAATTATAATTGGAGGCAAAACTCTTCTGTAGAGTTGGGAGGAAGTCAGGTGAGTCTCTGACAGGACAGAATTTGCATGTCTTCTATCAGTTACCTACCATTTATAGATTTGTAAAATATCTGCCTTGAACCAATCTGACAATGCTTAGTCTTCCATTGGACTACAGATTTTTTTTTTTCCCCTACAGGAGCCTCAGGAAATTGTAAAGTACTTTCCAATGCCCTACCAGACACTTTGTACTGTTTATAATAGGGAGTCAACAGAATTTGGGGGTTAAGGGAGTGAAATCAGGTTGTAATTTAGATAAAACAGTTGAGGTGGCAGTGTATAGGATTAATTAATGAGGGAACATTCAGTGCAGGGAATGAGTTAGGCTTTTACAGTAGTAATGAGTGAAGAGGGGGGAGTAGTGTCAGGTTGGTTCAGTCAGTTAAGTGTCTTGACGACTCCTGGCTTCAGCTTACGTCATGATCTCATGGTTTTGTGAGTTCAAGTCCCGTGTTGGGCTCTGCGCTTTTGAGAAATAAGCCCACTGACCCAATAAAGGAGAGGCACAGAAACTGGGAGCACAGTGAAGGGAGGCTTTAATCAAGGTTCCTGCAAGAGCAGGTGTCTGATGGACAGGCACACAAGGGGCAGTCACAGCAGACAATTTATATCTTAGCATATAAGTCCCTCCCCAGGTTCCTCATTGGCCAAGCACTACAGAGGTTACAGCCTTACCCAGCCATGGCCTTTGCCCATGTAAGGCAAAAAGGAGTCTGATTAGAACAAATTCATTCCCTGAGGTGATGCAGAGACTTTCAGTCCCTTCTCCCTTTGTTCATTGGCTCATGCTCATGAGTGGAAGTAAACCCACAAAATGGAGAGGGGAAGAACCAGAAGTGAAGTGTCTAAGGGTTTGGGACTCCATTGTTAGGTTGGGGTGGGGGGAGTTAGTACATATTTCCAGTAGGTTGTAAACCTACTGTTAACTAGACAGCACAACTTGTATTTGGTATTTCTGAATATGAATCATCTCCCTCACTTCTCACACACTGACAGTGTGGATCCTGCTTGGGATTCTGTCTCTCTTTCTCTGCCCCCCCCTCCCCCCCCCGCCCACACACACTGTCTCTGTCTCTGTCAAAATAAATAAACTTAAAAAAAAAAGAGTGAAGAGGGGGGAGGGGCATGTTAGGATGTAGAATATTTTAAGATTTATGCATTGATTAAATAAAGCAGACAAGGAGGCCTAAGCAGTTGTAAGGGCAGTGGGTCATTTTACTGAGAAATGGAATGTAAGGAATATAAGGAGCAGTGTTTGAGGGAAGATCATGGCATTTTTTTGGACTTGTTCCTTTTAACATGAGGTGGGGTACCCAGATGGAAATGCCCATTACACAGTTAGAAACTCAGTTTGGAGCTCAGAAGACAAATTGTGGCCTAACAATTTTAGCCTGGAAAACATAGTTAAATTGAGATTTATATAAAATAAATACCTTCAACCAGAGAGGATTTAAGTATGGAGGAGAGGAAGAAGGCCAGAAACCCTGAGGAACATCTTTATTTGCTTGATACTCAGGAATAATTATGTATGTCACAGCGTTACTATAATTTGGTTAAGTATCAGTCTTGCTTTTAATTTTTAATAATGATGCTTGCTTAGCTTAATTTTGTCTTTCATTAACATCTGAAGCTGTTTTATGTATAGCCTATTTGTAGTACAGCAAGGGAACGTTGAATCCCAAATTCTTAATTCTTCATATACTTCCTCATTTTCAGTTTCAAGTTGAGAGAGACTTAGTTTGGAGCCTTGCGCTAGTGTGAAAAGTGGGGTCACCAGTGGGCAGAGAATGGAAAAGAAGAAATCATCCTTAGGTCTTTTGTAATGGGTTATTTTCTTTAAAGCACTGTGAATTTCTGTAAGTCAGTACCAAATGCCAAATGCATTCCAGACTCATGGGGTGGGAAGGGACTGTTCTGTTTTGCATTATTATGTAGCTAAGTTTGAGTTGGTTCTACTGTTGGTAATTGAAGGGAAGATAGCCAAAATGTGTTCCCATTTTACCTCTTTTCACAGCCTCATGGTTAATACAACATTTCCTTTTTTTTTTTTTTTTTTTTTTTTTAGGGAATATTTTCACCCTATTTTATTCTTGGTTTGTAGTTAATTTTGAGGTAGCAACCCCTTTCTGTTGCTACTACCAATTACTTATAGATGGGAAGTATAATTTTCAGGTTATTAAATCTGCTTATCTCATTTTTAAAAATGCACATGTATGAGGCGCCTGGGTGGCTCAGTTGGTTAAGTGTCCGACTTTGGCTCAGGTCATGATCTCACGGTTCATGGGTTCGAGCCCCGCATCAGGCTCTTTGCTGACAGCTAGCTCAGTGCCTGGAGCCTGCTTCAGATTCTGTGTCTCCCTCTCTCTCTGACCCTCCCCTGCTCATGCTGTTTCTCTCCCTCTCTCAGAAATAAATAAAAAACATTAAAAAAAGTTTTTTAAAAAATGCACTTGTGTAGATATTTGTAAATTATAGAATTTATTTAGGAAATATTGTGACAAGAATTTGGAGATGCTTTTGAAATTGGCCTCTTTTTATATTTATTAGTATTTGAGGCTTACGATTCAACAAAACATTGAAAATCTTTTTTTTTCTTTTTAGATCATCCGATTATGATGGGTTTTGAACCCCTTGTTAACCAGAGGCTACTTCCACCTACTTTCCCTCGATATGCAAAAATAATTAAAAGGGAAGAAATGGTCAACTATTTTGCAAGATTAATAGATAGAATAAAAACTGTTTGTGAGGTGGTCAATTTAACAAATTTACATTGTATTCTGGTAAGTACAGTCTCTCTTTTGGATTATGATTTTGATTGAACAACAGAATAGTTTATCACTTTTTAGACTGTACCATGGATAAATGACATTGCTTACTTTAACAGCTGGAGGATTAAGTGTTGTTGTATATTGTGTGTGTATTTTTCTATTTAATCTTCACAAGGATGATATGCTCTCCATCTTAAAGATTAAAAAACTAAAATTTAGGTAATTCGCTGAAGTTTTAAGAATGGGAATTTAAACTCTGGATTCTGTCTTCAAAACTTTTTATATGTAAATGTATGTGTGTGTGTATATACATACACCTGTACATGCATGTATACATGTATGTTTTCATATAAAAATTAGATTGTGGTGTTTGTTAACCTACTTTCTTTTATCACTAATCTCTGTGTCTTAAGCATCTTTTCGTGTCAATAAGTAAACATATTTCTATATTAATTGGCTACACGGTATTCCATTGTAAGCATAGATCACAATTTTTTCCAGTCCATTCATATTACATTGAGGTCTTTTTCAGTGTTTTACTGTTATAAACAATACCAGGACGAGCATTTTCATAGGTAAACCTTTGTAGCATCTGGTTCCTTCCTTCTTAAAATATATTCCTAAACCATGAAGCTGCTGGGTTGAAGAGTATATACATTTTTACATATTTTGGATTAATGTCCTTTATGGGTTACAATATAGAAAAACAATGTTTATATAAGATTAGGAAGGTAGAAAATATGCAAAATAATACTACTGTTATTTAGACATAAGTACACTAATCTGTTTTGTACAACTCTGCATAAAGGTACATAATTCCTAGCCCCTGTCATTTTCTCTGTGAGGTCTTCCTTGTTGGTTCTAGGATGCATTCCTGGAGATGATTATTATCTCATTTACATTCCTAGAATTGAGCAGCAACCTCTGGAATATATTTCATAGTCAACAAAGATTTTGCTTTTGTTTATGCTCTTTCTTGTAATAACTTTATTTTCCCTTCTAATTCTTTGTCATTAATGCCCAGTATAAATCTTCATTCCTTAGTGAAACTTTCACTGTTTGTTTTGTTACCTCCTTTCTGTTTGCTTTTTTGTTTGTTTGTTTTTTAGTAGTTTTGTCCTTACTGTGTCATAAGAATCATGGAATCTTAAAGGTAGAAAAGATCATAGATATAACCCAGTTCATTGTATAGCTAAACAAAATTAAGGTTTAGAGGGCTTGTAACCAAATTAGATGATTGGTTCGTGGCATATCAGGAGTTTAAGACTTTCTTATTCTTCTGCTACATTTCCTTTTTTTGCTTCTTAATTATGTAAATATATTTGTATTCAGATTAATTGTAAGATTTTAGAAAAGAAAGTGATCAATGTGAGTTGGAATAAGAACAGTGCAACAGCTGGAATTTGATATTCTGGAAGAAGGTTCTGGGCTGCCTGGTGAGGGAGTTGAATGCTGAATGACACACCATAGCTGGGGAGCCAGGCCTGGGCTTCCGGAAGAGGGCGGAGAAGGAAAAGAATCTGGCCCCCAGGAGCACCTGGGACAGGAATAGGTGGTGTGGGGATGGGTGTGGGAGGGAGTATCTGAGGCCAATAGAGGAAAAGATTAAAGTTAGGAAAAGGGACTAAGTATTCTGGTGGTTCTGCCTAAGAAACCTGTCACTGTTTAGATAAGGAGTACTGACATATACGATAAATCATCTCAGTGGAAAACTGGCAAAGGACATGAGCATACACACTGAAAGAAGTAAATATGGAAAAGGTATACCCTTACTAGTAATTGAAGAAATGCACTTTATGATAACTAGATTGAAAAGTATGATAACATTTAATGTTGATGGAGGGAAATAGTAGCTCTCCTATACTCCTGTGTCTGTTGCTCTGAAAAGTCTTAAAAATGTGTATATCCTAATCCAGCAACTCCCATTCTAGAGATTTAGCATAAGAATCATCTAAGATATGTGCAAAGATGAACTAACACTGGTGACACCACTACCCATCCTATAGTATATGTAGGATACATCACTACCCATCCTATAGTATATGTAGGATACATGCCTCAGTGATATTAAAAAGCATGTTATAGAAAAATATCGACATAAGGAAATCTTTGTGAATGTCAAGTCATGGTCAAAATATATTATCCATTTTATATATTGTCACACAGAAGTGATGGTCAGACATAGCGAAGTTGTTCTAAAATATTGGAATAACAAATACCAAAATGTCAGTTATGACTGTAGTTTATGCTCTGCATGTTTTGCATTTTCACATGGGTGAATATGGGTGGAGCAGTTACATAAATGGATTAACAGTTTGTGCCCAATGTGGCTGATTATATAGAAAAGATTAGAAGGGAACAGAGTAAACAGGGAGATAATAAATTAAGAAACCGTTACTGCAGTTCAAGGGAGAGAGAATAGTAACTTGAATAGAAGGATGGCAAGGAAATGATGTGAGGTTGTCAGAGCTTTGTATGAACTAAAACTGATGACATTGGTGGTGAATGAAATATGGGACATGAGAGAACTCTCAGGAAGGTCTCAGGGTTTCTGGCTTGGAAATCTTGATGCATGCTGGTGCTGCACACCAAAATGGGGAAACTCTCAGACCCTTATTTAGATAAGGTTCTTAGTAAGGCTGATTTTGAGATGCCTTTGAAATATTTATATAGAGATACTGAACAGGGGTATTGACTATATGGATAGAATTTAGAAGTCTGTGTTAGATATATAATTTTGGACCTATTACAGGTAGTAATCAAAGGAAGCATGAATATGGAGAAGATTGTGAGGGGAAGAAGTATATAGCTTGAGAAAAGAAAATAGTCTGGAACTAAACTTTGAACCTCCAGAGTAAACCGAGAAGTGACCACAGAGGAAGAAACTCATGGAAGTCAGTTAAAAGGTTCTTCCAGAAGGAAGTCCTGTCAAATACTGCTGAGAGATCAGATGAAAGAGGTGAATAAGGTCCAAAACAGATGTTGATTGGATTTGGTGTGAGACAACAGTGGTGACTAGAGGGAAGAGCCAGGCTACTATGTGTTGATGAGGAGGGCCTGTGAGTAAGTAGAGATGATGCAGCTGGGTCCATTAGAAAGTTTGGCTGATAAGGCAGTGATTGGGAGGGAAATGTGGGAGCAAGTGACAGTATTTTTCTTTTTAAAAATGGGAGAAAATGGACTAAAATGTAAATGGGGAGGATGTGGCAGAGAGGGAGAACTTAAATATCAGAGACAAACAAGGATGGATTATTGACAGTGTGTAATGTTGCTGATAAGACCGGAAGGAATGCAGTGTGTAGTACAAGTTGGAGGGCCTCCGGTGTTAAAGTGGGCAAGGAAAGGATCTGGGTACAAATGTGGGTTCAGTGATAACGTTTAGAGACTGAGGCAGAGGATTTCCTAGTGGATAGATAACTTCATTTTCTTTGTAATGTTAAATGGGAGGACATCTGTGGGGGAGAACATTCACTTTGAAAAGTGTGAGCAAGGTATAAAAGTGTATTGTTAAAAAAGTGACTTGACTAGAGAAACTTGGTAAGATTTGGCAGAGCACGCCTTTAAATTGAGGATCATGAGTCTGGAAAACAAAAATACGAAAATGATAAGTAATTACTATCCTATATAATCTACGGAAGTTAACATTTTAGTGTATTTTCTTAACCTTTTTTTCTTTTATCTATGTATAAACCCATATGTAGTTTTCTAAGCATATTTTTTGGATGTCAAAAGTTCAGGAACAGTTTTATGAATCCCGTTGGCCTGGTTACTTGGTATTTATTTCGGTGAAATAGGAAGTAAGCTTCTACCATTAGTTAGGAAATTATTATTGATATTTTTATTTTCAAGGTTTGCATACATAATATTTGTATGCACAATTTGACTGTTGTCCAGTTAAAAATAAATTAGGCTCCAAAATCACCCATTGTCTCATTGATACAATTAGATGATTCCTATAGAAATGATGCTTAGCTCTTTGTCATATTTTAATTCTAGTAGTATATAACTTGCAGACAGTCTGGTAAAAATTACATGCTATACAAAACATTTCTGGCTTCTGTTAATCTATGAATAACATGACTTTTTCTTTGTCAGGATTTTTTCTGTGAATTTAGTGAACAATCACCTTGTGTTCTTTCAAGATCTCTGTTACAAGTAAGTTCTACTTAGTATTGAAATACTTCTTTAAACATCAAATTATTTGTGTGTTGATATTGTTTTATTGATTGCTGGAACAAAAGTAGGTGCTTTGAAAGGATATTTAACAGTGTTATATTTTTGTGATAGAAGTATTGAAATATTAGACATTCACCAAGATTATATCCTGGACTATAAAACAAACCTTAATAATTTAAAAACAATTGAAATCACACAAAGTATGGTCTCTGACTATTTTGGAATTAAACTAATAATCCATAACAAAAAGATATTTGGAATTTTTTTTAATGTTTATTTTTGAGAGAGAGACAGAAACAGAGTGCAAGTGGGAGAAAGGGAGACAGAATCCGAAGCTCCAGACTCTGAGCTGACAGCACAGAGCCCAACGCGGAACTCAAACCCACAAACCATGAGATCATGACCTGAGCTGAAGTCCGTCGCTTAACCAACTGAGCCACCCAAATGCCCCTTCAAATATTTGGAAATTAACACACTTCTGAACAACCCATGAACCAAAGAGGAAGTCTTGAGGATAATTGAAAAATATTTTGAACTGAATAAAAAGGAAAATATAATACACAGAATCTGTGGGATATAACTGAAGCAGTGCTTAGAGGGAAATTTATAGGATTAAATGTTTATGTGAGAAAAAGAAGAAAGTAGTTGCCAGAGGGATTGGAGGTGGGGGAATGAGTGAAATAGGTTTGAAGGGGATTAAAAGGTGCAAACTTTGTTATAAAATAAATAAGGCACAGGGGTGAAAAGTACAGGATGTGGAATATAGTCAATAATATTGTAATAACTTTGGTGACAGAAGATAACTGCGCTTGCCACGGTGAGCATTTCCTAGTGTATAGAACTGTCAAGTCACTATGTTGTACACCTGAAACTAATGTAATACTGTAGGTCAACTATACTTCAATTAAAATTTTTTAAAAGGAAAGTTGTGAAAACTTAAGCTTCTACTTTAAAAATAAAAGAGCAAATGAAACTCAAAGGAGGCAGAAAAAAGGAAATACCATAGACAAAAACAGAAATCAGTAAAATAGGAAACGGATAAACAGTAAAGAAAATCAGTGTAACTAAAATCCTAATTCTTTTGAAAATATCAGTAAAATTGAAAAACCTCTAACCAGGCAGAACAAGAAAAAAAATGTACAGGACAGATGAATAATCTCACAAATGAAACAGAAGGGACCACTACAGACTCTAGAAAGGTCTGTAAAAGGACATGGGAATTTTTATTATAAACAATTCTATGTCCATAAATTCAAAACCATAGATGCAATGGACCAATTTCTTGAAGGACACTATCAAAACTCATGAAGAAAGAACTTGAACTATCCTACATCTGTTAAAGAACTTGAATTCTTAGTGTAAAACCTTCCAACAAAGAAAATTCCAGGTCAGTTCTGTACAGTCTGTTCCAAAAAAAGAAAAGGCAATATACATAATAAAGCCAGCATTAACTCAATAGCAAAACCAAAAAAGACATTAAAAGCACGGAAAATTATAGGCCAGTATCCTTAAGAGCATGGATAAAACAACCTTAAGGATTATCATCTCAAATTCAGCAATATATGAAAAAGAATAAAAATACATCATGACCAAATGAGCTTTCTCCCAAAAATGCAAGCCTGGTTCAACCTTTGAAAATCAGTCTGTGTAGGGTCATCTTGGTGGCTCAGTTAAACATCCAGCTCTTGATTTTAGCTCTGGTCCTGATTTCTTGGTCGTGAGATTGATCCCTACTTTGGACTCTACAAGGAGTATAGAGCCTGGTTGGGATTCTCTCTCTCCCTCTCTCTCTCCCCTCCCCTGCTTGCACTCACTCTCTCTTTCAATAAACATTTTTTTTAAAAATTTTTTAATTTAAAGTTTAAATTTATTTTTTAAATAAACATTAAAAATAAGTCAGTGTAATCCGCCATACAGTCTAAAATCTTATGGGATGCCTGAGTGGCTCAGTCGGTTAAGCCTCCACCTTCAGCCCAGGTCATGATCTCACAGCCCATGAGTTTGAGCCCCACATCCAGGTCTGTGCTGACACCTCAGAGCTGGGAGCATTCTTCGGATTCTGTGTCTGTCTGTCTCTCAAAAATAAATAACGTTAAAAAAAATTTTTTTTAAGTATCCCTACATTCAGGAAAAGCATTTGACAAAAGTCAACCTCCATTCACAATAAAAACTCTCATCAAGGGGCCCCTGGGTGGCTCAGTTGGTTGGGCGTCTGACTTTGGCTCAGGCCACGATCTCACAGTTTGTGGGTTCAAGCCCTGTGTCGGGCTCTGTGCTGACTGCCAGCTCAGAGCCTGGAGCCTGTTTTCAGTCTGTGACTCCCTCTCTCTCTGACCCTCCCCTACTCACGCTGTCTCTCTCTCTCTCTCTCTCTCAGAAATAAATAAAACATTAAAAAAAATTTTTTTTTAAAAGATAATAAATAAATAAATAAAAATAAATAAATAAATAACTCTCATCAAAACTAGGAATAGGAGAGAACTTCCTTAACTTGATACAGGGTATGAACAAAAAACTTGGCAGCTAACCTCATACTTAATGATGAAAGATTATATCATTTCCTCCAAAGATTGGGAGTAAAGTGAGGATGTCAGCTTTCTCACTCCTCTTTTATTCAACATACTACAGATGGTCCACAACTTAAGATAGTTCATTATCGACTTTATAATGGTGTGAAAGTGATATGCATTCAGTAGAAACCAGATTTTGAATTTTGGCCTTTTTCTGGGCTAGCAGTGTGCGTTTAGCACTCTCTCATGATGCTGGGTGTGACCAGTGAGCTGCAGCTCCCACTCAGCCACACAGTCACAAGTATAAACAGCCCATTTAATTCTGTTTTTCACTTTCAGTATTGCAATCAGTAAATTACAGGAGATATTCAACACTTTATTATCAAATAGGGTTTGTGTTAGAAGATTTTGCCTCACAGTAGGCTAATGTAAGTTTACCAAACACATTTGAAGTGGTCTAGGCTCAGCTATGATGTTTAGTATGTTAGATATATTAAATGCATTACAACTTAGAGTATTTTCAATTTACTATGGGTTTTGGGAACATAACCCCATCATCTTAAGTTGATGGAGATCTGTATAGGAAATTTTAGCCAGTGAAAAAAGGCAGGAAAAAGAAAAGGCATACAGCTGAAAAAGGAAGAAATAATCATCTTTTTACAAACAACATTATTTTCTATGTAGAGCACCAAAGAATCTTCAGAGAAGTTCCTAGACCAGATGGGTGAGTTTAACAAGAGCACAGGATATGAGGTCAACGTACAGAAAGCAAGTGTATTTCTATATACTTACAGTGAACAGTGGGAAGTCAAAAATTTAAAAACAGTAGTATTTACAATAATCTCAAAAAAAAAACAAACCCAAAATACTTAGGTATAAATCTAATACCTGTTTGTAGACAGTGCTGAAAAACTATAAGTACTGGTGAAAGAAATCAAAGACCTAAATAAAAAGAAAGGTATACCCTGTTTGTGGATTGGAAGAATTAATAAATTCTTCCCAAATTGATCTATAGCTTCAAAGCAATCTCAGTCAAAATCATAGCAGGATTTTTTATAAATGTCAACAAATTGATTCTAAAATTTATATGGAAAGGCGAAGGAACCAAAACAACTGTAAAAAAAGACCACAGTTGGGGAACTCACACTATCTGACTGCAGGACAGGTGTGGGATTGGCAAAATGGGTCAGTGAACCAAGAGAAGAATCTAGAAAAAGTCCTCTTCTTATTAGTACTGTACTTTATAGTCCTTTATTAATTAACACAGTCAGTTGATCAGTTAGTAATATGGTTAGTTAATTTTGACAAAATACGAAGGCAAATGAGTGGAGAAATGGTAGTCTTTTCAACAGTGTTGCAAGAACAATTGGACAGACATATGCAAAAAAATTAACTTAGAATGCATCATAAATCCAAAACATAAGACTGTAAAACTTTTATAAGAAAAGACAGGAGAAATATTTCATTTTAGGAGGCAGAGAATTCTTAGGTATGATATCAAAAACACCATTCTTTTTTTTTTTTTTTTTATGTTACTACATTTTTAGAATGGATACAAATTTTATTTTATTTTATTTATTTATTTTTTTACAAATAGTTTATTGTCAAATTAGTTTCCACATAACACCCAGTGCTCATCCCCACAAGTGCCCTCCTCCATGCCCATCCCCCCCTCCCCCCCACATCCATCAGTCCTCAGTTTTTGTCAGCATTCAAGAGTCTCTCATGGT
Organism: Hyaena hyaena; assembly: GCF_003009895.1. NCBI lineage: Eukaryota > Metazoa > Chordata > Mammalia > Carnivora > Hyaenidae > Hyaena > Hyaena hyaena. The sequence continues at coordinate 424,392 of NW_024081474.1, read as the reverse complement.
TTGCCTCTCTCCCTTTCCCCCACCATTTCCCCCCTTCTTCTCCCGATTGGTCCTCTGTTAAGTTCCTCCTAGTCCTCCTATACGTGCACACATATGATATTTGTCCTTCTCTGCCTGACTTATTTCGCTCAGCATAACACCCTCAAGGTCCATCCATGTAGCTACACATGGCCAGATTTCATTGTTTCTCATTGCCATGTAGTATTCCATGGTATAGATAAACCACATCTTCTTGATCCATTCATCTGTTGATGGACACTTAGGCTCTTTCCATGTTTTAGCTATTGTGGAGAGTGCTGCTATGAACATTGGGGTACATGTGCTCCTATGCCTCAGCATTTCTGTATCCCTTGGGTAAATTCCTAGCAGTGCTATTGCTGGGTCATAGGGGAGTTCTATTGTTAGTTTCCTGAGGAACCTCCACACTGTTTTCCAGAGGGGCTGTACCAGTTTACATTCCCACCAACAGTGTAGGAGGGTGCCCGTTTCTCCACATCCTCGCCAGCATCTAGAGTTCTCTGATTTGCTCATTTTAGCCACTCTGACTGGCGTGAGGTGGTATCTCAGTGTGGTTTTGATTTGTATTTCCCTGATGAGGAGGGATGCTGAGCATCGTTTCATGTGTCTGTTGGCCATCTGGATGTCCTCTTTGGAGAAGTGTCTGTTCATGTCTTCTGCCCATTTCTTCACTGGGTTGTTTGTTTTTCGGGCGTGTAGTTTGGTGAGTTCCTTATAGATTCTGGATATTAACCCTTTATCTGATATGTCATTTGCAACTATCTTTTCCCATTCCGTTGGTTGCCTATTAATTTTCTGGGTTGTTTCCTTGGCTGTGCAGAAGCTTTTAATCTTGATGAGGTCCCAACAGTTTATTTTTGCTCTTGATTCCCTTGCTTTTGGGGATGTGTCAAGTAAGAAGTTGCTGCGGTGGAGGTCAAGGAGGTTGTTTCCTGCTTTCTCCTCTAGGGTGTTGATAGTTTCCTGTCTCACGTTCAGGTCCTTTATCCATTTTGAGTTGATTTTTGTGCATGGTGTGAGAAAATGATCTAGTTTCATTCTTCTGCATGTTGCTGTCCAGTTCTCCCAACACCATCTGTTAAAAAGGCTGTCTTTTTTCCATTGGATATTCTTTCCTGCTTTGTCAAAGATCAGTTGGCTGTATACTTTTGGGTCCACTTCTGAGTTCTCAATTCTGTTCCATTGGTCTATGTGTCTGTTTTTGTGCCAATACCATACTGTCTTGAGGATGACAGCTTTGTAGTAGAGGCTGAAGTCTGGGATGGTGATACCTCCCGTTTTGGTTTTATTTTTCAGTATTACTTTGGCTATTCGGGGTCTTTTGTGGTTCCATACAAATTTTTGGATAGTTTGTTCTAGTTTTGAGAAGTATGCTGGTGCAATTTTGATTGGAATTGCATTGAATGTGTAGAGTGCTTTAGGTAGTAATGACATCTTAACTATATTTATTCTTCCTATCCATGAGCATGGAATGTTTTTCCATTTCTTTGTGTCTTCTTCAATTTCCTTCATAAGTTTTCTATAGTTTTCATCATACAGATCTCTTGTATCCTTGGTTAGGTTTATTCCGAGGTATTTTATGGTTTTTTGTGCAATTGTGAATGGGATCAGTTTCTTGATTTCTCTTTCTGTTGCTTCATTATTGGTGTATAAAAATGCAACCGATTTCTGTACGTTGATTTTGTACCCTGCAACTTGGCTGAATTCTTGGATCAGTTCTAGTAGGCTTCTGGTGGAGTCTGTCGGGTTTTCTATGTAGAGTATCATGTCATCTGCGAAGAGTGAAAGTTTGACTTCCTCTTTGCCAATTCTGATGCCTTTGATTTCCTTTTGTTGTCTGATGGCTGATGCTAGGACTTCCAGCACTATGTTAAACAACAGTGGTGAGAGTGGGCATCCCTGTCGTGTTCCTGATCTCAGGGGGAAAGCTCTCAGTTTTTCCCCGTTGAGGATTATGTTAGCTGAAGGCTTCTCATAGATGGCTTTGATGATCAAAAACACCATTCTTAAAAAATCGTTGATCAACGTATAATGGAAGATACTATTAAAATGGAAAGAGACACTACACAATGGGAGAAAATATTTGCAAATCATGTGTAGCACAGGACTTGTATCATACAAATAGCTTTATAAACATAACAGTAAGAAAACAGACAACCCAGTTTTTTAAAGACATTAAACATAATTGGTATTAGGGATATGCAAATTAAAACCACAATGAAATACCACTGTCTGCCTTTTCTAATATCTTTTAAAAAGAAGAAAGAAAATCTCAATAACCAAGTGCTGGTGAGGATGCATTTACTGATAACTCCACGAAGTGCTACAGCCACTTTGTAAAACAATTTGGCAGATTCTTATTAAATTAAACGTACAAATCCCACTCCTGTTTAATGTTTACCTAGGAAAAGTGAAACCCAGTTTTCTGCTTGGAAAACTGTATGTGATTATAGCTGTTTGGTTCATCATTCAAAACTGGAAATAATCCAAATGGGTTAGGAAATCAAGCAAAGGATAGTACAGGAAATATTAAAATATACTGAGGTCATTAAGGGGAGAAAATGAAATGCAAATTATTATTAAATAATTTATTTTAAATTTAATCATTAAATAATTTTTCCAGTTTCAAAAAGTGTGTATTCCAAAATGTTCATTAAAGACAAAAGATTGTCAACCAAATATTTATAGCCATTTGCTGTTTTATAATTTATGAAGCCCTTTCTTATATATTAGCTTATTTGACATATTCAGACTAGTCCGTTCATTTTGGGGTTTTGGTTTTTTGTTTTTTTGGCTTTTTTTGAGTTTATTTTTGAGAGAGAGAAAGAGAGAGAGATTGTGGGTATGTGCAAGAGAGGGAGAAAGAGAATTCCAAGCAGACTCCACACTGCCCACACAGAGCCACACACAGGGCACAATCTTATGAACCTGTGAAGTCATGACCTCAGTAGAAACCAAGAATTGGTCACTTTACCAACTGAGCCACCCAAGCAGCATGAGTGACCCAGGTATCCCTGGTCAGCTCATTTTGAGTAGTTTGCTGTTACTGCCCTTGACTTGGGAGATACTTTTTCTTACATGTTTTTTATTCTCCTTCATCAGAATACATCTTAAATATAGATTAATATGTAATACCCATTGTGGAGGTAGTGATTTATTGATTGATTCCCACCAGGTTTTTATGCTTTAATCTCTTCTGTTGAGTTCATGTCACAGTAATGACAGCATTACTAATACATAACATTTGTTTTAAGACTACTTTCCTGGTGGATAACAAAAAGGTCTTTGGAACCCATCTCATGCAAGACATGGTGAAAGATGCACTTCGGTCTTTTGTCAGCCCTCCGGTGCTCTCCCCAAAGTAAGTACCATAAGACTTTTCATAGCACATGTATTTCTTAAAAGCCCCAGTACTCTATGCCCTTTTATAGCCAAGGCATAAAAACTGTTGGAATCATATCTTCATGTAGAAAAGAAAAAACTCAGTCATAGTAAAATTAATTGATTTCTGCTACATATTAGATTTAAACTGAAGTTTTTGTGAAGTTGACATTAGGCTCAATATGAGCAGAAAACCTTACAACGAATTATCAAATGCAGTTAAGTTGCATTGGTTCTTACTGTGTGCAAAGCACCGTGTTAGGTAAGCACTTTGGGAGTAATTATAAAAAATCAGATAAGGTCTCTTAATGATCTCAGTCTAGGTAAAAATAGAAAATGCAGACAATTGTTCCTTAAATTATGTTCTAATAGAAACATGCTGCCTTAATAAGAGGCTGGAAAGGATTTCATGCAGTGAGAAATCATCATTTGTGTTGGCATTTTGGAAAATGAATAAAGCTTTTCCAAAGGAGGGAAGAAAGGTTTTGTTATTTCTTAACAAAGTAGGGAACGGTTAGTAGTTCAGCATTCAATCTTTGTAATAAATCATGCCACATCTCACAAAACTTTTTCTTTCTTAACTTGGGTTTCCCAGAACCAGATCCTGAGACAATTCATGTAAATTTAGAAAATGTTCCCAGGAGCAGTGCCTGGATGGCTCAGCCAGTTAAGCCTCCAGCTCTTGACTTCAGCTCAGGTCATGATCTTATGCTTCATGAGATTGAGCCCCTCATCGGGCTCTTCAGTGGGCAATGTGGAGCCTGCTTGGGATGCGTGCGCTCTTTGTCACTCTGTCTCTCTCTCTCTCTCTCTCTTTCTATAAATAAATGAACTTTAAAAGAAAAAAGCGTTACCAGGAAAAACCAGCAGGGTTGTTGGCAAGTAGAACATGAAAAGGAAAAAAAACATGCATAGGTGCACTTCAGGGAAAGTAACTCTGGTTATGTCCTGGTGGGGAGTTCTGTAGACAGTGTGGGTAGCACCTCAGTTGTTATGGATGAAACAAAGGAACCTGAGAATTTACCCACGTAATGAATCCATTAAGGACTGACCCTGGGAGGAGGTAAATTCCCAGACATCCTCAATGTTGTTTATATTCCGTTTCATTCACAGTAAAAGCCAAAGCCCTTCTGATTGAGCCTCGGAGGTCCCATATGCTCTGGTCTAGACTCCTGTCCTGAGGCCTTTCTGACCTCTCTTACCCCACTCTGCCCATCAGCCACAATGCCCTCCTTGCTATTCTGGGAACATACAGGCTCACTCTCACCCTACAGCCTTTACATAGAGTCTGGAGTGGAAGGCGTTTTACTGAGAAATCCCTAGGACTGACTCCCTCACCGCCTTCAAGTCTGTTTAAGTTCATCTCAGGACTCCTTTGATCAGACTATTTAAGGAGTACAGCCTCTGCCCCACCCCAGCCCAGTACTGGGCTGTATATAGTTCTCTGTCCTGTAACAACGATCTTCTTACCATCTCTATAATTTACTCCTTCACTGCACTGTGTTTATGTGCTGTATATATGTACTGCATAAATCTTTGTTGTGTTCATTTTTTATTTCCCTCTCTTCCTCTTCCCCCCGCTCCCATTACAATATGAACCCCACAAGGTCAGGGCAGGTCCTTTTGGCTCTTTGTTCACTAATGTATCACAGGTACAAGAAACAGTGTCTAGCACACAGCACATGATGAATCTTTGCTGAATAAGTGAATAGATAAATGACAGTTGCATGGTTAAGATAGTTTGGGACTCGAGAGTTTTGAATGCTTTGGTAAAGTTTGGTCTTTTTGGTCAGCAAGGAAGCGCTCAGGTTTTTAGGAGGGAATGAGCATAGGATAGTATATACTTTGTTATGATATGTATTTTTTAATAGGAAACAAACTGGTAGTGATAAAGGAGGCAAAGTGTTGGGCTAGGTTAATTCAGTACTACAGGCAAGAAATGATGAAGAATTAAACTCTGGGAATATAAAGACAGACCTGAGGAACATTTCAGAGGTAAGAGTAATAGGACTTGACAACTGATTCAGCAGAGGAAGGAAAGGATAAGAAGGAAAATAAGTTGCTTTAAAAAAACAAAAAACAAAAAACAGGGGTGCCTGGCTCAGTCAGTTAAGCAGCCAAACTTGGCTCAGGTTCATGATCTCCCGGTTCGTGAGTTTGAGCCCTATGTCGAGCTCTGTGCTGACAGCTCGGAACCTGGAGTCTGCTTTGGATTCTGTGTCTCCCTCTCTCTCTCTGCCCCTCCCCAGCTCACGCTCTGTCTCTCTGTCTCTCAAAAATAAATAAACATTAAAAAAAATTTTTTAAACCACCAGAAGCTGATTATATAAATAATATATGGTTGTATTTGAAATTTAGACAGTGCATAAAATATGAAAAATAGTAAAAGGTCCCCCGAAGTCTTAGCTCAGATAACATTTTGATGACCATCACTGTAGATCTCTTGGATCTCTTAGATCTGTGCTAACACAGATATATGCTATACATTTGACTTTATATAAATGGTATCACATTAAACAGGCTGTTTTTATCATAACCTTTTAATTATTTTTTGTGGATTGTTTTCTTAAAATTTTTGTTTTTAAAATTCTTTTTTATCCCACTCAAAGATACATCATGAATTTACATTTCACATTACCTGACGTAGATCCAAGTAATTCATTTTAATGGCTGCCAAATATATCATGTAAATGTCTTCAGTGGATTGGGGTTTACTAGAATGGGACATGTATACTTACAGTAGATATTACCAGATTGCATTCTAAAAGATTGTAACAATTTGTATTTCTATTAGCAGTATATGAGAGTGCACATTCCTTATGTCCTGACCAGCAGTAGGTATTACTCCTTTTAATTTTTTCCAGTGTGTTTAGCAGGAAACAGTATCTCGTTGTTATTTTAATTTGAGGATTTAATACATATTTATTGAATATTTAGAAATACTTTTCTATGAATTGTTTATATCCTTTACCCATTAACTTTCATTAAGTGGTTTACTTTTTTGGGAAATTTATATGAAGCATTTGCACATTATGAATATAAACAATAGTATCTATCATACAGTATATATAGCTCCTCATAGTGTACAAGTCCTGACTAAATCATATTATCTTTCAGCTCCTTCATCTGTGATACGCATTGCAGATTTTTTTTTTAAGTTTTCTTTTGCATCAAAATTTTCGCCTTCTATATGGTAGTTTTTGCTACTATATTTTATCCTATATTTTAGGTTTCTTGTTGGAGGTAAATCTCTCTGGCCTATAGGCTGTACCATTAGTCACTTCCAGAGATTTTTTGTTCAAGATTTTGTCCAAAGATTTTTATTCTTATGCATGTAAGATTAAGTGGTGTGAAGATAGAAGTTCAACTTGATTTCCTTCTAGGTAGATAGTCAGTTGGGTGAGTATCACAATATAAAACATCATTTCCCACTTAATTAAGAGAAGACTGTCTTTATTTTACTTGGAAATCCTTTATGTATTGAAATTTTTTTCCAGTTCCAATGATGATGTTTTCTTTTTGTTTTGTTTTCAATAATTTTTATTATTATTGTGGCTTTGTCTTAAGTTTTAATATCTGTTAAGATATGTCCTCTGACTACATTCTTTCTCAGGATTTTCTTGGTTCTTCCCTGGTTTACCCTTTATTGGGTGTGTGGTTTGCAAATACTTGCTCCCATTCTGTAGGTTGCTTTTTCATTTTGTTGATTGTTTGCTGAGCAGAAGCTTTTCAGTTTGATATAATCCTGCTGCTTATTTTTACTTTTTCTTGCCTTTGCTTGTGGTGCAAAACCAAAACATTCTTATCCTCTATGGTTTCTTCTACACCTGAAACTTCAGATCTTACATTCAAAAGTGGGTCTTTAACCCATTTTTATTTGATTTTTGTGTATGATGTAAGGGTCTGATGTCATTCTTTTACATGTGGCTATCCAGTTTTCCCAGTATTATTTATTGAAGAGACTGTCTTTTCCCCCATTGTATATTCTTGGCTTCTTTGTCAAAAATTAATTGACCATATATGCATGCTTCCCCGCCCCCAGTCTCTCTATTCTGATTTATTGATCTGTATGTCTGTTTTTATGCCAATACTATTCTGTTTTGATTACTATAGCTTTGGTAATACAGTTTGAAATCAGGGAGTGTGATGCCTCCAACTTTTTTGTTCTTTCTCAAGTTTGCTCTCAGGTTGTTTTGTGGTTCCGTATAAATTTGAGGGTTGTTTTCTCTGTATCTGTGAAACATGCCATTTCAATTTCATTAAGGACTAACAGTATTCTTCAGGCCAAAAGCACAGATTATCTTTCTATTTATTTGCTTCCTCAGTTTCTTTCATCAGTGTCTTACAGTTTTCTTTAAAAGTGTATAGATCTTTCCCCTCCTTGGTTAAATTTATTCCTACGTATTTTATTGGTTTTGGTGCTATTATAAATGGGATTACTTTCTTAATTTCTCTGATAGTTTATTGTTAGAACATACAAATACAGCAGATTTTTTGTATATTGATTTTTGTACCCTGCAGCTTTACTAAATTAGTTCCCAACAGTTTTTTGATGGAATCTTTAGGTTTTCTACATATTATAAATGGTTATCTGCAAACAGAGACACTTAAAAATTATTTTTAAATTTGTAATTAAATATATCCAATATTCAGATTTATAAACAACATACACTACCATCTATTTTAAACAATATTTTTCTTTGGTTTTTATAAATTCACCTTTTGGAGAATTGATAAAATTTGATAAATACTTAATACATATTTATTTGAATCAATAAATTTTATCAATTCCCTTATGTAATAAATGTAATATATTAGTACTTGCTTTTGCCAGGTTCCTTTCTGGGTTCTAGGGAAAAAAAGGGCACACCTGCTAAGAAGGCACTTTTCATCCAGTGAGAGAGACTAAACAGTCAAACAAATAATGTGAGGTCCTAAGTGCTTTGTAGAAAGATAAAGGAATAGATAGTTCTCTTAGGCCATAGTTGTGGAAGGCCTTTTGCACATGGTGAAACATGTGAGTGAACTGAGGCAATGAGCTATGTCAAGCTTCCTGACAGCAACATCCAGCTCTAGAGTAGAGCCGAGGTTGAGTATCAAGGAGCAGCTAATTTTCACAAATCATAGTATTAGAATACATCTAGTTCAACAATTCTCAAGGTTTTTTGTTTTGGGACACCTTTACATTTTCAAAAGTTTTTAAAACCCAGATAGCTCTTGTTTATATGGGTCATGTGTATTGCCACCTACTGTTTTAGAAATTAAAACAATACTTTTAAAATATTTATTAATTTTTTTAAAATAGGAAACTCATTACATTAATCAAAATAATACTTTATGGAAAATAACTTTTTAAGAAAAATTGGTGATAAAAATGACAGTTTTACATTTTTGCAAATCTCTTTTCATTATAATAGAAGATAGCTGAATCATTTTGACCTGCTTCTGCTTTCAGTCTGTTACTTATGCCCTGTAGACTCTGGAAACGCCCACTGTACACTTGTGAGAGAAGGAATACCAAAGCAAATAGCATCTTAAATTATTGTGAGAATAGTTTTGACCTTGTGGTCCCCCAGAAAGCATCCCAAGGTCACCACCCCCACCAGGGGAACCTGGGCCACATTCTGAGAACTGCTGTCTGCCATTTCAAATCCAACTCCTCCCCACCTCCACCCCAGTCCTTTCCTCCCACTCTGGTCCTAGATGTGACCACTGTGCACTACAGTTTGTGCCTCTTATGAATGCTTATACACTTCACCCAGATCTGTGTGTCTGGAAATAATACACCCATTTATTTTATGTTTTTAGACCTCACATAAATGTTGTCATTCTGTATACATCCTTTTGCAACATGATTTTTTCATTCAGCATTAGGGTTTTGAAATCAACTGGTTTGATCCATGCAAACTTACTTCATTCATTGAAATCCACCCTTTGAAAATATTGCAGTTTGTTTTGCTGTTTCTCTATAAGTGGACATTTAAGTTCTTTCTAAATGTATTACTATTGAAAACAGTGCTGTAGTGAGCTTCTTTGAATATGTCTCCTTGTGCACATAGGCTATCTATATACTTAGAACTGTTGTTGATCATAGAGTATGTTCATCTTCAATTTCCCTAGTTTTGCCAAGTTGCTTTCCAAAATAATTAAACCAATTTGTATTCCATATAACAGTGTACAAGAATTCCAATTTTCTTAGACTTTGGGCTTTGTCATAATCAGACTCTAAGTTTTTGACAATCTGATGTACATGGAATAGTGTCCATGTCTGACTTGCATTTTTTCCTTTTCTATTGAACAGTCTTTACTACTTTTATTATTACTTATTTAGGGTTAATTACAGTTCAACCTTCATTGTTTGAGGAGTCCATATTTGCAAATCTTGCTTACTCCCTAAGATGTATTATAACCCTCAAATCATTTGCTCTCCTCTTGCTGAATTCGTGGATGTGTGCAAAGCAGCAAAAAAAAAAAAAAAAAAAAAAAAAGTGAGTCTCCCGGTGCTGAAGAAGGCAACTCTACCTACTTTTTCAGTTCTCATTCCATAAACAGCTCATTAGGTGCCACGTTCTTCACATTTTTGTGCTTTTTGTTGGTGATTTCATAGTGTCAAATGGCCTTCCCCTGTAATGATCTGCTCCCTAGTGTCCCTTAGCACAAGAAGGCTGTGGCATGCCTTTCAGAGAGAATATGTATGTTAGATAAGCTTCACTCAGGCATGAGTTTGCTAATGAATTATCAATTTACATCACATAAGGCACCTTAAAACACATAATGCAAGGTTATGTAGTTATCAGTTGATCAAAATAGTGTCACCAGAGGCTGGCAGAAACCTAACCCTGTATTTTACCCTAGCAGCAATGTTGCCGTATTCTCTAAATTCAGTGTCTGCAGCAACTTTAAAAAACAGAATTATCATGAGTACTGAGAATTGAGTATATATACGACAGAGTTCATTGCATGGTAATCTGTAAATGTTATTCCAGTGTTTTAAAATTCCAGTGTTACAGATAAGAAATGTGATCCTGATCTGATTCTTTTTCTCCTTTGTAAGTGATTTGACACTTTCTTCTGGAAGAATGTAAAGTTTCTGGGTTTTGTTTTGTTTGTTTGGTTGGTGTTTTTGGAGTTTAAGAGTTTTACCAGAATGTGTGTGTGTGATTTTCAGCTAGACTTGTCAGGAACTCAGTCATTAAAGCAGTAAATTTACTTTATTATTTTTTATCTAATTATTGCCTCACCTTTCATCTCTCTGTGTGTGTGTGTGTGTGTGTGTGTGTGTGTGTGTGTGTGTGTGTTTAAGAGCTCCTCATAGATCTCGTCCCCATATTTTTCATAATTATCTTTTAGTGATATATATTTAATACTTGTTATTTTTGCTATGATGTGAGAAAGTTCTTCCTCTTGACCTTCAAGACTACTAATGAGCATCTTTCATCTGTTGAATTTTTAAATGTGAAAATCCTAATTTTGGGATCCAGAAAGTCGTCTTTTTCCTTTAAGAGCTTTATTTTAATCACTTTTAAGTAACTTTCTTACTTTGGAGTTAAAGATCTAACAGACCTTCTAGCACTATCACCTCTTCCAGGCATTCTACCTTTTCTTTCTCGTGGCTATTGTGTGCACTGTCATTTTCCATTGAGTGATTGTGACTCTGTTGATCTTTGAGGCTCTGGTCAGATTGTTCAGTTATGGCAAATACTTAGAGGTAGCAAGTTGTCTGCTCCTGTGTCCCAGGGAAGAGTCCCTGCTTTTCCCATCTTCTTAGGTGCAAAGGCTACTGACCTCAGGGATAGAAACAAAAAATCATCCCTTCTATCAGCCCCTGTAGTTCCTCTAGCACCAGGCAGGTAGCAGACCCTCCAAGACTGCTCAGGAAGGCTTTAGTCACTTTACTGAGATAAGGAGCACCAGAAAGGAAGTCACTGGATAAGGCTAGAAGATGAGCTGCCAGAAATGTATAAGTGATGATTTTGGCCAATGGTTGGAAATGTGGCTACATCTTGAAAAAGTTAGGATTCTGTATATTGTTTTCTTTGTAATTATTATTATTGTTACAGTTCATGAGAGTGTCCATTGTAGAAAAATAAATAACACTGTAGGGCCATGAAAAAGTAGAACTTTGGGATTTTTCTTTTTTTCCTTGTTTATTTCATCTTGTTGTATCCAATTCTGTCCAAATTATAGAACTGGAAGTATTGGAGATGTACATTTGCTGTGTGAATAACACAGTAATTGTGAAATATTTCTTAATCTAATGCTAACAGTGTTTAATTTAGTAATGTATATGGTTCCGTTTTCTCTTTTCCCACATTTTTGGTCTATTGGTAGCACCTACAGTAATCCCTGCTGCTTTTCATAGGCCAAATAGTTTGATTTTAATGAGTATTATCTTACAGGTGCTGCCTGTATAATAATCACCAGGCTAAGGACTGTATTGACTCCTTTGTTACTCACTGTGTTCGGGTAAGAACTGCAGTTTGGATCATTGTGATGGATACTTTAAAATTTGTGGGGAGTCAGAGCTAAGCTCCACCTTCGGCTCAGGTCATGATCTCACGGTTCATGAGTTTGAGCCCCACATTGGGCTCTGTGCTGATAGCTCAGACAGAACCTGCTTCAGATTCTGTGTCTCCCTTTCTCTCTGCCCCGTCCCCTGACTCACGCTCGGTCTCTCTCTCTCAAAAAAAAAAAAAAAAAAAAAAAAAAGGTGAGATATTAATAGTGCCCCTGTACCTCTTATAGGCTAGTTATTGACTGAGATAATATCTGTCAAACTGTACAAATTTAAAAGAAGTCTATTTGCAGAATCTTCTGATTTATATTTCTTAAATCAGAGCATTTTACCCTTCATGCATATTGTCTGATTAGTGAAGTGTTTGTTACAATGCTTTAGGATATAGAATAGGAATTGAAGAACCTTAAGGTTTATAGAGTACAGCTGAGCCTTGAACAACACGGGTTTCAACTTTGTAGGTCCACTTATGTGCAGATTTTCTTCAATACAGTACTACAAATGTACTTTCTTAAGATTTTCTTTATAATATTTTCTTTTCTCTAGCTTACTTCATTGTAAGAATACAGTATATAATGCATATGACATACAAAATAGGAGTTAACTGACTTTTGATGTTATCAAGAAGGCTTCCAGTCACTAATAACCTATTAGTAGTTAAGTATGAGGGGAGTCAAAAGTTATATATGGATTTTCAACTGTGTAAGATATAGGTGCCCTTAACCCTTGTGTTGTTCAGAGGCCAGCTGTATCAGTCATTACTTAAGCCTTAGACTTATTCTGGTATATTAAAAGCAGCACAGAAATGTCACCCTTGAACATTGGCTTATGGCTTGAAATAAGCAGAGAAGGAAACTATTCTCTTGGAATTGTGGGAAGATATCTAAAGATGGAAGTAACATTTTTGCCATATGACAACAGGTTTCATTAATAGCCACTTTATTCTGGCTATTGATAATTCTCATGTTGAGTTTCTTTAAAAAGAAACACCTGTGTAAGAGATATGCATAGTCCTGATTCTTACATCCACAGTAATTTTTCCCCTTAAAGTAGATTTTGAAAACTTAGAATGTTAATTTTCTTTAGTGTCAAGAAATTTCATATTGACAGTTAACAAATCGTATGTATTTGCAGCCATTCTGTAGTCTTATTCAGATCCATGGACATAATCGGGCTCGACAGAGAGATAAACTTGGTCATATTCTTGAGGAATTTGCTACCTTGCAGGATGAGGTAAGAGCCAACAAGTTGCCCTCCCTTTTAAAATTAAGCAAATTAGATTTTTAAAAACAATTCTTTGGAACTGTGTTTTGACTTACTAATTTTTCATTGTAATGAATTTATTTTTAACTTAAAATGTAACAGTTCCATATACTAAAGGAAGAGTTTACAAAAAGAGAACAATAATCTGAGCTGAGAAACATCTTATTTCTTTGGTAATCAGGATAAATGATAAAATATGTGTAGAACTATAGTTTTATAGCAAGATCACATTCTAACAAAAATCTTAAGACAAACCATAAGAGACTTTTACATACAGAGAACAAAATGATGGTTGCTAGAGGGGAGGTAGGTAGGGGTGTGGGTTGAATGGGTGATGGGCAGTAAAAAGGGCACTTGTTGGGATGAGCACTCAGTGTTATATGTAAGTGATGAATCACTAAATTCTACTCCTGAAATTAAAAAATAAATTGATTTATATAGCTGTGCAGAAAAACCTTAAATTGTCAGCAGCAATATTAATGGGTAACATAGTTAAAAACCTGAAGTCTGTAGTTTGTATTTTTGTTTTATAAAATGTCTTTTTAGTTTAAGGAGTGTTTAGGTAAATGTTATCCATTGTGAAGTGGGAAGTTTAAATGTGAATTGAACCAAAAAATGTTTTGAAAGTATGAGTTCTTTAGTGACAAGTTTTACATTTTCTGTTTAAATGTTATTTTTAGCTGTCTTGTATTTTTTTTTTCATTCTTGCATTGCCTTGAGACGAAAGTCAGTGTTATGACATTTTGTCCTGATAGGCAGAGAAGGTTGATGCAGCCCTTCACACTATGCTGTTGAAACAGGAACCCCAAAGGCAACATTTGGCCTGTTTAGGTACCTGGGTCCTTTATCATAACCTTCGAATTATGATCCAGTATCTTCTGAGTGGCTTTGAACTGGAGCTTTACAGCATGCACGAGTACTACTACATATATTGGTAAGAGAACAATTTGAGTTAAAATCGGTAGTGGGTAGTGCGTAGAAAAGATCTGAGAGAACATCTGTAAAACACAGTATAATTTCAGGGTACTTTTTCATTTAATGTGTCATGGGACAATTGAAAAAACATATTAAAAATTAAATCATCTTGAACGTCTTTAAGTGCTATAACGCCATACAAATGTTTTTTTCAGCCATTGAATATTTACTTAAAAATTAATAAAAGTGGTTCCAAAGTAAAGGGATTAATTGAAGAGCTTTTGTCTGTTTCTACGGAGAAAAATTGCACACATTGAGCCCTGACTTCAGTGACACTTAGTGGAATGTACTCACCTGAATTAAATTTCAAAATTTGAAGATCTTTCCTCTGAGAAGAAATCCCAGCTAAGATTATCATTGGGAGCCATAACTGTTGCATATTGCTGCCCTGGGGGGTTCTCTCCAGAGTTCTAAAGGAGTCCGTAAGAGATGTCCTAGTCAGCCAGTAGTTCTTTGCCAGCACTTGAAGGTGAAATAGAGAAACTAGTAAGAGGATGCTTGGAAATACTTCAGGCACGGGAATGCTGCCATAGAAAGAAAATAAATTGGGGTGCCTGGGTGGCTCAGTCTGTTAAGCGTCTGACTTCGGCTCAGGTCATGATCTCACTATTCGTGGGTTCGAGCCCCGTGTCGAGCTCTGTGCTGACTGCCAGCTCAGAGCCTGGAGCCTGCTTTGGATTCTGTATCTCCCTCTCTCTCTGACCCTCCCCGTTCATGCTGTCTCTCTCTCTCTCTCTCTCTCTCTCTCTCTCTCAGAAATAAATAAAACATTTTTAAAAATTAAAAAAAAATAAATAAATTGAGAGCTAATGGATCTTTTTCCTAGTCTAGCCAAGTATGGCAGTAAATAACCAGTGTTGCTTACCACAAACAGCTAAGTTTGGTATATTATATCTTAATAAGGTTCATTATTTAACTCCTATTTGAAAAATTTAGCATAGTAATTAAGATACTGTGTATTCCTTGAAGTCACTGCTATGAAGGAAGGAAGGTAATTCTTTTCCAAGCTGACATGGTTTTGTTATCATGGCTGCCAGGGCTCCTAACTTGCCTATGAAACTTGAATTTAAACATGAACTAAAGTAATATACACACACACACACACACACACACACACACACACACACACACACACATGCTTTTTGGCACAAATAATTGAGCTCTTAATTCAGCGAGTAAATGATAATCAGATAAACACTCTATTAGAAATGTACCTGCATCATATTTGAGCAGGTTCATTTCTTGTTAACAAAAAAAATTTTAGTTATTCCTATAAATACCCTTGTGGTCTACATTCATGTTAGTTTCAGCTACTTTTTAGTTTCAAAATTATACATTGGGTTCCAGCATTTTCACAAGATAAGCTTGTTGTTATTGTTCATGAATATTATCCCAAAAGCATGTGGGCCCTTTAAAAATCAGCAGTAGAAAACATTGATTCTTAAACTTTAGAGTGCATCATAGTCACTCCTGAGCTTGGTACATTGAGCTCCTGGTTTAGTGGGTCTGGGATAGGACTCCATCACTTGCACTTCTCACTAGTTCTCGTGGTGCTATTGCTTCTCGCCTTTTGGCTAAGATCAAGTGTCCTAGTTCTGGTGATACTGCTGCCAGTCCAGTGATCACAATTTGAGAACCACTGGTCTAGAGTATAGGTTCTTTGACTCTCCGTAGGTATGATTGTGTCTTAATTTTGATAGTGCACCTAGAAAGAAGCTCACTGAGACATCTGATATTTGACAAGAAAAGCCTGACTTGTGTCAAATGTCTCCTTCATTCATATGCCCCTTGAGTTCGATATTTGGAAGGTTCTGGAAGGCAGCATTCGTTCTCTATAGAAATCCCCTCACTGAGTAAGATACAGACCCTCAGATTTTGTAGTGTATTGGGGGAGGGGGGAAGTCATGTGTATCCCGTAAAAGGATACTCTAAATGCTTTTCTTAAATTCATTGTCAGCAGTTATCTCTTCATATGAAATTATATGCTTTTTTTTAAATCAAATAACAATATGTTTGCCAGTTTGCCTTTGTTCCCAGGAAGCATAGCACTCAGTTTAGCTTAAAGTACAGTACCTAAATCATTCCAGGTGTTTTGGTGGGGTTTCTGTTATGTTTTGTTTTGTTTTATTTGTTTTTTGCCAGTTCATACTGTTTTGATTTATTGAATGTGGGGGTTGTTTGGCTGCAACAAAAAGGAATGTTGTTTATCCTCAGCTGTGGAGAAACTGGTTTTTTGACTAGCGTTTGTTTCGCTTTTAAATGGGGTGGTTTTTTTTGTTTGTTTTTAAATGTTTTAATATTATAACCTGCCTTACAACTTTTTGGGAAATTTTGTAAATAGGAATTAAATGCTCATCTTTGATCATAATAAAATTTCTTCTAAATCTTTGATTTTAGCTTAATGTAGTAGTGGCCCTTAATTTTTATTATGGATTATATTATAATCATATATATTATTATCCTAGATTTGAACTGCTTTTCTGGCATAGGAGAATGTAATGTTGGTTAAACTTGTGAAAAGTTAGTATTGGGTATACTATAATATGTTTCACATTTCATTTCTTGATCAAGCTCAAGTAAATTATGTTTGAATGTTCTTAATTTTTTAGAATGCTTTCATATATAATGCCTACAATTTTAAATTTTTTCAGTGTTGTTTTCTTTTGCAATTAATGAGGAAATAAAATACTTAATAAGTTGAAGGTGAAGTGTCCTGATATAGTAAAAAGAAAAATACAGTTTAATGGGCATTCATTTGAACTACATATATCATTATCAAAAAAATTTGTAAAATGCGTATCAGCATTGTCAGCAACATACAAGACTACAAGAAAGGAAAAGTTAACCATCTGTAGTTATCTCATTGTATAATCAGGTTTTTTGAAAAGATTTTTAAAGCAGTATTAAAAATATCTCTTTATTAAGAGATACATGTGGTGATAAAGCTGTCTCATTAGACATCTCCCAATAACTCACATTTGGTACCCTTTAAGGTATCTCTCTGAATTCCTTTATGCATGGTTGATGTCCACATTAAGTCGTGCTGATGGCTCCCAAATGGCAGAGGAAAGGATAATGGAAGAGCAGCAGAAAGGCCGGAGCAGTAAAAAAACAAAGAAAAAGAAGAAAGGTACTGTGGATTATTTTTAAATTCAAGAAGTACCTAACATTGGAGTGCACTTTAATTTCTATTCGTAAATAGATAGAGACTTGTTATGGGTTAATTAGTCATTACACCTCAGTTCTCGCCCATCATCTCTTGAGCCAAGTATAAGATAGACACTGAATGCCTGTGTTAGTGACATAAGCCTCCTTGGAGCCTTCCCTTGCTTTTCTTTTACTTCTTTGCTATTCCATGTGTTGGAGGGCCTTGGGACAAGGCACGTGGAGTGTGCAAGCAAGATAAATTAAGGAACAAGGCAGGAGGAGGCCCTTGATCTTTTGAAAGAAGGCTGACAACTCAGGAGGGAAGTGGGTCCCGAGCTGTGCTCGTGCAGTGGCACAGAGAGATGAGCACGGAGTGCCATGTGCAACACCTAGGGACCCTGAGGAGGAAGAAATGTTTCAGAGGCAGTGCCCTCTGGGTCACTCATGGAAGGATGCAGATACTGCTCCAAATGTTAACAAAATATTACTTTGTATTTCATGAGGATTTCAACAGTTTGGATGACTGTTAATAGCCATGACTATAGCCATGGGTTTCCTATTTGAGAAGTGGTCTCTGTATGGTGAATTCAAAAGAAGCCAAAATTACTTCATACTAGAATTTTATAGTATTACTTATTTTAGGAAATATGGCTTTTTGGCCTTTCAGTTATATTTTATTATTTGTAAATTTTGTCCATAAAACAAAATTGAACCCATAGGCACCAACTGTGAATCTTTAATTTTAGTAAAGTGGAAGATTTTTTTAAATTAGATTTTCTCCTGCAGTAATGTGAGAGGAGGGGGAAAAGACCATGGGTGATTGTCTTTTTAATTACAGTTCGCCCATTGAGCCGGGAGATCACAATGAGCCAGGCATATCAGAATATGTGCGCTGGAATGTTTAAAGTAAGTTGTCACAAATGAAGTTCTTTTTGCTTTTCAACTACATTGCTATTATATAGTTTAATTAAAATGGACTCTCTTCTGTGATTCTTTCCAGATTCTAATTTTACCTTTGTGTTTACTAGCCATCTGCTTGAAAATTACCTTTTTTCCAAGTCTAGTTTTCATTAATTTGTTTAGCATGTATTTGTAGACAAATATTACTTTAACACCCTTGCTGTGTGTCACATTTCTTTTACTGAGTACGTTTAAGGATACCAAGTCTAATCAGAGGCGATCCTTTTCTCAAGTGTAGGTAATGACGGATCTGATGACATGTGTGACACAAGTAATAAGAGAAGGAAGTTTATTTCTGGTTCATGATCAGAAGAGGTTTCTTGGAAGAGAGGGGTTTGTATTTCTTCAGGAGCATATTAGGAAGGGGGTGGGCTCCACAGTGAATGGCTTCAGCAAAAGCAGGCATTTTTAGGAGGTAGTAAGTACTAACTCTTAAGTTGTACTTGGCAGTTCAAGAAATTATTTGCTGCAACTTATGTTAAAATACATAAAACAGAACATGGACTTGTGTTTGAAAAACAAGACCTATATTTTTCTTATTATAGCCTCCTTTTTTCTTTAGAAACTTTTATTTGAAGGTTTCAAAGGTACCATAAAAGCCTAAGTCCTAGAAGAATAATGTGTATGTGGTACAGTTTCACTTGGAAAAATAGTAATATGTTAAACACTGGAACTTGACAATTTTTTATATAATTATGGCATATAACATAAAAATGAATACTGAAACCAGTTTTTCTCTTCCTATTTCAGATTTCTGAGCCTTACGATTGTGTTAGCCTTGTGTCAATAGCTGTTTCTTGTTTTCTAATTCTGTATTAATAAAGATGTTCACTTTTTCATTTTGATATAATCTTTTCTCTCATTTTCTTTTTCCTTTAGACCATGGTAGCATTTGACATGGATGGCAAAGTACGAAAACCCAAGTTTGAGCTTGATAGTGAACAAGTTCGATATGAGCACAGATTTGCTCCATTCAACAGTGTGATGACACCACCACCGGTGCATTATCTGCAGTTCAAGGTGAATTTGCTCATTAAAGCAATTGTAAAGTATTCAGTCTTAGACCTTACGTCTTGTACCTAGCCATTTTGTTAAAGTGGTCCAATCAAACTACTGTTGGAACAGTGACAAAGTGATAAAATAGCAGTTTTAATTAGTGTGAAAATTACTTAGCTCTTTTTGGATGCTCTCATCAAATTAAGAGTTATTTTAAATATGAGGATAATATGAGGTAACATGGAGATTGAGAATTGAATATTACACAGGGAAAAATAGGGACATATGCTAAGTATTTGCTTTAGCGTCTGTGTATGAATCATGAGTCAGTAGAGAATGTTTTCAATAATATAGTATTTCCCCCTTTTTAGGAAATGTCTGACCTCAATAAATACAGCCCTCCTCCTCAGTCTCCAGAACTGTATGTGGCAGCTAGTAAGCACTTTCAGCAGGCAAAAATGATACTGGAAAATATCCCAAACCCAGACCATGAGGTAAGACTGCAGTCCTAGTAATTCTAGAGGAAAAGCTTGGCAGGAAATCTGTATCTTACTACTGGATGACAGTTTATAAAAATGAGTCTTACAGTATTAATAGTGAAGCCTGTCATGTTTCTGGCAAGGATTTTAAATGCCTTGCTAACCTAACCTTGTAAGACTTAAAATTATGTGTAAAAAAAAAAGTAAATAGCTCTTTTGTATAAATTTAGAAATCAGCGCAAAGAGAAAGTAAGACATAGACCCATACAATGAGTAGGACAAACAGAAATAAGATCCAGGGTGATCCACAGTTCAGAAATGTTAATGCATAAAATTTTTTATTTTAATGTGTAGTTTACTGTATTAAAATATAATTATATAAGTCTTAAAAATATTAAGAATGAGGGATGTATGAGTGGCTCAGTTGGTGAACATCTAACTTTGGCTCAGGTCATGATCTTACAGTTTGTGAGTTTGAGCCCTGTGTTGGGCTCTGTGCTGACAGCTCAGAGCCTGCTTCATATCCTCTGCCCGCCCCCCCACCCCCATGCCTTCCCCACTCATGCTCTCTCTCTCTCAAAATAAATAAACTTTAAAAAATATTTTTAAAAAATATTTTTAAAAAATATGAAAAATGATCTGGTCATTTATCCCAGGAAGTAAAAACCTTATTCCACTTGACCATTTAAAATAAAGGCTACTGTTTGAAGACTTTAAGATATTGTTGTACAGACTTTAGAACTTGCAGAATACCAAAGTTGTGCAGTCTTTTGTTATTTTTACAGTTTGTGCCTAATTATATTGAAATGCGTGTATTCCATATGAGAATGCATTGCCTGTAATAACCCTGGTTTTGGGGAGAGGGTCTTGGTACATCCTCCATGAAAGGGAAGTTCATAGCAGTTCTCTGTTAAACAAAAGCACAGGTGCATAGCCCAAGCAGTTCTGCTTTGTGGGATTTATTTTTTCTACATGAGCACATGTGGGAAGGGAGTGCTTAATGCACAAGAGTACTCATTGCAGCTGGATTCTGATAGCAAAGAAATGAGGAAATTTCGCTGTCCCCCAGTTGGGATTGTTAAATGAATCATGATACATCATACGTTGCAATAAAAGGACAGCGGAAGATCTTTACTGTAATGGAATGTTCTTCAGGATATAAGAAGTTTAAAAAGCAAAGTAATAAACCGTGTATAGTGTGCTGCCAGGAAGCCTGTGTATGTGTCTGAGGATTATAGGAGTATAATCTGTCTCCAGAAAGACACAGAAGAATTGATAACAGTGTTTGCCTATTGGGAGGGGAGCTGAATGCCTTGGGAAACAGGGATAGGAGAGAGATGACTTTCTGTCATATATAACCATGGAATAAAAGAAAATACAAGGAGAGGAAGGTACCCGTAATAGATGGCATATTTTTTTCAGTAGACTTCATTTATTCCACACATATTTGCTGTCTACTGTGTCCTCAACCCTGTGGTAAAAAAACTAGAGGGGCTGCCTGGGTGACTCAGGTCATGATCTCATGGTTGGTGGGTTTGAGCACTGCATCAGGCTCTGTGCTGACAGAGCAGAGCCTGCTTGGGATTCTCTCTCTCCCTTCTCTCTGGCCTCCCTTGTACACACTCTCTCTCTCAAATAATTTTTTTTTAATAGTGAAAAAAAACTAGACAGATCCCAGCCCTCCTGAGGGCGTTGGAGGATAGTGTGTGGCAGACAAATAATTAAATAGAGTATATTAGAAAGTCTTAAGTACCATGAAGAAAACTCAAGCTAGAATAGGGATGGCGAACACTAGGAGGTGGGACGGGGATTAGGCATTTTTTGATTAAGGTGGCCTGTGAGCAAATCTCAGAAGGTGAAAAAGCAAGTCATGGGGCTACAGGAGTGGAGCCCTTTGGGCAGAGGCATGTTGTAAAGGTGCCTAAGTCACTGCTGGAGTGGAGTGAACAAGGGGTGCACTGCTGAAGGGTTTTGAGCAGAGCAGTGACCAGATCGGATTTTTGTTCTGAAGGATCACTCTGGCCCCAGTGCTGAAAATAGACTGTGGTGGGGGCAGAGGTGGGAGCAGGGGAGCCAGCTGGCAGGCCACAGCAGTAATCTGGTGAGAGATGGCGGCGACGGTGGAGGGCATCAGAAGTGACTGCGTTCTGAGTATGCTAAGGTCAAGATGGACTGGATGTGGGTGAGGAAGAGGGGAGCAAGGAGGACATCAGGGTTTGGGCCTGTGCCCCTGCGTGGATGGAGCCAGTGGGGAAGGCTATGGGGGGAGCAGCAACAGGTGGGAGACGGGGCTGGGAAGTCAGGAGCTCAGACTGGGACGTGCCTGTTGGACGGCTAGACGGAGCTGTCATCTGGACAGGTAGATGTGCGATGGGGCTGAGAAGCCGTTCCAGACTTTTGGTGAGGTGTGTTTCTGGAGAGAGGTCTGCAAGGAGCACTAGTTGCACACTACTCCCTTTTAAGAGGAAGGCAGCATCCCGGTACTCTGCTCTTTGTTCAGGTGACCGCTCTTGAGCGAGTGGTGGTCAGGAGTGGCCGTAAACACAGGACACTGCCTCCCTGCCAGGTGTGGTTCCCAGCTCCTCATATGTAGCTTATTTAATAATCCTCCCGGTGAGTCCTTGGGATGAGTCCCATTATTGCCCCCATGTTTATAAATGAAGAAACTGAGGGATGCGGCCTAGAGATCTTGCCAGAGGTTTCATAGCTAGTACCTGGCAGAGGTGGGATTTGCAAGCAGGCAGGCTGCCTAGTCTGGGCCACACCAGGTGCCACACCCGCTGCTACCTCTGCAGCCTGACATTCTCCAGGTTCAGTGAGTGTCTGTCCATGTTGTTAAATTGCCTGTTTAATAAAGCATTAACACTTACGTAAAGTTCCTACAAGTATATGTAATATAAAGACATAAGTGAATTGTATGTTTTCATAGCTTAATGTTGCTCATTGTTTAGGTCAATAGAATTTTAAAGGTTGCCAAACCCAACTTTGTGGTCATGAAGTTATTGGCAGGAGGACACAAAAAGGAGTCTAAGGTAAGTACATTGTGGGGAAAATAAATGGGTGTTAAATTATTGTAATACCTTTTTTAAATAAGATGAATAAATATAATGAATATTATTACAAAAAGAATTAAAACATTCAAAAATCATCCCTTTCAAAAAGAGGTTCACTGGCAGAAAATAACCTTCACTTACCGTTTTGCTTTCAAACGGAGAGATTTTATGATCTTGGTTTTTTTTTTTTAATAGTTTGTCAAGTTGGTTTTCATATAACACCCAGTGCTCATCCCAACAAGTGTCCTCCTCCATGCCCATCTCCCTCTTCCCCCCCACCCCCATCAGCCCTCAGTTTGTTCTCAGCATTCAAGAGTTTCTCATGGTTTGCCTCCCTCCCTCTCCCCTATTTTTCTCCCCTTCTTCTCCCCCACGGTCCTCCATTAAGTTCCTCCTATACGTGCAAACATATGGTATCTGTCCTCTGCCTGACTTATTTCACTCAGCATAACACCCTCAAGTTCCATCCATGTTGCTACACATGGCCAGATTTCATTCTTTCTCATTGCCATGGAATATTCCATTGTATAGATACAGTGGACTTGGTTTCTAAAGTCTGCCCTTCCATACCCCTTCCTCCCTTGTGTAAATTACCAAATGACTTGGAGTAAAACAGAAAATGTGTGAAAGCAAATTTATTGGGAGAGAGAGACTTAAAGACTTGGGCTTTAGAGATGATGAAGTGTGTGAAGTGTGTAAACCTCCCCGGCTGGTGGTGGTGCACTGTCGGTGCCTATCGCTGCTGGGCACTTGCTGGTGCACGTACCCATTCATTCCCCGTGCTGCTTGCTGTACAGCTTCCTTCTGCCTTGCTGTACTACATACATTTCACTACTTAATACTGTCTGTTGGCCCAGGAACTAAAAAATGCACTCAGGACTCTTTCCCATAATTCAAGCTAATCGTTATCCTTCCAGTTTCCTTTCCAATTTGTCATAAAACCAGTTTTTTATCTCTTGTGCTGCCTTACCTCTAAAATGGTGAGAAACTCTAAAAAACTGTACTGTCCCAATATTTGTAAATACATTATTTTACTCTCTGACTTTCTTTACAGGTTCCTCCTGAATTTGATTTCTCTGCTCACAAATATTTTCCTGTTGTGAAACTTGTTTGAGAGAGACTGAAAAGGTCATAAAGGGGTAGAATCTACTTTAAGATTCTAAAAGAATCCATCCGTCAGTCTCACCATGTAACTGAAGTGAAATGGATTTCTTGGATAACAACCTATTATAAGAAATACTTTTAATTTGACAGCCTTATACAACGTGAATGAAAACTGCTGTTTTAAAGTGGTTTGTTATGTTCCATGGATGAAACTGGTCTTACTGAATGCATCGATGAACGTTATATGGTTTTATTACAGATTTAATCATAAATCATTTTTTATGAATGAGTGAAAATAGTGTTTGTAAAGGTCAATAAATTTCTTGACAAAAAAATGCACCATTGGAAATGAAAAACAACAGCACTTTGTTGATGCATGTTAAGAACTGAAGGTGTTTACACTTAAGTCATTCAAACAGATTATTCAAAAGAAGTTTCAAAACAAGGGATTTAGCAAACACTAACTAATGTGGTTTTGGCAAAATACATTTAAAAGGGAATGGGGAGGGAGTTCTAAACTATATAGGGAGACGGAATTACACGGGGATTGTGGTTTTGTGTGTCATGACGTCTTAAATTATATACCTGTAAGAATACAGAGGTTTTTAAAAATATCCCTTAACTGTCCTTTTGGCACTTTTAAAACATGCGTAATGTTTGCTAGTGACATTATTCAAAAGGTAGGAATGTATAGATGATGTGTAGGGTTAGGTTTGAATGTGGCATACTCCTTTTTGGTTACTAGTAAATACTCAGCTTAAACCATGAAATAATTTCAAGTGGGGATCGTTCCAGGATTTGCTGGCTTGGGAAACAGACTTGCATCCAGCTGTACCTGCAGGCGCCCAGCGCCAGAGACCCCACCCTTCCTTTGCTGCACTTTCCTCTTCCTTTCTCATGCTGTCGTGGATTTTTATTCTACTTTAGATGGCGTAATTTGCCTCAACTGGTGAGGACCTTGGTTTACAAAACTCGTGTGAAGTTTGTACGTAATTTAAAGAGGAGAATATGTCAAGTCCTTTAACGTTCCCGGACACGTCTTTGTTTCACAGGCACACCAACAAGGATGGAGACATTTGACTTTAGCTTTCGAAGTGCATGTGAGAATACCAACTTTGAGAAAGCCGTCAATATATACATTATCAGAATTTTATAAGCCGTTTTTTAAGGGACAGTGGCTTAGTACACTTTGTACTGCTTTCTGAGAAATAATACAAATATTTACACAATTAAGCCATTTTCCCAACTTTGACACTAATGAACATTTTCAAAGCCTAAGCTAACAGTGTGAAAAAATATAACCTAGTTAATGGAATCTTTTTGTGTTTTTTCTAAAATTCATTTCAGAGACAAGCATTAGAATTGTTAAGTGTCCTATGAACTATTGATTATTTATAATTAATCTCTTGGTGGGAGTAGACTGATCCCTTGGACCTTAAACTTGAATTCCCACCTCAGGTTCTACTGTGAATAGATAACCAGTTTAAACAATCCTGCTAGTTACTGACCTAGTTATGGAATGACAGCACACGGACTTAACAGGTATTGATTTATTTCTCAAATTCCATCACATGAAAGTACATTAAGTATGTGCAGTGCTTACAGTATTCAGGAAATCTGAGTCTTGCGTAGGGAATCTGCGGTCTCATCTGCAGAAAAAAGATGAATCTTCACACTCCTGTCTACACACCATGTTGAGGATATAGAGGAAGGTGTGAATTTTAAAGTTCACACCTATTAAGAATGGGAATAGCTGATTTCATTTTGGTTGAAACCAAAAAAACCAAAGTGTAGGGGATTTGAGATCTACTTGCTTATTACACAGGTTTTTGTTTAAAATGAATCAAGCCATGACACCTCTATGAATTGTTGCCTTGGCCTATGTGCCTGAGTGATGTGGAGAAGGCCAGGAGTAATAAAGCACAACTGGAGAAATAGCTCACAGGACACACCTCCTGAATGAGTGGCCTTCGGTGCCTCTGCACATGAAGATGGAATCACTGTGCTTGTTTTATTTATATTCCCATCCATCTCAGTCCACAAAAGGTTTAATGAGGCCAATCACCACCCTTAAGCCAGTTTGCACGCTGATTCTTTCAGGATCCAGTAGGGCATGAAGGGAGAACAAAGCAGTTGGACTGAGTCTTATTTCTTAGAACTCTGCACACTGATTGAACACGAAATGAAGAGACTTTATTAATAAAAAATCAACACTATTAACCCTATGGCTAAGACACAAAGGGAAGTTGGACAAGGACTTAGATAAAATCTTACAAAGCTATTTTTAATACCCTTCTTTGCCTTTTCCAGGTGTAAAAGTTTAATCTTCGTGATTAAGTAAAAAGATATCCTACATGAGTAACATTCACACGGAGATCGTAACCTGACTGCAAACCAGGTCCTGCCTTCAGGGGCACGGGGCATCCAGACCACCTGAGGGGCTGGCGTCCCGCTCGCCAGCTGCCTGGCCCGCAAGGCTCTAACTTCTCTGGGTCCCTGTTTCCTAATAAGCACCACTACCCACTTGCCACTTAGAAGGCTGAGAGTCATGAGTGTGACCCTGCCAGTCATTCGTAAGTGGCAAGAACCTATTTACCAGAAATACTGAGAAGCAGCTCAGTGTGAATTAGGATTAGTCATTTTCAAACTAACATTAACTTGATTTTTACATCACTTTTTAAAATAGTCATCTACCACAAGCCAAACGTATAGACTGCCAAAAACAACTGCTGCATTTCTCTGGCCTTTGTAAACTTTCCGCCTGTGTAACAACTGTGTACACCCTTAAGCATCAGCTCCCTGTCCTCCAATAGTGGTGAATGGGCAGCTTGTCCACAGCAAACACGCCACCGTGTGCTCTGCTGCCCTCCCCGCTCTGCCACAGCCCAGGAGCACCTCTGCTTTGGCCCCTGTAGTGGCAAAAGTCGACCCGCTGGTGGCTCTTGGTGGTATGCACTGCTTACAGAAGATTTTGCTCTGCCCACACATACTAAGCAAAGAACGAACACATGTTCAAATTACAAGTCGCTTAGAAGCATTTTTGTACATGAATGACAAAGGTGATACAAGTGGTCTTTTAAAAAATTCTCACAAAATGCTTTTGTCTACAGACTTGTTTAAAACTGTTGTAGTGATGTTTGTGTTAGGTTTTGTGCCCTAGACCACTGAGTGTCCGAACCAGAGGTGAGCACAGTAGAATATAAACCAGTAATCATTCAATGCTGACCTGGGAGAACAGAAATCCTGGGCTGTGCCTGGCTGCTCAGCGCAGCATGTGACAGAGAATTCTCAAGGGTGGTGAGTATTCTTGGTGTCAGAAAACAGACTTCCTACAGGCTCCAGTTGTTTTCAGCAAAGTTACATTCCAGAACTGCCACTGTCACCATACTTGCAGAACTTGGGTTCTATTTTTGGTCTTGATCTTCTCATACCTATCAGCTGACAAACTGACACCACGGTACACACTGCAAAAATACCCCCCAAAATCCATCTAACAGACCATTATCTTCCTACATAAAGTACATATTAAAATTCCACAATAATCATCTTTAGATGTATATTTTACTTAGTACATTTCACAGTATTCAGCCCCTCATAAATATTTTGTAGTGATCTCTGTTCGATCCTGACATGAAGTACAGGATTCCAGTTGATTCAGAGTGTGTGATTCCTCTTTTCACGCTGGTCAAGTGAATTTATCATGTCTCCTTTCTGATTTTCAGCATTAAGAACTAAAAAAGAAAAGAAAAAACACCTAATATTCTAATATTAAAACATTTAGGGAAACCAGCGGGGCAGACTGCATTTGACCTAAGTGTCTGGAAACTGCCTCATCAAGAGGACAGCATCTCCCACAGCAGTTTTATGGGCCGTTGCATGGACAGGACAGGCACAGGCAAGCAGAGAGACTACAGGTATGACCAACAAGGTGCCATGAAGTAAAGCTAAAACAGAATAAAAACTCCCTATTTAAAATAGCGAAGTAAAGTGGACAATAGAAGATGCTCTAATATTTTTGATACAATCACAACCCTTGTGTGCTGCGCGCATGCCTGTTTGTGCACCTCTGAGAGGAAGCATGACACAGGCACTGTAGCACACCCTCTTCCAGGTCAGCTCTACAGGGAGCACGACACACACGGCCACTGCAGCCCACGCCTCCCTCCCCCCCCCCCCCCCCCCCCCCCCCCCCCCCCCCCCCCCCCCCCCCCCCCCCCCCCCCCCCCCCCGCCAGCAATACCGCAAAGCCTTCCCTTTACAGAGCTGAAGCCTCCCTGTGCTTCTACCATCCTTGCTCTATCCCTTGACACATGAAGGACATGAAAAGAAAGACCTCACAAAATCTAAAACCACCACGTGCTTGCTTTGGAAGCACATAATACAAAATCTAAAACCACCATGCTGATTTACGACTACCACCCATTAAATGGTGATTACGTGAATTAAATGGTGGCCTTAATACTGTCTTTTAAATTCTCTATTAAAGCTGGAACGAATGTCTTTTTATGACCTCCCTGGAGGAAGCAGGGTCTTAAACTGTTTTAATGATAGAATCTTTGACAAGTCTTCAACTTAAAAGAGCTGACAGAGCATTTTTCTCTGCCTCTGTCCTCGCTTTGTTAAAGCCTCATACAAGGTGAAATTCTTGGGACACCGGAGTGTAGGGGATGAAAGAGCCCAAAGCTTTACTGCAAAGCCTGACATTCAGGACACTACTGATTGGAAAGGATGGTGAAAGAGGTGTAAGGCAGTAACCACATCAGAAAATATGTTCTCCAAGGACTGAGGTGCACAAATGAATGCAATCAATGATGAGGAACAGAAAAATTGACTTTGTATTTGCTTAAAATTCTGACTTGCTAATATGTTCATGTTCTGCACGAAGAGATCATCCAAAACAGTCTATGAAAATAATTTAAAAATCAAGTTAGGACTCCCATTTCTAGAAACCTCAAACAACTCTGCCAAATGTAGTCACTGTCATGAAAAGATATTTTAAAGAAGCACTGTTGAACCAAACCTAAACTGGGGGACTTTCTACCAAATAACTGGCCAGAACACTTCAAAAACTATCAATTTTGTAAATGACGAAAACAAATGGTTTGGAATTAAAGGACCCTAAGGAGGAATGACCATAAATGCAGTGTTTAATCCTGGACCAGAAAAGTGGTATTAGTTGGACAATTCACTACATCAGAATAATAGTATTGTGTCAATATTAATGTCCTCATTATAAGATGTTAACATTAGGGGAACCTGGGTGAAGGGTATATGGAAATACTATATTAAATTATTTTTAAATTAAAAAGTTAAATTTTAAATAAGATACTAAAATGCATTGTCTATAATGGCAATAAAAGAAAGAATCTGGGGTGCCTGGGTGGCCCAGTCGGTTAAGCATTTGACTCTTGATTTCAGCTCAGGTTGTAAACTCGTGGTCATGAGATTGAGCTCTGCCTATGACCCCATGCTGAGTGTGGAGCCTACTTGGGATTCTCTGTCTCTCTGTCCCTCTCACTCTCTCTCAACATAAGTAAATGTTAAAAAAAGAAGGATCAGAGAGGCCAAAAATTAAGTAAAAATTACAGTTCCTGAAGGTAATAAGCATCAAAGCTAGCCCTGCCCTGAGGACTTCTGAAGTCTGAAGACCCCAGGCTTCTCCCTTCACAGCTTCAAAAGATGCAGAAGGACAAGGAATAAGTAGAACAATTAGAAAAGTTAAAAGCAAAGCATGAATTAAAGAAAAGAGAAGCTATAGCTGAAGGAAAAGTCAGTGAACTATAAGCTGTGTCTGAGAAAATCATTCTGAATGCAGAGTAGAGAGGCAGAAATGGGTAATATGGCTGGGTGGCTCAGTCAGTTAAGTATCTGATTTTGGCTCAGGTCATGATTTCATGGTTCATGGGTTCAAGCCCCGTATCAGGCTCTGTGCTGACAGCTCAGAGCCTTGAGCCTGCTTCACAATCTGCCTCCCTCTCTCTACCCCTCCACCACTCGTGCTCTCTCAATCAAAAATAAGTAAACATTAAAATAAATTTTAAAAAAAGAAATGGGTACTATGAAAAAGGGGGTAATTAATAGGAAAAGAACAGTAAGGTCTAACTTTTTTTTTTTTTTTTTATTTCTAGGAGAGAGAGAGAGAGACAGACAGCGTGAGCAGGGGAGGGTCAGAGAGAGAGGGAATCACAGACTGAAACAGGCTCCAGGCTCCGAGCTGTCAGTCAGCACAGAGCCCGACACGGGGCTCGAACCCACGAACCGCGAGATCATGACCTAAGCGAAAGTCGGACACTTAACCGACTAAGCCACCCAGGTGCCCCTCTAACATTTTTTTTTTTAATATGATAGATTTCTTTTTACTTTACATTTTTTTTTAAAAAGTTTATTTTGAGAGAGAGAGGGCACGGGAGTGGCACAGACATGGAAAGAAAATCCCAAGCAGGCTCTGCACTATCAGCGCCAAGCCCGATGCACTGTTCAATCTCACAAACTGTGAGATCATGACCTGAGCCAAAATCCAAGAGCTGGATGCTTAACTGACTGAGCCACCCAGCTGCCCCAAGATCTAACATTTCTGATCTGAGCCCAAGAAGGAATCAAAATGGGAAGAAGCATTATTCAAAGAGATCTTGGCTGAGATTTTCCAGAAGGACTAGCTGTTATACTTAGAACGGGCTGGTACAGTGTGAGTCAGCAGAGATACCAATGGAACACAAAGTCTAAAGAGTAGATCTGAATATATATGCAAATCTAGTTGGTAAAAGTGGCACCTCAAATCACTGGCCTTGAGATGGTGTCAAGTTAAGGGCCAACTGAACAGCCCTTAGGACAAAGAAAATTGGACCCAATCTTGCGCCACACACTTGAATACATTTGATATTAATCAAATGAATCAGAGATCTAAATGTAAAATACAAAAACACACGAGAGGTTTTTCTCACAAGTTAATGATCACTGTTTCACTGTCTCTTTCTGCATGTCCATCGTGTTTTGTTCCTAATAAAAACCGAGCAAGGACCCTTACTCAGGGCTCTTGTCTTCTCCTGGACATTAGCCCCTCTCATATTCAATTCTGTGTCCTCTCTTGCAGGACAAGAGAGAATTCCAGACTCAAAGACTGTGGCAACTAGAAAGGTCAGAATAGGGGATAAGTGTAGGGGAGGGGGGAGGACATAAAAGTCTTTAAATCATTCACATGGCAAAAGACACTATATATAAAACCAAAAATCAAACTGGGAATAAGTATTTGCAACTGACATCACAGATAAAAGGCAATCTCCCTAACATATAAAAGAACCCTTAAAAATTAAGAAAGGAAACACCAAGAATCTGATAGAAAAATAAATGTTAAAGAAAGGATCCATGAAAGTACATGATACTAAAACAGGAGTGTATGAGGTAGGAGGGATCCTTCAAGAACAGGAGGTAATAGATGTGAGGGGTCACAGGATCAGGAAAGCCACCAGCAGACAGGGTGTTCAATGGATGCTAAAGACACACCATTTCAAAGCATCACCCTTAAGATGACCTCTCAGAGACAAAGGAAAGATGGACCTTTGTGATGTAGAGACCTGGTGGGCAGTGCCTTCACCAAGCCATCGACCTGCCGGTACAAGCCTCTCAGTGTGAAGCATGCAGCTACAAATGTCCAACCGGAATCCACTCACAAGTAAATGGACAAATCCAGAATCTGATACATCCCACTGGCCTACACCCTGAAAAGTGCCACGATGAACAGCTGCTCGAAGTACTGTGCAGACAGTAAGGCCTTTTGACTGCTGCTACAGAGTGACCAAGTGGTGACCTAGCATTCTGTCAGGAACCCCCTAGATGTCATGAAATCAAATGTTTCAGTCGATACCACCTCCCCCGAACACACAGACTTTCTGAAAGGTCTTCATCCTGGGCTTCTGTGCCATCCCCTCCCTCCACTGCCCCATGTTTAAAGAAAGTCTCCTTCGAATGATGGATTACTTACAACAGTAGTGTTGGGACAGGATTGTTTAATCACTGCCAAAGTGAAGGACCACAAGGGGAAATGCAAGGCCAGCCCCCGGCCTCCGCCATACTTCTTACCATTCAGATTTCTGTCATTCCCTGCAAGGGCTGCCTGCTTGTCTGTTTCCGACTCTGCCTCATTTTCATCCATGTTGTAGTCCTCCTCCCCTCCCAGCTTCTGCTGGTTTCTCCCTGCAAACGAGCAAAGGCACAGAGCATACAACCCACATCATTTCTCTTTCAAGGCCATGGGAGCACCCAGGCCCAGGAACCAGGGTTTTCCCAGTCACAGCTTAACGGTCTGGTCTTTCTGCGACCTCTCAGCGGGTGGGAGGTGGGGGGAACGAGACCTGTGTGCCCGCTGCCCGTACAAACAGCAGGTGCGAGGTCTCTACTTACGTTCTGCCCAACTAAACTCTGAACCCATGTAAACCATGGCCCTCAACACAGGACTATACTCAGGACTGGAACTGAGGAAACCAGAGAATTAAACCCACATCCAGGTTTTCTAAAGAGATAATCCACTCAAGGGTAAAGGAAGGCTCCACTGTTGCTGGAAACAAGAGGTTTCTAGTTAGTGATGGCACCTCCTTAGAAGGGCTGGTAGCTGGGAGCCGAAGAATGACGTTTTCCATCCTGCCTACGCAATTCAACAGTTCATCACCACACTCAGGCCTGCAGAGAACCCCAGAAGACCAGGACGAAATCCATTCAAGAGTCATATTCATAAGGTTTCACATGAATGTCTCATATGCACATATAGGCAGGTAAACAAAAAAATTTTTAAAGCTTGTCTGGGAGACCTGGCTCTGGTCGTTTCCCTGCACTCACACGCCTTTGCGCCCTGCTGCTTTCTTCTACAATCAGGAGACCTCAACTGCCCCAGGACGATGTGTATCCTGCAGGCCCTGCGGGGCCTCGAACCTCAACCTTCAGCGGTTACGCTCCGTGGCCTGTCTGAAACCTACTGCCCCTGGGTCAGCTCCCTGACTTCCCTTTTCTTTTTAATTCATCAACTGCAACCTCATGAGAACACACCCTTGAGCAAGAGAAACTTGAGTACAAATTAGATCCGTACAGGATCAGGGTAATTTACACAAATCGGCACATTCTCCACTCCTGTTAGTGGGGTGTCCCAGAGCACAGGTCTCTTCTCTTCCTACGTGTTCCTGGCTTGGCTGGGACTGAAGTCTTCCACACCTTTTTGGAACCCAAATACCTCCCAGGATCCTGTGTTGATCTCCCATTCCCACACTTTCCTGTGCCTTTAAAGAAAAGTCGACCAAACCACAGAGGTAGGATTCACAGGTCACTTCGCTGCAATGCCCACATTGGCACAAAACCCCCGCTACCCAGTCATCCCTCCCTCCACTCCCCAAGCACCAGTGGCGACACCATACCATGAGAGGCTGTGGAGACGCAGGCCAGGCGCATGGCCCAGCACAGGTTATGTACACTAGATGCCTAGCACCCACCTCAGGCCTTCCACTGAGACGCCCCCTGCCGACTCCCCATGGATCTTCTTTACCACACGGCTCTTCCCTCCGGCCTCCCACTTGGTAAGATACTCAGTGAATGAAAGAGAACCAGCAGATGGCAAACTGCCATTCAGGAAGCTTCCTAGGGGCCCCTCCAGAGTCAGGGGAAGTGGTGGAAAGGAGTCTGCGGGCACCACTCACGCACCTTCGTTGTCAGCATCCTGCTCCTCCTCCTCGCGCCCGTTGGGGATGACCAGCTGGTCCTGCTCCAGGTCCTCGGCAACCTGATTCTCTGGGCTCCCCAGCAAGGCCGCTGGCACCCGTGGGGTGTGCCCCACTGCCTCCACTTCCCCGGTGCCTCTTCCAGCTGCAGGCCTGTCGTCCCCGGCTGCCTGCTCTGGGCCCGGCTCCAGTGGCAGCCCCGGGCCGTCCCGCTTAAGAGCCTCCTCACCAACTGCCTGAATCTCGTTGGTCTCCTCTGTGCACAGAACACCGTTTGCTGCAACTTACCAGCATTTATTCTCATTGAAACAAAAACATGACCCCTCATACCCAAAGCCTTCCCAGGGGTTGTGGCTGGGGGAGCGACTGGGTAATTCACCCCGTGACTCCGTAAAGACTCCAGGTGCCTCTCTACCCGCAGCTCATCTTCAGACCCATGAGGAAGACAGAAATGCTTTAGGGAAAAAATCTGGACTCTGGTACCTTGATCACAGGGCAACTGACAAGCTGAGTACGTGGGACAAGTACGTGGGGAGCAGGCCGTGCGGGCCACCAAGGAGTCATTCCACAGGGACACAGCAGCCCCCGGTTCCCAGTGACAGCTACCCAGGACTCAGCCACCTCCCTGTAATCCCACAGTCCCGCTGACGTCCCCTCTTTACACAGCTGCCAAAGATCAAGGCACATGCGTTTACAGGCAGGAGAGGTAAGACAGGAAGGCCCCAATGCCAGGTGCCAGCAGAGATGGTCATCTTCCTCCTGCAGCTCAAACCCAGCTCACCAACTGCCTCCAGCAGAGACACTCTGTCCTGAGGCCCCGTGCACACATACTTCCTGGACATGACCTGCCACCACATGGCTCTGAAGAGGGCTTATGTGTATAATTACCAAGCTTCACTTACCTTTCTCACCTTGTCTCTTCAAATCCAAAGCCGCCTCAGAACTGGGGGCTGGTGTCTGGGGCTCGCCATTGCTGGGCACGTTGCCTTTCACTGGTGGCACCTCTGCCTGGGGCAGGTCTGCCTCCTGTGGCCTTGGCTGAGGCTCATTGGGGCCTCGGAGCTGAAACAGGAGTACAGGATGGCCAGGGGCTGCATGACCTTAAACCTCACAACAATCACAGGCAAAGAAGTGGTTGTCCTTCTGATAGTCAAAACACCTAAACCTTGAGAAATGCCATGATATATAAACCCCAATCACGCCTGACCACCTGGCATAAATTCAAAGCTCTGAGGTTAAGATGTTCCAGAAAGTACTTTCAATACTGTATTAACAAGTAGACAAAAAATTAACAAGGGCAAGGAAGCCCCCAACAGGGTGAACCAAGTATACCAGACTGACTGCTAGAGAACACTAGCCTGACCAGAGCAAACCTCATTCTTTAAGCGCACATGGAACATTCTCCAGGAGAAACAGATGAGATTCTTAGGCAATGAAACAATCCTCAATGAATATGAAATGATTGGAGGGCATACTTTGTATGATGTAATCACAACGGAATGAAACTATCAATGATGATAAAATTAAACAAATTCACAGGTATGTAGAAATGAGGCAACATACTCCTGATTAACCAATGGATCAAACAAATAACAATAAGTGGAAAT
Source organism: Hyaena hyaena (assembly GCF_003009895.1). Taxonomy (NCBI): domain Eukaryota; kingdom Metazoa; phylum Chordata; class Mammalia; order Carnivora; family Hyaenidae; genus Hyaena; species Hyaena hyaena. Next base: position 389,196 of record NW_024081474.1, on the reverse strand, counting down.
GAGACAAAAATGAAAAACAAATATACAACATACCACACTTATGGAAGGCTGCTAGAGCAGTGCTTGGGAGGAAAATTTACATACCTATATTAAGAAACAAAAGGAAGACCTCAAAACAATAATCTACTCTTCCACCTTAAAATACTGGAAAAAGAAGAGCAAACTGAACCTAAAACAAGGAAGGATATAATAAAGGTCAGAACAGAAATTAATGAAATATAGAAAGAAAACATGTGAAATCAAAGTTAATTCTTTGAAAAGATGAACAAAATTGAGAAGCCTTTAGCCAGATTAACCAAAAAAAAGAAAAATTCAAATTACTAAAATCAAAAAGGATAACACTACCGACCTTACACAGATAAAAATATTAGAAAGGAATACTGTGAACAACTGCATGTCAACTTTGAGAACTTAGATAACATCAGACAAGTTTCTAGAACAATACAAACTATCAAAACTGACTCAAGAAATAAGAAATGTGAGTGAACTTACAAGACATTGAATTAATAATTTAAAAACTTCCCCCAAAGAAAAGCCCAAGCCCAGATGACTTCACTAGTGAATTCCACCAAACATTTAAAGAATCAATACCAGATCTTCACAAACTTTTCCAAAAAACAAGAGAAAGAAATACTCCCCAACTCATTCTATGAACCAAATATTACCTGATACCAAAACCAAAGACAAGAAAACTATAGACCAATATCTGTTATGAATACAGACACCAAAATCCTTAACAAAATACTGGCAAAATCAAATCTAGCAATTTATAAAAGGATTAAATACCATGACCAAGTGGGGTAAATCCTATGAATGCACGGTTAAACATCCAAAAATCAGTGACTATATCACTAGCATAAAGGACAAAAAACACATGATCATCTCAATAAATGCAAAAATATTCTGACAAAAATCCAATGCCTCTTCTGCATAAAAACACTCAACAAATGAGGAACAGAAAGGAACTTACTCAGTTTGATAAAGTCCACCTATGAAAACACACAGCTAACATCAAACTTAATGATAAAAACCGAAAGCTTTCCCTCCATGATCAAGAACAAAGATGTCTGCCCTTCCCCCTCTGGTTTACACTGTATGGAGATTTTAGCCAGGGCAACTAGGCAATAAAAAGAAAGAAAAGGCATCCAACTAGGAAGGAAAATGTATAACTATCTCTTTTTTGATAACATAATATTGTACACAGAAAATCTAAAGAAATCACACACCAAAAACTAATATTAGAATAAAGAATTTCAGTAAGGTTGCAATAAAATATATATGTATATATCAATATATAAAATCAAATTATATTTCTATATACTAGCAATGAATAAGACAATAAAATTAAAACAATTCTTTTTATAACAGCATAAAGGATACAAATACACTAAACAAAAAGCATAAGACTTCCATTAACTACAAAACACTGTTTGATGGAGATTTTTAAAGGATTTAAATAAAGAGAAAGTCATCCCACATTCACGGAACAAAGACTTAATGTTAAGATGGCAATACTTCCAAACTGATCTACAGAGTCATTGTAATCGCAGTCAAAATCTCACCCAACTCTGTTGAGGAAATTGACAAGCAGATCCTAAAATTCATATGGAAAGTCAACCGACACAGAATAGCCAAAATAGTCTTTAAAAAACCCAATGTTGGATGATTCACCACTTCCAACATCAAAGCTTACTACAAAGCTACAGTAATCAAGGCAGTCTGCTATTGATATAAGGGACAAACAGACCAATGGAACAGAACTGAGAGTCACAAATAAACCCTCATATTTACCGTAAATTGATTTTTGACAAGGTGCCATGGCAATTCGGTGGAAGAAAGAATAGTTTTTTTCAAAAAAGGTGACAAGATGGGGTGCCCGGGTGGCTTAGTCGGTTAAGCGTCCGACTTTCGCTCAGGTCATGATCTTGCGGTTCGTGGGTTCGAGCCCCGCGTCGGGCTCTGTGCTGACTGCCAGCTCTGAGCCTGGAGCCTGTTTCAGAGTCTGTCACTCCCTCTCTCTCTGACCCTCCCCTGCTCATGCTGTCTCTCTCTCTCCTAGAAATTAAAAAAAAAAAAAAAAAAAAAAAAAGGTGCCAAGAGACAACGGGATATCGAGAGGCAAAAGAATAAATTCGGAACCCTACCTCACACCATATACAAAAAATTAACTCAACATGGATCACAGGACTAAATGTAGGAGATAAGAGCTATAAAACTCTTATAAGAAATTATAAATCTTCATGACCTTAGGGTAGGCAGAGTGTTTAAAAATATGGCACCAAAGGAACAAGCAACAGAATAACAAACTGGACTTCACCAAAGCTAAAAACTTTTATGTTTCAATGAACACCATGAAAAAAGTGAAAAAACTCACAAAATGGGAAAAAATATTTGCAAATCATATACCCTGTATCTTTATTTATATGTATATATATACATATATATATGTGTATATATATATGTGTGTGTGTATATATATATGTGTATATATATATGTGTGTGTGTATATATATATGTGTATATATATATGTGTGTGTGTATATATATATGTGTATATATATATATATATATAGCTTCTGTCAGCACAGAGCCCACTTTGGATCCTCTGTCTCCCTCTATCTCTGCTCCTCCCCCGCTGGGGTGTGTGCACGCATGCTCTCTCTCTTTTTCAAAATATAAACATTTAAAAGAAAAAACTCAATTTAAAAATGGGCAAAAGCTCTAAACAGACATTTCTCCAAGAAAGATATACAATGGCCAATAAAACAAGAAAAGATGCTCAACATTAGTTATGGAAATGCAAATACAAACCACAATGAGACAGGACGCCACACCCACGGGGATGGCTATAATGGCAAAGACAAATATAGGGCACCTGGGTGGCTCAGCCGGTTAAGCATCCGACTTCGGCTCAGGTCATGATCTCATGGTTCATGGGTTCGAGCCCTGTGTCAGGCTCTGTGCTGACAGCTAGCTCAGAGCCTGGAGCCTGTTTCAGATTCTGTGTCTTCCTCTCTCTATGACCCTCCCCTGCTCATGCTGTCTCTCTCTCTCAGAAATAAATGAAACATTAAACAAATTTTTTAAAAAAAAGACAAATAATAACCAGAGTTGGCAAGGATGTGGAGAAATCAGAACCCTCAAATTGCTGGTGAAAATGTAAGAGTGTGATTGCTTTTTGAAAATAGTCTGGCAGTTTGTCATTAAACACAGTTACCATATGACCCAGCAATTCCACTCCTGGGTATATACCTAAGAGAAAAGAAAACTTACGTCCACACAAAAATGTCTACATGAATGTTCACAGCCGCATTACTCATAATAAGCCAAAAACTAGAAATAATCCAAATCCCTATCATATCAACTGACAGATGAATCAGCAAAGTGGGGCACACACACACAATATTATTCAGCCATAAATAGGAATGAAGTACTCACACACGCAAACACACGGACGAACCTTGAAAGCATTAGGCTAACGGAAAGGATCTAGACACAAAAGGCCAAAAATTTTATGATTTATGAAATGTCCAGATAAGGCAAATCTATAGAGACAGAAAGTAGATTAAATGGTTTTCTAGGAATGAGTGGGGAGAGCTAATGATTATGGGTTTTATTCAGGGGTAATGAAAATGTTCTAAAATAGACTGTGATGGTCACACTTTTGAATATACTAAAAACCAATGAATTATGACTAGTACATGGGTGAACTGTACGGAATGAGAATAATCTCTCAGTAAAACTACTATATTTAAAGCTAACAAAGATTTCCTGAAGGCTTCAAGCAGCAGCTTCACGGGCCAAGCATCTCACACCTGCCAGCCTGGGCTCTCAGCCCCACCGCTGACCAGCTGATGCAGGGGCCGCAGTATTTAACCATCTCCACCAGCCTCGGGGCCTTCAAACCAGAACAACCCCAACTGTCTCCCAGGGAAACTGTGGGCTTAAAATGAAGTAACCTTGGTAAAGCCCTGATCACAGGGCCGGGGCCAGAGCCCAGCATACCCAGTCAGACTCCCAGTGTCCAGGGGCCAGGCTGGGGTGTCTCAGGGAACCAAATCCACTAGGGGCAGCAGAGGTGAGAGCAAACCAGACAGCAGAGAAGGGAACAGAACACCTGAACTGAGGGAAGGAATGTCTTTCGGAAATCCTGCACAGAGAAAACCCAGGATTACCTGCTGGCCTTGGTCCTTTTTTTCATTCAGGTCCCTGGAAGCGACAGCTTCATTTCCCTTTTTGGTGACTTCCTCTATTCGCTCCTCACACTGCTCCTTCACCTCTTTCATCTGATTGATGCACTGGCTCCTTTGGTGAAAGAAAGCAAGAGAAAAGACAAATATTTAGGGATGTGTCTATACACCAAGTGCTTCCTGCCATGATCATGGAATCCACTGTGTCAATAAGAGACACAGCTCATTGTCTTCCTGCTTCCAGCTCTGTATCTCAAGAGGGTACATAAGGCAGAGCAACATGTGTGTTTCAGTTATTAAATGGCAAGAAACCTAGTTGACTGAAACTTACTAAAACTGTGTCACATTGTTCTAAAACAGGTGAATTTTACTGGTTACAAAAAGTGTTTTTAAATATACAATGTGTGTTGCAGCGCCTGGTTGGCTCAGCTGGTTGGGTGTCCGACTCTTGATTTCAGTTCATGTCATGATTCCAGGGTCATGGCATCAAGTCCCACACTGGGCTCCATGTTGAGTGTGGAGCCTGCTTGGGATATCTTCATTCATTCATATTCATTCATTCTCTCTCTCTCTCTGCCCCTCTCCCCAACTCATGCTCTCTCTAAAATAAAAAAAGGTAAAATTAAAATATATATATACAATCTGAGGTATATATTTGGTCTTGTCCCCACCTATTAGCTCAGAGCGCCTAAAAGCCCTTGGAATGGGAGAGTCTTCCGTTAGTCAAAGGGAGTCCCTTTGGACCAGATCTCAGATTATGCTAACTTTCTGGTTCATGAAGCCTTAGGATGGGGACTGGTGGCCAGTGGAAACAATCCCATGATTACAGGGTTGGACTTTCAGCCCACCCCCATCCTCCAGGGAATGGGGAAAGTAGAGATGCAGTTCAAGCATGCGACCAATGATTTAATCAACCATGCCTACATAATAAAATCTCCGGGTGATGAGGCATGGAAAGCTTCCCAGCTGGTGAACATATCAATGTACTAGAAAGGCAGCACCCCAACTCTGCTAGGAAAGGAGCTGTCTCCCCCACAAATGCCCTAAAGCCACGTCTCTACCATATAGCTGTTCCTGAGTTACATCCATTATAATAAAACTGCAGTTGTAAGTATAGCACATGCTTGACGTCTGTGAGTCATTCTAGAGAATTATCAACCCTGAGCAGGTACCCAAAGTAGAGTTCAGGTGGCTTAGGGACACCCAGAACTTTTGGGTGTCATGTGAAGAGGGGAGAGTCTTGGGACCAAAGCCCCTTCACCTGTGGGGTTTGTTCTAACTCTGGACAGTGTCAAAACCCAACTGGACTTCCGCTTCTGGGAAGATGGAATAGATGTATTTTTCCCTATTCCTCCCGTTAAGCACAACTAAAAACCCTGGGCATTGTGTTTAAAACAAACAAGAGGCCTGAACAGTAGAGAGAAGAAGGTAGACTGGCTAGGGACTCGGATCCACAGAACACCACAGTGGCATCAGTGGAGAGCACATGGGAAACCTGTGTTTCCACCCACCCCTGACAGGAATGCATCCTCTTCCCACGGGGAGGTGTCGGAGGGTGTCCGAGAGAGTCCTGGCCTTTCCAACTGAGAAATCACTCATCATCTCAAGCACCAGGAAGATCTCAAACTAAGTGAAAAGAGACACTTAATGGGTACCAACACTAACATGATAGAGGAGTTAAAATGATCTAATAAACATACGAAAGCAGCCCCTGGAAAAATGTTTCAGTGCACAATTAAAACTTGCTTGAAACAAATGAAAAAAAAATCAGTGTCTAAGCAAAGAAATAGAAGATGTAAAGAAGAATCAGACAGAAACCTCTGAAGTGAAAAATGCAATAACTGGGGCACCTGGGTGGCTCAGCTGGTTGAGCATCAGGCTCCCAATTTCAGTTCAGGTCATGATCTCACCATCATGAGTTGGCTTCCACACTGGGCAAGGAGCCTGCTTAAGATTTTCTCTGTCTCTCCACCTCTGCCCCTCCCCTGCTTGTGTTCTCTCTCTCTCAGTCAAAAAAAAAAAAAAAAAAAAAAAAAAAAAAAAAAAAGCAATAACCAAAATTAAAGAGCTTAATGAATGAATGAAAATAGCAGAATGGAGGAAAGAATCCATGAACCAGAAGACAGAACAACAGATATTACCCAATACCCAATCTAAACAACAAAAAGAAAAAAGATTGGGAAAAAAAAAAAAAAAAAACAGAACAAAACAAAACTGCTTGGGGGATTTGTATGACGATAACAAAAGTCTAACATTCATGTTGTCAAAATCTGGGAAGAAGAAAAAGACTTTCCCAGCAAGGCCCACATAACTAATCACTCTATCCCCAAGATATCACTCTTATTCACTCACCTCCGTAACTACAGGATACAGTCAGTCTTGCCCAGACCACTCTGAGTTCCCCATTTCTCTGTCTTTTCTAGAATAAGTCCTAATTTCCACTCTCTATTCCCCATTTTTTAGAACTCCATTCTTAATGACCTTCCCTAAGAAATCTGTTTTTGGCTAATAGATAAACTAGGTCATTTTCATGAATCCTTAAGAAACAGCATCTAAAAGCACTTTCAAAAAGTAGGTAAGTTAGCATATCAGGTTTGGCTGGGTGAAAACAGAAAGGTCAAATGATAGCAATCTGCTTCTTCCTCAATGAAAGCCTTATGTAGGCAGTCCAGGGCCAGGGGTGCAACTCTTGAGTCATCAGGGATATGGGCTTCTCTTTCTGCTTCAATATGCTAGCATTGGTTTCCAGCCTCATTATCCAGGATGGCCGCAGTGGTCAAGCCATCTTGTGTGAGTCCCAGGCAGCAGGAAGAAACAAAGAGGAAAAGGAAAGGAGAGGGGGGTGTGGTGGGCTGTCCTCACCTTCAGAAGCCTTCCTATAATCCCACACTACCCCTCCCTTTCCCCACTGGCCAGAACGTAGTCACTGGGCCATACTTAACTACAAGGAGGGTTAGGAATGCAGAATTACATGGGGGGGATAAAAAGACAATATATTTGGAGAAGGAATGGACAGTCTTTGCCATGGCCAGTTTCAAAAATATTTTGAACCACAAAAATATTAATGATTGCACAACAGCCCCAAGTTGAGAACATAAAGGATTAGAATTGGAGACACTGGCAGGAATTCATGCTTGGTTTAATATGAATACAGCTGGAAACATACAGAAATATTTATCAATGTCTGCATGTAACACAGGTTAGTACACACACACACACACACACACACACACACACAGTAGGTCTCTCTACTCTGTAGCTGATAGGGCCCAGAAACGATGACACCCCAGCAGCAACAAACACACCCAGGCCCAAGATCTTGGCTCCTTTACACCACCACTTAAAACAACCAAGGGCTCCTTAGAGAAATGGTTGATTGGGTAATTCTAGGAGACACAGGAGATGAGCCTGGAGCATCTTCTGGTGCCAGAGTGTCACGGAGTGCTCAAAAAGGGGGTGGGGGCACAATGCCGGGGGTAGGACCAAAGCAGGAACAATGTGACCAAAAAATAAATAAAATAGTAGTGGCTTACAACCCAAGGTATAAAATAGATATTCCTAAGTCCACACTGATATAAATAATTAGATATGTAGGAAGAAGAGCCAGACCTCCTGTGCAGGAAAATTTCAAATCGCTTAGGTAGACACCCTGCCCTTAGGGAAATGGAGCGTAACTCCCCAATCTTGAAGTGTAGGCTACGCACACTGACTTCCTAAGACAAAAGCACAGAGGAAGAAATAAGAGTAAGTTTATGAAGAAGCCTGATAAACCCTACGTCGATAAGGTAAAGATTAACAAGAGTGAGAAGCCCTGTGGACAGCTGGTACCCTTGATACTGGGCTGATGTAAGTGGCACTTTACCTCTGTGGCCTTCCTTCTGGAAATGTGCTGCCCCAGTTTAACCAGGAAAAAAAAAACACCAAATCAATCCCAAATGGAAAACATTCTACAAAATACCTGACCAGTATTCCTATCAAGATTATAAACAGTAAGTCTGAGAAGTCATAGCCAAGAGGACTCTAAGGAAATAGGATGAGTAAGTGTAATGCGGAGTCCTACAATGTTCATAGCAGCACTCTCCACAATAGCCAAAACGTGGCAAGAGCCTAAGTGTCCATCAACGAATGGATCAAGAAGATGTGGTTTATCTATACCATGGAATACTACATGGCAATGAGAAAGAATGAAATCTGGCCATGTGTAGCAACATGGATGGAACTTGAGGGTGTTATGCTGAGCGAAATAAGTCAGGCAGAGAAGGACAGATACCATATGTTTGCACGTATAGGAGGATTAGGAGGAACTTAACGGAGGACCATGGGGGAGAAAAGGGGGGAAATGGTGGGGGAGAGAGAGGGAGGCAAACCATGAGAGACTCTTGAATGCTGAGAATAAACTGAGGAATTATGTGGGTGGGGGAGAGGGGAAGGGGGATGATGGGCATGGAGGAGGGCACTTGTGGGGATGAGCACTGGGTGTTATATGGAAACCAATTTGACAATAAACTATTTGTTAAAAAAAAAAAAAAAAAAAAGATTACAAGTCTAAAAAGAAAAGTGTAATGTAGGGTCCTGGAAAAGAAAAATGACATTAGGGATAAACTGAGGAAACACAGATAAAATATGAACTTTAGTTAATAATAACATATCCACATTGGTTGATTGATCGTGACAAATACACCACATCCATGTAAAAGTGTTAACAGTAGAGGAAAATGGGTCTGCAGTTTATAGGAACTCTCTGTGACAACTCTGTAGCCTAAAACTGTTCCAAAATTGAAGATTTATTTTTAAAAAATAAAAATGAACTGAGCAGGACACCCACCCAGCTGGTGTCTGAGAATTGTTGTTGGAGCATCTAATCTAATTCAGACTGAGCCCCCATTTAGCTAAAATATTCTGAAGCATCACTGTAGCTTTCTGCCTAGGATTTATTTTCAGAGTATCTTGTGTGTCAGGGTTGAAAAGTGATGGGAGAATTACCCACTTGTACAGGGAAGTAAGGAAGTAAGGAGGTGGGAGGTAAGGAAGGAAGGAAAGTGGGATGTGACATGAATGTCTGACACTGACCAGAGTCAGAGGAGAGGGAGTAATGAAGCTGAACCCAGAAGCCAGACTTGGGGTTTCCTGGCTCTGTGCCATTGCTGAGTCACAGGCCTTTCAGAGCCAGGTATGGGTGCACTCAACCCAGAACTCCTGTAATGTGCCCTTCAATTCAAAGGACTTAGTGGGTCTCAATGATCCACATGGAGAGAATGGCATCAGGCAGAAACAATGAAAGACTTCCTGACCTTGGAGAGCTTGAAGAACAAGAGAAGACTTGTTGAAAAACTCATTTTAAATAAAATTCTTACAAACACACAAGTCACAGGTGGTAGACCAGTAACAAAGTAGCGTAAACACAGAGAACACGAAGAGAGATATCTCTATCCTCAAAGTACTAACCATTCCAATTCACTGTTACGAGACAATATCCCAGAAGCAAATGAACAGGTGCACAGCCATTCCTCAACCTTTAAAAACCTACCAACGAGAAATACTGTACTGTTTTCACCTGCTCTCAGCCCTGCAAAAATCAAGTTCAAAGAGCCTCTCTCCCAGCCTTGTGGATGAGGCTCAGCTTTCCACATGCAGCTCAACAGCATTAAGGGAACAAGCTCAGATGAAGGTCCAATTCTAAGACGCAGATCACGTGGACTGTGAAAGTGTTAACTTCCTGAAGGCTTTGGGTTAGTTTGCTCTTCCACACGTGTAGTAAACATTCAGTCATTAACCAGAACTAAAAAGAGAGCCACACAGGACTTGGCTACCAGTGATTATTCTAACGGGTGGAGTCACTGTAAATGCAATGTACACAATACAGGGCTCTATCGAGGCACGTGACCCTATCATCCCGGACATGGATCATCAGACTGCTGCCGTTGCATTCCAGCAGTGGCTTTTGCAAACTATTTCCTCATGGCGTGGAAATGAGATGACACGCAGTTCATGTGAGAAAGCAACCCTCAGTGCTCTGGGGAGACAGCCTGCTTGCGAGCCAGTATGTGGATCAAGTACAGTGATTGCTTAGTGATGTCTGCCACAAGTGCCGGAGTGAGAAGCAGGGATATTGTAGAATATTAACCAGCCATTTTTAATGATACGACATTTTGGAGCAGTATGGACTTTTATTTATACCTAATGCAAGTACGTGGAAAAAATGATTTTAAAATGTTACTGGTGACTACCATTACATGAGAAATTGTATGACCTCGGACAAGGACTAGGGAGAAGTCAGCAAATAGAAAAGAGGACCGCGCTCCTATGTGGCTGGTGCCTGTGAATCCCAGACTCCCTGTGCGGGAATTATTCTGCCTTTATGGGGAAAAAATACACAGACAACAACTTACTCTCCAGTCTCTAAGTTGCTTTATACTATCCTACTATGGGGTCTAACTAACTTTTTAGAAGTTTATCATTATCTTTTGATCATAAAAATACTCCGAGAAGTAGAAGTATAGGGTTTTTTAATGCAACGGAAGTCACCATGTGCTTAGAGCAGACTATCGTAACTGGAGACAGAATGGATAGCATGGTGGCTGGGGTTAGTAATACCATGCTGGAACCTGGAACCTGCCGAAAGCGTGGACTGTAAGTGTTCTCACCACACACACAGAAGGATTAGGAATAGTTAACTGGCTTGATCGGGGACACCATTTCACAAGGTACAGGCATATCAAAAGATCACACTTCATTCCTTACATCTACATAATGATTATTTGTCAATCATATCTCAGTAAAGCTGAAAAATAAAAGTACTCCATTCTCACTGCAGAAATATGGAAAGACACTGAAGTCTTTTCAAAGAAACAGAACACCCACAATGCCGACACCCAGAAATAAATCAGCAATTATTACACCAAAGTGCCAGGCAGTCTAGGAGATGGACATGGGGCACATCTGAGCACGTCAGGAAAATGTTTTTAAAAGCTTTCGATTGTTGACTTAACCATCAGTACTCCTGCACTTTCAAACTTTATGTAACTTTACAAAGTCTGCTGATAAGCGGGTGCCTGGGAGGCTCAGTCGGTGCAGCCGGCTCCTGGTTTCAGCTCAGGTCCTGATCTCATGGTTTGCAGGTTCAAGCCCCATGCCTGCTTGGGATTCTCTCTCTCCCTCTCTCTCTCTCTCTCCCCCTCCCCCACTCGTGATTTTTCTCTCTCTTAAAATAAACATTTTTAAAAATATTTTATGTAAAAAAAAAAGTGTGTTGATAAAGTCATTTCCTGCTAAGGAGCACCTCCCCCTTGCTTACTTTGTATTAGGAACCACCAGTTTATCCACAGCTTTCTGAGGCACTGCCCACACGTACATAATAAGGTACATTGTTCTAACGGACACCCCTGGAAGGACTGGACCTCCCACAGAGTCCGAATGTGGGAAGGGGGAGCCTAGCTTATGGCCACCGCCCGCCCCCTTGCACAGAACACACCAGCCCCCGGGGGGTGCGCACTAGACGTGCAGACACACTCACAGGTCGTAGGAGAACTTCCTCTCCAGGTTGGTCTGGTTCCTCTGAAACTGGAGCACATCCTGCTGCAGCCTGCCGTAATTCTTCTGCAGGGCCTTCAACTGGTCTGAGCCAAGAGGAGCACCCAGAATCGTGCAGGTCACAGGCACAGCCGGCGTGACAACAGCGGACGCATGGGAACACAGCGGGCGGTGGCACACGGGACAGCAGGGAAGGAGAGAGGTTGAGGACATTCCAGAACCATGGAGAAGCCCTGGAAATCAGCAACCCAACCCGAAGCTGCACCTTCATTTCTTTCCAAACCTCTCACTTAAGTCTCCTTCTGGACCTCTGACCCTTCAAATGCATCAGGGGGCTCTATTCACTTGTTTCTGTCTTGGACATCCTAAACCCTGAGCTGTCCCACAAGGTGACACATGTCACTGTGTCCCTGGCAGACTCATTCAGCCTGTGAAACACTGATTTCGACATGTGCTCAGAGAGGGAGTCCCTCATGGTGAACCCCGACCTCGGCCACCAGACCCTCCCCACCAGAGGCCCCTCCTGTGACTCTGCCAGGCCAGTGACTCCTCTAAGCATCCGGACCCCATCTGGGACACAGCAGCTCTCCTTGAGGAAACGCACCAGTCCATCCCTGCTGCCCTGCCCTTCGGCTCCTAAAAGCCTTGCAGAAAAAAAAAGCAGCCCCTGACAAAGCACCAGTCTGGGCAGGAAAGGGAAGCTGCCATGGAGGCGATAGCAGAGTGGCCAGATGGCCACCACCGGGGCCCGGGCCGCAGCCCTTGATGCACACCGGCATCCTGGAAGTCTGTCCTCATCCCTCCGTATCTACATGGCTCTCCGCGGGGGAGAATAAAATTAAATAAAAGCAAAGGATTCCATGAAATGCTGAAACACACTGCAACAAGGATCAGTCTTGCAAGCATTTCCAGAACATGCTCAAAGACTTAAAACTGTACGGCTGCAGAACCACAGTGGATGGCTGAGGCTGAGGCAGGGGACTGACTACGAAGGGTTGGGGGGCACCTCCTAGAGGGACAGGGCCTGGTCTCAACTCTGGTGGTCAAGTGTACCTTCAAAGGGTACACTTTACTGAGTAAATCACACCTCAGTAAACCTCACTTTAAAAAAAAATTCCTGGGGCACCTGGGTGGCTTAGTCGGTTAAGCGTCCGACTTTCGCTTAGGTCATGATCTCGCGGTTCGCGGGTTTGAGCCCCGCATCGGGCTCTGTGCTGACTGCCAGCTCAGAGCCTGGAGCCTGTTTCAGTCTGTGACTCCCTCTCTCTCTGACCCTCCCCTGCTCACGCTGTCTCTCTCTCTCCTAGAAATAAATAAAAATTAAAAAAAAAAAAAAATTCCTGGGGCGCCTGGATGGCTCAGTGGATTAAGCATCTGACTTCCACTCAGGTCATGATCTCACAGCTTGTGAGTTCGAGTCCCGCATAGGCACATAGCCCAGAGCCTGCTTCGGATTCTGTGTGCCTCTCTGGCTCTGCCTCTCACCCACTCATGTTCTGTCTCTACGAATAAATAAAACATTAAAAAGAAATTCCCATTATCAAACTGAGTATGGGGCAAGGGAACACTGTTTGGCAATGAAAGGAATAAAAATACTGACATCCAGGGGCGCCTGGGTGGCTTAGTCGGTTAAGCGTCCAACTTTCACTTAGGTCATGATCTCACGGTTCGTGGGTTCGAGCCCTGCATCGGGCTCTGTGCTGACTGCCAGCTCAGAGCCTGGAGCCTATTTCAATCTGTGACTCCCTCTCTCTCTGACCCTCCCCTGCTCACGCTCTCTCTCTCTCTTAGAAATTAAAAAAAAAAAAAAAAAAGAATACCAACATCCAGAACACGGATGAATCTGGAAAGGCCAGACAAGACGAGGCAACTCTGCAAAGGCCCCGGCAGTCAGGTGACCCACGGAACTCCGTGTGACCCTGCGTCTCTCCTCCTCAGATCCTTAGAACCAGAGTCAGAACTAGGATTCTAGCCCCACCCCGTGCAATGCCCCGAACTACAATGTAAGCCACGTCGGTAAACCACATTTTTAAGAACTAAACCAGGTGTAGTATGAACTTTAACAAAACACCTGATTTAACTCGACAGCTATGCAACATTATCATGCCAACACAGAATGGATATAAAAAATTATGAATATTTTATATTCTCTCCCTCATGCTATGTGCTGGACAATCATAGCATGTCTCCATGCAGACGTTAAATCCACCCTGGGAATTCTGGATGTGAAGTTAGCTTTCACAAAATTTACCCTTAAAAAGTAGACCCAAAAACAGTGTTCTCAATAATGGAGTCAAGTTTCAGTTTTAAGCTTACTGAAAATTAAACAAAAATGTCAATTCCAGTTCCTTCCCATGAGCCACATTTCAAGTGTGCGCTGGCCACACGGTTCTTGGACACCACTCTGGATACTGTGGCTGCAGACGAACCTTTGCATCCCAGAGGCAGAACTGAGGGTCAGGGGGATGGGAGTAGTCTCCTACCCCCTGCAAAGATCAGCCCTCGAGGGGACCAGTGCTCCATGATTTCCCATTCTCCAGGGCCATCCGGGCTGTAAGCACTCCAGTCCCAGCAGAAGGGAGAGCCGAGCACAGAGGGGCTCACCCACTACTGCCCCCACTGCTGCTTCATTGGGCCTGACAGAAACCCAGCCTTGAGTGCCAAGCTGAATCAGGGCAGCAAAGAAATGGAATTAAGTTGGGCTGGATAATTTTTACAATCTTCTTAAAGAAACTCTGAATTGGGGGCGGCCCCACTGAAAAAAATCCTATATATGCCATGTATGTATGTTATATATATCACATGACATATGAAAGGTGACCTTCTCAACCTATCACAAAGTGAGAATCTGAATTCTTCCGTACTTAATATTATACAGAGAGGTAAAAGTTAGCACCTGAGGTCCCTGGGTGGGGGAAAAGACCTGTATTTTGGAACACTGCTGGGAGTATATGACAGCAAAGCCCCTTGGGCATAAAGTTCCTCTTAGGAATGTAACGGACACCACCTACTCCCCCACAGGTTCCCCTCAGGAATTTGACAAAAGTCCTAACTAAAAACAGGTAGACCATAAGACATATGACCCACAAGGAACGGCCTGGCCACAGACCACCCCTCACATGATGGAAACGAGCCAGTCAGGAATGGACCAGCCCTAGAGCTATCCAGCCAGTAAGGGTAGGACCTGAGAAGGAACAAGGGGTCAGGAAGGGGAGGGCTGACCAGAACCTTATTAAACAAGCACCCTTGCATCAGTCCTCAGGCACTCACTTTCAAATGTCCCCTCTCCGTGAAGACAGCTTTCCTACTACTCTTCCTTTCTAATTTTATGCTCTAATAAACTTTTGCCTGCTGCTCATTTTATTTTGTGTCCACCTCTTCAAAGTGGGGAGACAAAGAACTCCGGGTATTGAGGCAAAAAAAAAAAAAAATCCTACAACAGTAACACCTTGTAATGTGTTCAACAACATTTTTGAAAGGAAAAGCTCTTTAAGGAACTATAGTTTAGCAAAAAGAGTACACCAAACATTACTCAATTTGAGGCACCTGGGTGGCTCAGTCACTTCAGTGTCTGACTTTGGCTCCGGTCATGAGCTCACAGTCCATGAGTTTGAACCCCACATTGGGTTCTCTGCTGTCAGCTCAGAACCTGCTTTGGATCCTCTGTATCCTCTCATTCTGCCCCTCCCCCACACTCACTCTCAAAAATAAACATTAAAAACAAAACAAAACAAAAAACCAGATTACTTGGTTACTTGTGATCTTATCCATCATTAGATTAGAATGGGAGCCACTGGCTACAGAGGAACAAGAGGGAAGGTGGGCTTTTCCTAAAAGATCTAATGTCTGGTGTTAAAGAGGGGATTAGAACTCACCTTGCAGGGTTCTGATGAGCTTCTCACCTGTGGTGATATTATTCACCAAAACCGCCTGCAAGGAAGATAAACACAAAATCAAACACCCACAACCTAACAACTTAGAAGAGCCTTGATAAGATGTCCCTACTGGAAAAAAAAGGGAGCAGTGCCCCCCCCACCCCTGCCCCCACCTCCCAGCAGCTATTGGGAGGGACCCAGCAAGCCCTCTGGATGGGCACTCAGATACTTCTGCAGCCCAAAAAGGAGTTCACATGTTGGCAGGTTTGCTTTGTGAACAAGAGCCTGTAACCAGAGCAAGGGGTAAATGGATACTCCTGCTCGACTTGGACTCCAGGACGTGCTCCCCTCCACGGTCTCCGGACTTTCTCTGGGGAAACCCAGGTGCAGCCACAGGTCAGACCACACCCTGAACTAGCAGAGGAGAGGAAGGGATGGGGGGGGTGGACAGGAAAGAGGGTTCACAGGAGGGTACAGCAAACTGGGAAGGCTGAAAGCGGAGGAGGAGGAAGAACCACACAGGGCTCAGGAGAACAGTGAAAACTGAGGACACAGTGAGGGAAGGAGTGAGGAGTGTAATGTAACACACGACCCTCGAGTGAGAGCGGCTGACCACTTTCACCAAGCACCCTTCTCCTCATCTACCCGCTCACTTACTCTCCACACCAGGTTCTAAGGGATGGACAGCAGAGGATCCCATTTTATTTTTTAACTTTTTTTAATGTTTTATTATTTCTAATAAAGAGAGAGAGAGCAGGAGCAGGGGAGGGTCAGAGAGAGAGGGAGATACAGAATCTGAAACAGGCTGCAGGCTCTGAGCTGGCTGCCAGCACAGAGCCCGACTCAGGGCTTGAACCCAACGAACCGTGAGATCATGACCTGAGCCAAAGTCGGAGGCTTAACCGACTGAGCCACCCAGGCACCCTGAGTATCCCATTTTAAAGGACAGGAAACTGAGGCACAGACTGATGAGAGACTCAAGGCCATGAGGCTTTCTTCACGGCAAACAGGCAATGCCTAAACCCATGCTCCAGCAGGCCCGATCCAGAAAGCTAGCTGGTGATCACTGCTTGCCAAATTGGGATCTAAGCCGCCAGCAGGATACCAGGCTCGCGGGCTGTACCAGTGCTAAAAGCAACGGAAAACCTGAAAAAGAGGGGACTAGAATATTAAATGGTAGAGCACATCACACAGGTAAGGTGTTGTTTTGCACACACACACACAGAGCTGTGCACCGGGCCACTGTGTGAACGTGTCCTACCGCATCTAATCAACGAAGTCTGCAAGACCCCACACACACAGGGGACAGGCTGCCCATATCTTGGACACACCTGTCGGCCTGCTTATGGTGGATGATGACAGCCCTGCCACCTCCTGCGTCTGGCTTCCTCCCGGACCTGTGTCCATCCTTTACTCTTTCTTGGGCTTGGACAGGGCTTTCTGCAGTACGGGGGTGTGCTCCCGGAAACGAAATGGAGCCAAACGAATCATGTTTATTTTGGGAGTTCTGAAGACACAGAACATTTTCTGGCACAACAGGAAGGAAGTCACAGTGATGGTATCTGGACAATTAATCTCTCCAGGAGAGATCGCCCTGAGGGGTGTTTGCAGATACTCTGGTAGGTGCGGGAAAGAAGAGAGCTCTGAGTGGCAAGTTGTGAGGGAGGGGGGAGGCTCCCACAGCAGGGAGTCAGATTTGCACAGCTCAGAAAAGCCTTGCCCAAGTTCAGCTGCAGACATGAAAGACGACCACAGCATCGCTGCTGCAGTCCCACTTCTAACTCTACAGCCAAAACAACTCAGAGCAGAATAGTTAAAAGATATCCGTATCCCCGTGTTCATAGCAGCGCCATTTACAACCACCAAGAGCTAGAAGCCAGCCACCTTCGAGAGACTGAATACAGAACATGTGGGATCTACATCTAATGGAATATCATGCGGCCTTGAAAAAAAAAAGAAAAAAGGACTGCTATATGCTGTCACAACATGGGAGAACCTGGAGGACAGCATGCAAAGCAAAATCAGCTAGCTGCAAAAGGACAGATATGGTTGGGTTCTATTCATGTGCTGTGTCTACAGCAGTCACAGGAACAGAAAGAAGAAAGATGGCCTCCCCGGGGCTGGCAGAGGGGAAGGGCATTAGCAATTAATGGGTCCAGAGTCCCTGCGCTGCAAGGTGAGGGTTAGAGTTGGACTGCACAACAGTGGAACTGTACACTTGAACTTCCCATCTGGCACAGGTATGGATACCACCTTCCCTCCAAACAGTGGTGCTGACACAAAACACAGAAAGAGGGGCGCCTGGGTGGCTCAGTCAGTTAAGTGTCTGACTTCGGCTCAGGTCATGATCTCACGGGTCGGGAGTTTGAGCCCCATGTCGGGCTCTGCACTGACAGCTTGGAGCCTGGAGCCTGCTTCAGATTCTGTGTCTCCCTCTCTCTGCTCCTCCCCAGCTCATTCACTCTCTCTCAAAACTAAACATTAAAAAAAAAAAAAATAGAAAAGGAAAAGGGGCATTTAAGAGACTGCACCCTGATGATCTTCAAAAGCAGATCTCTCGTGGCTAAACCATTTCTATAAAAATCATGGCATTTTCACTTGTTCCTTCTCCACTCACTCCCCTTGGCCCTACTCCAAGAAATCCACATTGGAGTCTCCAACTACCTGAGGGATGAGAAAGGCTTAGAGACTGCTGTGACCCCAACTACCTGAGATCTCTGTGTCCCACGTGACTCTATTCTTCCTAAGAAAAGATATTTTAGTTCTCTTCCCCCGCCTGCTTACTGTGCATGGAAAAGTACAGACTCTGCCCAACTAAATGAGCAAAGGATCATAAAACATCATCAAGATATTTTATGTGCAGTTTTATATTTATTGAAAATCTCCTTAAATCATTTATGGGAAACAATGAAAATGCTTCTAGCTTTTTGGAGATTCAATATAAAGCAAAAAAGCCTGCATTAGATAATATTATTTTTTAAATGAATTACATATGCTACTCCAAACAACCCAATTGTTTTTCCCATTTTGGGTGGGTGTGTGTGTGTGTGTGTGTGTGTGTGTGTGTGTGTGTGTGTGTACTGTCCCCTGGGACACTCAGCAGCAGATGAGGAGGCAGGAAGTGCCACCAGAATGTAACTGGAGACTGAACTCAGAAGAGCTCCAGATGAATCACCCACATACAAGTTAATCATAACCATTCTATTCTGGGAAATGAGTAGATGTGATCAAATTATTTCTACATTAGATTCCTAGAAAAATAAGCTCAACATTTCATAGTAAGTTTTCAAAGTAGTAATTTGACAATAAATGCTATCTCTCTAGAAGCTCCATAAGACATGAATGACTATCTTTAAAATCCTAACTTTTGGAACACTCACTGCAAGCGTGATGCAGATCACATAATAAATGAGAAAAGGTGACTTCTGCCATCTGTACTTGGCTGATTAAAATAATCTGCTTTGAGGGTTGCCTGGGTAGCTTAGTCAGTTGAGCTACCGACCCTTGATCTGGGCTCAGGTCATGGCCCCAGGGTCTTGGGTTTGAGCCCCACATTGGGGTTGAGCATGGAGCCTGCTTGGGATTCTCTCTCTCATTCATTCTCTCTCCCCGCCCCGCCCCTCCCTTGCTCTATCTCTTGAATAAAAATTTAAAAATAATTAAAAACTTTTTAAAAAGAAAGAAACAAGGGCAGGCAGAGAGTGAATCCAATGGCAGAGAAGCGCCAATTACTTATTTATGGTACCCTGCTAAGATTACACTCTCATACCAGCACCACTCACATCACCAGCCAAGTACGGCCTGCCACCCTGACCACCTCACACCCACGGCCCCTGTGGGCCACATGCTAGGGGGACAGGCCTGTGGGAAGCACGCCGCCTTCCGGCCAAGAGGCCACAAGAATTCCAGAACTGAGCACACCTTCCTGGTGTATGCACCAGGTACCCAGCACGAGCCCCAGGCCAGAGGCACCAATGTGGACCATCCACACTGCTACCTGGCTCCCCAGACAGGCCTTCTGCAAACATCAGAAGGAGGGGCCGCAGGGACATGTGACGCAGCAGAGCAGAGCTGCGTCCCAGCCCACAGGGAAGGCCCTCACAGAGGCTGGGTCTAAGCACCACGTGCAAGACCTACTCTCAGGAGTTAGAGCCAGGACCCCAAAAAGTATAGGAAAGTCCAGGAACCTGCAGCCAGACCTGATTCCAGGGGCAGGTGGCAGGGGCACAGGAGTGAGTGTCCGTGCGTGCATGTGGAGAGGGGGACAGACTGAGACAGGAACATCAGACGTCAAAGGGAACATCAAAGGGACAAACACCATGCGATCCCACTTAGGTGAGAAGTGTAAGCGCAGTCAGACTCAGACACACACGGGAGGTACGACCGCCACTGCCAGGACTCGGGGGAGGGGGGAGGGAATGGGCGTTCATGTTTAGTGGGGACAGCTCCACTGGGGACAACGAGAACGCTCCGGAGGCAGGTGGCGCAACGGGTGCGCAGCAGTGGGAGCGTGACTAACGTCACTGCACTGTGCATTTAAATACGGTTAAAATAGTCGTTTTATCTCCTGTGCATTTCAGCACAATAAAAAACAACAGCAAACCCCCAGAAAGAGCACGAGGCAGGGAATGAGTGGGCAAGGGCGTGGATGCCAGAGAGCAGGAGTGGGCGAGGGGCGACACGAGACCAGGGGTGAGGGTGCGCATTCCGGGGGTCAGAGGATGACCCGGCCAGTGGGGGCTGCGGGGGGGGGGGCCGAGAACGCTGGCCGGGAGCACCGGTTGGATGGGTGCGGCTGGCCGGTGACCGACCC